>NC_133908.1:1019500-1359333 GCF_964199755.1 Larus michahellis
CCACCCCCTGTGCCCGTCACTCCTGGCAAATTAAGAGAGGAGAACTCTGCACTGATTAATTATTTAGATTAGCACATACCAAAGGGGTTTAAAATATGCCTGGAAAATGGTGGCTTGATGAGTGGACCTGGGGGAGACAGCACTGTCACCAGGGTCCCCTCTGGTCCGGGTGGCCCGTGGCCGTGGTCTGCTCCAGCGTGGCCTCCTGGGGGGACGGGGAGGCCGAGGGGGGAGCAAACCCACAGCCGCAGCCCTTTCCCTCTCTCGCTGAGAGCAGCAAAGCAGAATCGCTTTTCCTTTTCCTCTGCCCGAACTCTGTAAGCGGCTCCGAGTGTGACTGGAAACACAATGGAGCTGGGAGAGGGAATCCCACCATCGCACGGCACGGCCTCAAGAGAGGGAATATTTGATGAAGCTGAGTCCTGTGAAGAGACAGCAGAGGCTGTTACCATCACAGATACTTCAGCACAGATGCCACAGAAGAAAGAAGTCAGGCTTTGTAAAGAGCCTTTGTATTATTTCCTGCCTCTCCAGTTTCACTGAAGTGAAAATGAAGCGATTTTTTAAGAGTGAGGGGAAAAAAAAAAAAAAAACGAAAGGAAGGAGAGCAAGTTTTTCTTTCTGTTGAAAGCATGGCGCTGTGCTTTAACTCTTCCCTGAGCTCATCTGCCAAAGGCAGGCTCCTCGTGGGCTCTCCAGGCTTCAGTGCAAAATGTATTTTCTTTAGCAGACCCAAGTGAGCCACTTCTTTTACCAAATATATCTTCTGGGCTGGCGGAGGGGAGGTCTGCTCAGCCTGGGTGGAATTAGCACGAAGTGACTGCAGATGAAAGACGTGCCAAGTGCCATCGATCACATCCTCTCCGCAGGGCCAGGGAAGACCAGCCGGCTGTTCTTCACCCCGACCCACCGCATTTTACCAGGTGTCACCCTCCTTCCCTTAATTATTGTTGTTGCTATTACCAGCTTTCTCCAGACGTGACAGGGTCCAAAATCTCTGCAGTGCCAAGAGCTCAGCTCCTTTCAGCATTGAGAGATTTCCAAGTTGGACCCAACGCTTTTGTTCCCCTTGCGAGCATTACAGATGAACGAAGTGGTCCGTTCCCTCCTTCCTTTTACTTCTTCCAGAGCAGGACAACTCCAGCTTGGTGCAAGGCAGGGAAGAGCAGGAGGAGGGGGGACAAGCCAGCTGCGTGTCACGTTACGGAGCGTGGGCCGTGCCTCCACGCTCCTGCCTCCACGCTCCTGCCTCCTGCTCCCAAGGTGTTGCTTGAATGAATGGCTCATGATCTGCTCTGTTACCCTCGGATAATCCGCCAGTCACCTATCTAAACACTTGCACCTGCACATCGACAGCTAAAAAAAATAATAATAACAATAATAATAGAATCTTTGTGTTTTACCTGTGTTTGCTAGCAGGAACCACAGGAGGGGGACCTGACGTGGTTCCTTGATGTAGTGGCTAAGGAAGACCACCAAAAACCCTTCTGGTGTGTCCTGGGGTGTTTGTGCCAGGAAAGCCCCCCTGCACTGGGTGCAACCTGCTCCTGCTTGTCCCCTGGGTTGCAATGCTTCCCACGGCAGGGCACGGCACCTTCTCTCTCCTCTTGCAGGCTTGCCTGGCCAGGCTTGGATAAGGATTTTCTCCTTAACTTCCAGTAGCTGGGACATGACCAGAGCTCTGGTGCGGCAAGAAGGTGAGGTGCAACTGCCTAAATGGGAACGCTCTGACCTGCAAATAACACAGGGCTGCCACAATTCACAAGGCCATGAGGTTGAAGGATGTTTGCGAAGGGTGCAGGATGTTTGAGAAAAAAGTTCCAAAGTCCCATAAACTTCATGCATTTCTACACAACTGTCCTCTCACCTGAGGTGAAGCTGATGTGTGCAGGGAGCAGAAACATATGGCTGGGCTAGTCAGCCCTGATACGGACAGCGTGCAGCACACAGAGGGGAGCAGTGAGAACCGTCTGCAGCAGCCCATAGGGTGCAAATTGCTCATAAAAATCAGGTGAAATCTTTCTAGACAGCAAACCCCTCACCAGAATTCAGGAGGGCCTGTGAACCAGCCGAGAAGGCTGCGCTGGGTAAGCTGGTCATGCCCATTTTCCTCCCCGGCTTGCTATTTCCCATGCCTGTAGCTTTCAAGAGGTCTTCAGAGAAACCAGGGTGTGGATGCCAGAGATCCCATCCCTACCCAGACACACGTGAACCTTAGACACTTCCCTGTGAATCTTCTATATCATAAAAATAATAGGCATGTAAATTAAATTGTCCTGAAGGCATCTGGCAGAATGCTAATAGGGAACTGGCTGGCAGGGGACTGTCCTCCTTGCCAGCTTATCGGCGACGGAGATGAACCGAAATTAACTGTTTTCAAACACCTTCTGGGCAGGCAGAGGGGACAAGGTCACCGGAACCTTTGGGAACTCGGAGGGATGTCGTTCCTCCTCCCCGTTACCACAGGGCTTCTAGTGGAGCTGTGCTCCTGCTGCTACGTGCCGACCGCTCTGCCCAGACCAACGGTAATTACGGAGGGATGGACGTGACTCCGTAACATGCTGCAGGAGACATTTAGTGGTGACCTCTACTTCCAGTTCCTGCCCACCTCTGTATCTCTATATCTCTAGGTGTCCTGTTGGGCTGAAATTTCTTGCCCTCAGGTTTCCCCCAATGGAAAGTTTTGAAAAGTTTTGCAAAAAAAAATGTGTCCAGCAGGTTTTGGCTTTGCAACTGTGAACAAATAGTCAGTTTCTGTTTTTTTGTTGGTTTTTTTTTTTTCAGAAGATTGCAGCCTTCTGTTGTGACAGATAACTCAAAAGCTTCTCCATTTTGGGAGTCTCAGTCTGCCATGCACTTAGCCTTCAAATGGGACAAGAGCCGCTGCCAAGTTTGAAGAAAATCATGTCATAAATAACAGAGTTGTGAACTTTTAAGCATGGGGCACTGAGCATGCTCTGCGGCGCACTTTCCCCTGTTACGCTTCTTTTTCATCCTTATTGCAGTTCTTTTCATGGGTTAGCAGCTTAACAATAGGGCCACGAGGATGAAGGAGTTGCCAGACAGCTCTGCTTAACCAGAAATGATAACTGTCCTTCCAGAGGAAGTTTCTTCAGTAGAATGGTTGAAAGGTTTGCCTGGCAATTCCCTAATACCAAGTTCCCATCATGCTGATGGATGAAGAGTAACTCAGGGTTTCGGTCAGGGCTGTGCACGTTGTTCTTGTTATACCTGGACCCAGCCAGCTCCCAGGTGGTGGCTCGGAAGCAGCACAATTGACTTTGCTCCGTGCAGCGTGGCTGTAGAGCAAACGCACGGTCCCTGGGCACAGCACGCACAGAGGAGGGTCCCGGGAACCGCAGAGGGAGGCACTTAGATTTAGGAAAAGCCGGGATTGAGTTTGTGCAGGAAACATACAATACATAAAATAACTCCAGACACACCGCAATCGAAAAATAAGGTGTCCGAAGTGCTCCAGGCTTAGCAGGCTGTGGAGAGTCTCTGAGCTCCCTCCAGGAAACTCACTGGCATACTTTATCATTGATCCTCCTCCTTTCTTTTTTCACAACTGAAATTTCCTCTTTACCAATGGTCTGCAGTCTGTCCCCAGGTGAAGGTCTGGGAACAATGATCCTCGGGGGGGACGGACTCTGTCACCCATCCCTGTGGGACCCCACAGCCCTCAGCAGGGCAGGGCTGGGCTTCCTTCTGCGGGAGGAGTTCCCATTAATAAAGAGCAGCCAAAGCAGTGATTGCTAACCCGACGGGCTGTGTTCAGGAGCAGGGTACAGAGCTGCTTGCACCTCTTCTCCGGTGCTTGGGCAGGACCCTACTCTGAAGCACAGCAGACCTGTCCCCTCCCTCTCCTGGTGATCAGCAAAGGGTGCACCAAGGAGCTGCCGTCGGAAAGGGGGACGTACCCCGCCACCCGCCAACACGCTCGTGGGACAGCGCAGGATGCTGAAGCAATGTTTTATTAACCAGCTGCCAGGCGGAGGGCTGGTCCGTGTGTCTCGGGGGTGCGCTGCGCAGATGAGGTCGAGTGTGGTGCAGGTTTAAGATGCTCGCAAAGGAGAGGCAAAAACGCCCCCTGCTCCTTGGCCAGGCCAGGTATTCCCTGCACGAGGAACCCATCCCTCTGAGCAATCTCCACTCTCCCTGGGTCCCTGATGATGAGACCATACCTCTACCCTCTTCCCCATCTCCCACCTCTCACCAGTCTGGAAACGGTTCTCAGAGTGGGATACAAGCCATACAGATGGGCTGCAAACAGTGGCCGTGCTGTCCAGCTGGGGCAGACAGCCAAAAATTCCTTGTTGCCAGGCTCCCTTCCCCCGCATCCACAAACTGGTGCCCCCGATTCCCCACCATGTGCCCCAGCACATGGAGAGGGAAGAGACTGGGAAAGCCAGCCCAGAGCGTCCCCTGCCCAGCTCTGCGGGGACGAGAACGGGGTTTTAGCAGAGCTGGGTGAAGACTTGGCTTCAGGGCTCCTCTGAATACCTGGGATCTGCGCTCTGCTCCACTCCCCAGTGGAGCTGGTGTTGCCCCCACAGGCTTTGCTGTTTGTTATTTGGTTCCCAGGATCATTTATTTTACTGCAATTTCACAACACATGAGCAAACTCACCTGTAGAATTAGCACCTCCAGCACTGAGCTGCTGCCTGTGTGTGGAAAGCTAGGTACATTAATATGGACGCTGACATTGAGTGATAAGCTGTGAGGTGAATATTGAGTTAGAAAAAGAAATCTGCTTTCACTGTGGTGGTGTGGAAAAAAGAGGAGCAGCAGCAGTCATGAGCAGCCATGTCAGCAGGTCAGCCTTCCCCGAGCATCCCCAGGCAACATCCCATTCCCAGACCTCGCTGCCAGCCCCGGCGTTTGGTATCAACGAGACCCGAGCACTTCTCTAGGGTTAAGCAGCAGCTGAAGTGCTGTGTGGAGAGGGGACACGCAGCAGGGAAGCTCAGATCCCGCAGAGTTGTATCACAGACACCGTTGCGCTTTTTGTGGACGCGCGCAGGCTCATATTTCTGGCACCTCTGTTGCGTGCCAGGGCTGAGAGAACCGATCCCATGGCAAGGATGCTCTCTGCCAACCTTCGGTAACCCCGAGGAAGCGCAGGAAGTCTTGTCTGAAGAGACAGATAAGGGTTTAAAATTAAACTGCAACATAAAATTCTGCTGTGAGCTGTCACATCAGTGGTATTTTATCATGGCATCTTTCTGTCAACTACATTGCTATTGTTTAATATCAATCACATCAACGAATACAAGTTCTATATATATTTATGCAAAATTTGGGTTTCTGCTTCCATTTGCTTGGGTATTAGAAATTGCATTACGCACATTTCCAATAGCAGCCTTGTTTTTTCTTGTGGGAGAACCATCAATAGCTTGATGTATTTTTTATGTGGATCACTTTCTCAGCAAAAATATTTGTAAAACTTTATTCGCACACCCTATCTACTTCAGTATGGTGCAGCCATAAACTAGCATGGAGAGGGTAAACTTGACATGATCCTGCATGGGCAAACATGGGGATGCGAACAACTCCTGCAGCGCAAACTTCCTTAGGCCGGGAAGAGGAGAGCAACAACGGAGCAGAAGGAGAAAGGGTAAAAAAGGGAAGGGAGGACTTTGAAAGAGCAAACCCAAGTGGAGCAGGAATGAGGAGAAATAGCAACTCTAAGCCTTGTTCCGCTACAGAAGGACCTCATCTTGTTCCTCCCCATACCCCATGGAAGGACCAGCTCACCCAGCAGCTGTGTGGAAGGCTGGAGGGAGGTGGATCCGACTTGGATGGCAGGTTTCCATTCACACCCTTCCTGCTTCGCCCAAGGTGTGGGCGAGGTAGAACCTGTCAGCAAAGCGCCTGAGGGGCTTTGCGTGGGACAGCTTCCCAGCAGCCTGCCGCTTCCCCTTCAAGCAGGTTTGTAGGGCTAGGTTTGGGCCACCTGCTCGAGAAGGAATTTATCTGTTGAATTTTTCTTATCTGTTGCATTATCCTGCTGCTTTTATCTATGTAACCTGTGTTTCCTCCCCCTCTGCTCTGCCCTGGTGAGGCCACATCTGCAGTGCTGTGTCCAGTTCTGGACTTCCCGGTTCCTGAAGGACAGGGAACTGCTGGAGAGAGTCCAGCGGAGGTTAGGAAGACGATCAGGGGACTGGAAAGGCTGAGAGCCCTGGGGCTGTTCAGCTGGAGAAGAGCAGGCTGAGAGGGGATCTCATCAATGCTGATCAATATCTAAAGGGCGGGTGTAAGGAGGATGGGGCCAGGCTCTTCTCAGTGGTGCCCGGGGACAGGACAAGGGGTAACGGGCACAAACTTGACCATAGGAAGTTCCATCCCAACATGAGGAGGAACTTCTTTGCTGTGAGGGTGGCAGAGCCCTGGCACAGGCTGCCCAGAGAGGTGGGGGAGTCTCCGTCTCTGGAGACATTCCAAACCTGCCTGGCCGCGTTCCTGTGCCACCTGCTGTGGGTGACCCTGCTCTGGCAGGGGTTGGACTGGGTGATCTCCAGAGGTCCCTTCCAACCCCTGCCAGTCTGTGATTCTGTGATTCTGCATCCTCACCACTGCCAGCTGTGAAGGTGCAGTCCTGTGACGTACATTTCGGCTGCAGGAGATCTTAGCGGCTGATCTTAGCAGCCTGCCACTGAAAGATGGAGCCAGCATGCACACCCGGCGAGTGACAAGCTCATTGCCAGGGCAGAGCATTGCCAAGGTCAGGTCAGCCGATGGACCGGTCCACGCACGCACAGCACTTCAGCACGTGGGGCAGAAGCTGCTGCCACCGGAGGAAGGTAATGGGCATGATGAATATGCCAAGCGCGGAGCTGAGGCTTGGCTTACAACTCCTACCATTGCAAGGCCAAAGTCCATCCCTGGCCCATCACTGGCTTGACACCTCTATGGCAGCGACCAGCCCAGGACTGGTGCAGACCTTTCCAGTGTGCTGCCCAGCTCAAGGATACTGGAGGAAGCAAGGAGCCTCCAAAACTTGGTCTACGGTCCTCTAGTTGTAGGCAGTTATCACAGAGCAACCTCAGTGCCCCACAGGGTCTGGCTGGCCGTTGCATCCTTACCCATGGCAGAATTTTTTCCTTTGCCAGTGTGCAATTAGAAGTTATTATACTTATTATTTATAACTATTGTTACTTTTACTGTTTGTTGTTTGGATTTCAGTGCCCTGGAATTGTGCTTGAGTGCTTGTTCTCCGGCCCCAGCGGAAGATAGACGTCCAAATGCTCTGTGCATCTCTCCTTGGTGCTCCCCCGAGGATGGCACAGGTTCCTCTAGGAGTGGATGATCTGTCAAGAGGGTGAATTCTGCTGAGTGCCCCAGAGGCTGCTGTGTGTCAAATATGCCTCCTTATCCTCCTGAAACAGCTTAGCTGTGGTCTGAGCTCCAGGAGGGGTGGGAGAGAAAGACACGTTCGATCCCTAGGAGCTGCAGTTCATGCCTATTCATTAGCAGGGTTCTTAACAGAATAGTGATCATGTTTTTAGTATGATTAGTGAGACATGCAGATCCATTTGTTAACTGCTTTTACAGTAATGCCAGGCAGAGCACAGGCCATATTAAATGTTCCCAGGCTGGTGTAAGGAGATGATAATTAAGCAATAATATGCAACCAGGGCTGTCAAAGGGTGAGAGCAGAGCGAAACAAGGCAGATGCTGCCAGGAGGCGAGTCTGGGCAAGGGAGAAGTATTTTCTCTCTCAGCAGCCTTTATTTCATTGATTTGAGTAGGATGGTTAATGATGAGGCAAAACCAGGCCATGTGTTTTTACAATTATCAGCTCCACCTTACCTGCTGATCCATGTAAGAGAAATGTGAAGACCATGAGGTAGCAAACTATGGGGAAATCCAGGTAGATTCCAGGGAAGGCAAAGCTCCTGCCTGGCCAGGAGTGTCTGCAGGTCCGGGAGCAGAGGAGGGTTGGTTGCACCTGGGCAGGGGAGGCTGCAGCACCGGGGATTTGCTGCAATGGACACTTTTTGTCCTCGGGGTAGGTCTTAACACCTGGCTGCATCAAGGTGCATATTGCTCACAGAGGCCCAGCTGAGCACACAGCTGGACCTCTTGTCTTACTGCTCCATCCTTGGCACTACTTGACACCTGGCAAATTTTGCCTCACAGGCAAACCTCCCTCTCTGCCCCACCCTCTCTCCCTCCCTCTCTCTCTCCCTCCATCTCCATCTCCATCTCCATCTCCATCTCCATCTCCATCTCCATCTCCATCTCCATCTCCATCTCCATCTCCATCATCTCCATCTCCATCTATCAACATCTCCATCTCTGTCTCCATCATCTCACTGTCTCAATTCCCTGTGGTTCCATGGTTTAGAGCTGGCCTTTGCAAAAATCCCTTCATCCCACTCCATTTGACGAGAATTCCCTACTTGTTTTGGGATCTGCCATTTTCATCCAACACTCAGCATATTTACAGATGGGCTTTACCAGCATTGTCTAGACCTGGTTCTAATCCAAAGTTGTAAAGCCTGATTGTGTCTGGGCACTTTATCCTATCAGCCACATGTGTGCTCTCCTCTGCAAATGAGAACAGATTTGTTGGGCAAGGGCTGCTTTCCATAAAACCATGTTGACCAGACTTGATAATATTCCTAGCCTTTAATTCTTTATTAATTCAATGCTGTATCAGCTTTGCTGTTTCTCTGCCAAGGACTGATATCTCTGGAGAATGTTACCCTGCAAACTTGGCCTTGACATATTAATTTATACTAAGCAATCCTCTGTTTTTCTTCAGTCACCCAGTGACATATTGAATTTGATCCTCTTTTCCCCTTTTTGTCAACATCCAAGGGTATAACTGCTCTTATGTCATTGCTGTACAATGTTCCCCGTGAACATTTCTCTCTTGGATGGTGGTCAACCCTTTCTCTTGATGCACAGACTCTGGATGTATGACTCAATCTTGGTTTCCCTTGTGGGTTATTGAAGGGAATTATCAACACACTGTGTGTGTTCAACGCTCGATGGTGTCTAAAGCAAGTCTTCACGATACAGCCATGAGAAGCTGCCACCCTCCTCATTTTGCTCGAGTGGGGGTGCGTGCCCAGCTGGTGGTGTGGGACAGGACGTTGCCTGCACTTGTCTGGGTCTAGCTCCCTCCTCACTACCTAGCCTGCAACCCCTCCCAGAATCCCCATCCTTCAGAAATTGTCCACACCCTCTTTCCAGATTCCCTATCTTCCTGTCACCATGTTTTTTGTTATATTAGTGCAAGAGGGATTTTTTCTTCTCTTTTAATCTTCCTGGACATCTGTGTTGTTCCTGCAGTCTCTCTCCATATTTCAGCTTTCACAACATTATTTTTTTTAACCTTTGCTGAGCCTGTCCTTGCAGGTACTTAGGAAGCCCAGGTGAGACTCGGGGCCACCCAAGCACTCCTGCTGGCAGTGCTGATCGCGGCGCTGAGCTGGGGCTACGCAATTGAAGATGATCCTTCTGGCACTGTAATTACATTTTGAAGACACTTGAAAGTTTCTGTTGTTAAATATTTAACGCTGTAAGGGGAATAAGACCCTGAATGTGAATTTTATGATGGATGTCTTGCTCGCCTGTGGATGTGCTGAGAGCCTCCACTCACCTTCCATGCACAGTGACCATGAATATTCATTCTGCTCCCTCCAGGGCCTGTCTTCTTTGTAAGGCTGCCAGAAACTACACACTGGGAGCTCAGATAAGCAAGGAGGCTAGTGGGGCACCTAGAGGGACAGGGGATGCGCTGAGAGTGACTGTCAGACGGGGATGACGCGATAGTAATTGAGAGCACCCTGCCCAGTGTGTGCCTGTGGCCCAGGGACGGACCAGAGCCAGCTCCTGTCATCCTTACCAGCAGCGGGGGAGATGGGGCTGTGCAGGCTGAACGGGCCAGATGAGCTCAGGAGGGTACTGAGTTCCATGCTCAGCCCACACTGAAGCAAACGGTCGGTTTATAGCTGCTGCTCGGTCCTAGGGTAGCATCATCAGCAACCGGTGTGGTGCTCACATGTCCTTTGGGTTTTGCAGTGAGGTGAGAGGCGCATCCACTTACGGCAAGGTTGGGCAAACCCCTTCCCATCTCTTCTGGTGGGTTCCTTGGCAAAGCCCCAGAAGGACAGTGACTTTGTTCCACGGCAGATCCAGAGACGGTGAAATCTGTGTACACCTAATGTCTGCATGGAAACCAAACCCTTGGGCTGTGTTTGCGTGGCTGGGACTGGAACCTGGGGTTGGTGCGAACAGCAACGACTGCCTCGAATGCTGGTGCTGGTTCAACACGATCTGGAGAGCCCAGGGAAATGACACACCTTTTCGAATTTTATTTATGGTCCTGATTTTTGCCCTCTCTGCCATTACTCCTACCTTCAGCCAGGGGAGAACCTAAAGGCCATTCTTGCCGCAAAGGAGATGAGAAGGAGCTGCCAGCACATGGGAGTACGGCTCAGCAACTGCGGACAGCAGGCTATTCCCAGGTCAGACTCCGTGGAAACTGGGCTCATCCTGCTCAACAAAGAGTAGAAATGAGGATGACCCTCTCTGGAAAGGACCTCAAACAAAACTGCCAAGCACTCACACTCATATCCTGCCCCTGCTTGCTACGATGAAGTGGAGAGGGGTCATTCCCAACTTGGAAATCTGTGAGTGATGCCCACTCTAAAAGAGCCATCGCTGCTGGTGGCTGCTCCCTTTGGGAGAGCACGAGGGGGGCAGGCGTCTGCTGCTTCCTCTGCGATCAGCCGAGGGAAAGAGACAAATTTTTGATATTAAAAATTCTGTACACAGTAGGAATTCCCAGCTTCTGGGATCATTGAGATAAAAAATCACCAGAAAACTTTAAGAAACCATGTTTCTCCACTCTGCTTGTGATTTTCTTGAGTTTTCTCCTTTGCAGTGACAGCATTTCAAGGCAAGTGTATGTTTCCTACCTCCAGTTATTTTTCTTCCAAATTCTTTGTTTTTTCGCCAAGAAAAGGTTTCGATAGCAAAGTGTGAATCACCCTTAATTTATCACAGCCACCAGGCTGTCCTGGCTGGGATGCCGGCTTTGACAGCTAGCCTTGACTGATACAGCCACCAGTGCTTTACAAGTCTGCGTGCAGGCGAATGCACGTCTGGGGTAGAGGAGACGCTCTCTGCAGCGCAGCACAGCTGTACTGATTTCTAAGCAGTCTTGCCCTTCTACTGTTCTTGAGCGACGCATTAAATCCCCCAACGCTCACCCCCCACACCCCCGGCCCTGACACCCAGACGCAGGTACCTGGGGGTTACAGGGTGGCTGGTTGGTCCTCTGGGTCCGCGCTTTCACGGATAAAGGAATAGAAAAGGAAACAAAGGGGTTTATCTTCCTCCCGGCCCAGCAGGTATCTGGAAACCCTGCCGTCACACCATCTGTCATCTCCTTGGGAGGCCGGCTCTGCCGCCTGCTGGGGTGTGCTTTGGTTCGGCATCGGCTGGAGGAAGCGCTGTGTCTTGGCGCTCCCCCTCCTCCCTTCCCCCGATGCTTCGTCTTTAGAAATACTCCTGAGGTGGCTGCATGACCTCCGGCATCCTGTGGCCACTGAACAGCCCGATGCCCCTCCTGCAGCCCCTGCAGGCAGGGGGGGTTCCCAACTCCCACCAACAAAATGCAGCAGAGGTTTCCTCCAGCCTGGCCCCAGCCAGGAGACAGCTTTCCTCCAGGCTGCCGGCTCCCTCTGCCCCAGCTCTCCAGGCCGTGGCATCCCCAAGCTTGGCTTACATCCCAGAAAACGTGCTGCATCGAAAAAGGGTTGGGACCTGTCTCCTGCCCTTTGACCAGAGCCCTCTGTGCAATGTCAGAACAGAACAGTCAGAAGAGAACAGGCACCTTCTCATGCTGATAGAGACTTGCAGAGCTGATGGATGGGCGTAAAGAGGACCGCTGACCTGAATAAGGCAGAGGAACGAAGATTTCTGAGTACAGGGAACCTCAAAGCCAGTAAGCAAAGGTCTGGTGACCTTACAGGGTGCAGCATGGCTGTGACAGGTGGTGGGAATTGTGTCTTCAGCAACAGCATTTACTTTCCTGTTCCCCAGCGGTCACAGCGCTGCCCAGGCTGGGGCACGCACGCGCTGCTGCGTCTGCGTCTGCGGCTGTCTGCACGCACGACAAAACAGCGTGTGGACCTGCCCAAAAAAGCGGAGAGCTCTGGGAGCCCGCTGTGGGTGCATTTAGGGGCTGCTTCCCCTGCAGCAGGGCTGCCGCTCTGAGCAGGGTGGGATTCCACGTGAGGGTGCGCGTCTGTTGTGTCAGCCGTCGCCCGCGGTTGCCGGATGCCGGGCGGCAGGTGTGCGCATCTGCAGGAGCTGGCAGGGTGTCTTCACAGGGCGTGGGGGCAGCGAGGGAAGGCGCTGAGGCCACATCCATGGCTCCTCTCCAGGAGGCCCAGCCACCCCCTTGCTTTGCCAGCGGTGGATGGTGTGCATGGAGAGATGGGATCGCCCTGGAGAGTCCAACCTCAAGAGAGCTGGGGGAACCGGCAGGCTTGCGGGCGGCTTTGGGCAGACAGAGCTGTCTTGTGGATTGTGTGAGCTCCAGATGGTGTTGTCGGATGACTCCATCTGAGGGTGAATGCAGGAGAGATGACACTCTGACTCAAGGTTAGTTTTGATTTATTATTCCCGGGAACCTTTAGCACAGCAAAGCTTTTTGAGTTCCCTGCAACAAGCGCTCTTTGTTTTACTGCCTTTATAAATCACCTCAGTGTGCTGAAATGTAAGAATAGAAAATGTTAGTCTAGAATAAACAATTACTAACCAGTGAGACAAAATAATCAATATTCATAAGATAAAGCACCAGTGTGAAGTGAGCAATGATAATAACGAGGTTGAGAAACAAATCAAGAGGTTAGGTTCCCAAAACCTTACTGCCTAAAGAATGTGCTGCTCTGGACTGCATAGCTTACCAAAGACCAGTGGTCAGCGGCCCTGGATACAGCTAGAGATTCAGGATAGCATCAGGTTCAATCGGATCTGCGTTAGATGTGCAGGAGTATGAACCTCAAGTGTGTTTATCCAGTAGGGTTGGGATCTTGCAGGAGAGATCAAAGACATGAGATGGGAATGGGTTTAGGAATAAGCCTGGGAAGACATGCTCGGTGAGACAGCGTGTGTGGTGTGGGCAGGGTGAGCCTGGTGGCTGGTGCAGTGTCATCTGAGGTGGGAGCGAGCAAGGGAGAGGGGCTGCAAAGTTCTGCAGTGGCTTGAGTAATTCCAGTGCTAGGTGGGAAGAGGGTGGTGACATTCCTAACACCTCTGTGCCACTGGCGCTCAGTTCCGTGGACAGTGGGAGTAGTGCAGTCCATCTGCATGTCCTGGGACAAGTTGCATGGCCATTAGCCCTAGCACCTCCGATGGGCCCTGCTTCTGGAACCCACCTGAGGCACCTTCTTGTACCATGGGAACTGGTCTTCTTCAAAGCCTGGGGCTGGACCTGGGCACCACAGGGCAGTGGGACACCGGTGAACAGAGGACTTCAGGGAAGAGGTTGGGCAAAGAGAATTTCTCTGCACAAGGGCTGCCTGGAGTGAAGCCGTGGCTGTCCACCAGTGAGTTGGCTGGGAATCAGGCTTGGCTAAATCTGGGCAAAGACCCTGCAGAGAACAGGAGGCTGAGGGCTGGGTGTTTATTTCTGCACTGGGGTGGTTTATGTCTGGAGCCAGCAAGTGTAGACTAGTGGGAGGGGTCCAGGGGCAGCAGCCTCTTTGACTTGGGTATCTTCAGGCAGGACCTTGGAGCGACTCCCTGTGGGAATGCCCTATCTCAGGGAAGGGTGCAGTGCAGTGGTGTGGGGATGGGGGCAGCTGGCACATCAGGTACACTGGCCATGCTAGGGCAGAGCTGATCACATCACAAAGGTTGTTTCTAAAGCACAGGGATGGTGGGGACCTCCCTGCAGGAGTACATTTCCTCTTTGCTCACTTGCAGAGGCATTGCCCAATCCCACTGACGCCAGACGGCACACCACAAGGCCACCGTGCTTGGTGTTAGGTGGCCATTTCCTTCTAAGCGTAAGAGAGCAAGAAGAAAAGCAGCTGCCGAAGGAGTATCAAGTTTCAGGGAAAGGCAGATTTCAGGTCCTGGCTTTTGGGGACACCAAAGGGCAGCTGTGGCTGGTAATACTTAGGTGACAAACTGTCTCGTGTGCAGACCTGCCCACGGGGGCCTGAGATCGAGGGTGAAGTCCATATCACCTAAGAGTACACCCACAGTGCAGCATCCCTCACTGACTTTGTCACTAGGGATCCCCAGAGACACCAGGATGGTCAGTGGGGTCAGGGGTGCAAGAAATACCACCTTACGTAGACATTGACAGTATGTCAGATGAGCCAAGCCCCAAAATAGCCTCTGCCTGTCCTCATGCCTCTCATCCTGCGCCCCCAGCCACCCCCCCCGCAGTGGTCTGCAGCGTCCAGCCCCATGGACACTCGTGTAGCTTGAGGCACATCCAAGATCTCATTGTGTGTGACACCAGGGGGACTGGCCTTCACCTCTGGAGGGACGCGGATCTGTGGAGGCAGCTGGAGGTGGGTGGATGTTGCTGTAGCTGTAGTCTGGCAGCGGGGCTGCAAGGGAAGCAGTGACCCGAGATCGGGGACCAGGTGGGGGAGAGGAGGAGAGGGGAGAGCAGGGTGGCTGTGACCAGGCAGCCATGCAGAGAATGGAGAAGGACAGAGGCCAAAAGAAACAGGCGGAGATGTGGAAGAGAGCAGCTGAGCTCCACAAACAAACATACATAACTGACAAACCCCGTGCCAGATAAATCACTAGAAACCTCCGAGCAAGCACGCACGGAGATCTCTATAAACAACCTAACCCAGCAAACTCTTTTGAGGAAAAACTCAAAAACTTTGATCATCGTTGCCATGGTGATGTGATTTGGAGTAAGTGTGGCAGAGTATTTTTTATTATCAGCCTTTGTCATAAACAAATAACCTGCTGTAGACTTGGAAAAAAGGGATAGAGCTGGGCTCAGGCCATCTAATCATCAGACCCAGAGGCTGCAGCTAATAAATCAAGGAAACGGGAAGATTGTAAATCCCACCAGAGGTCACTTGGTTAAACAAAGTGCAGGCATGGGAGACAGCCGGAGTGGGTGGGGAGTGAATTAACGGCAAGGTCTGGTCACTGTCAGTTAGCATTCGGATTCTGGTTTATGGTGACAGGCACCTCATCTCCTGAAGCCTTCTAGGAATACAGCCTGCATACTAAGCACGGGCTAGCTGCTGCGACTGCGGCTGGTCTGGGGGAGGTGTTGCCCTGTGGTTTTGCCCGAGGAATGTGGGCTGAGCTCTGCCTCATGTAACGTCATCCAGTAGTTTGACTCCAGCGGAGGCACGAACAGACCGTGTCCTGCCAGAGCTCCTAAATCACTCCACCGGTGAAGCTTGCTACCCCCCCAAACACAGTTGGTTGCAGCAGACCTAACCTCTTGTGCGTGTGGTGGCCCCATGGTCCTTGCGCACCTCTGTAATCTGGGGCGTTCAGTAAATTGCTGGATTTTCCCAGCCGTGGCCCAGGAGCAAATATTACCCGTGCAAAAAGTCGCACTTCTGCTAAGGGGGCCTCATACTTATATTTCTGCGCCCCGTTAGCTTAAAAGGTAAAGTAATAACTGTGGGGATGAGCACAGAGCTTGCAACTTGCCTCTTTTGGCGTTTGCCCTCAGTGCGGGCCGTGTTGCAACAGGGACCCACAACCTGGGGTTAGTTGTGCAGGTTCCCTGTCAGGAGCTGGTGACCATCAGCGCTTGTGAATCGCATCCCGGGGAGAAAGCTGCCAAGACCAGGGAGCGGGAGTGTGTCGAAAAGAAACATGGTTTTCCCCATCGCATCCCAGGATCTGGACATTATCTGGACCTGGCACACAAGGATATTGAGCGGAGGGTGGCTTCCTCCGTGAATGCCCTCGGGGCCGGGGCCGAGGCAGTCCCGGGCTGCTCGATGCTCTCAAGAATGAGCACAAGGGTGCGTAACCCAGGGAGAAAAGAGAGCCCTGGCAAACCTGGTAATCCAGCAGAGCTGTGGGAACACCCTCCCTCCGGGGAGCGCCTGTGCCGTGTGGCTCTTTGGATCTGTCTTGGAGACGTGGTTTCTGTGGCCTCCGCTTCTCAGATTTGCAAATGTGTCAACTCGACAGCCGGACCGACCAGGAAACAAAGCTGTGAGCTCACAGACAGAAGGGATGTTTTGATCTATGTCACCTCTACCCGTAAGCGTAGGTCATCTCCTGCAGTTCCCCTGCCTCTGACTTTTGGCACGCATGTAACGAAAAGCATCCAGAAAAAATTGTGTATAAACACGAAATACTTCCTAGGCCTCTCCCAAGTTCCTGTGAGTCCCAGCTACTCTTCTGGCAAAACCCTGCCCTCTGTAGTGCAAAATCTAGTGACCAGGACCACGCAGGTGGTGGCTATGCAAAACAGGTTGACACTGAATTTCCAATACAAAGCACCTACTGTGACCCATTTTCCTCTTTAATTCAAAATGCCCTTGACTTCGAACATCTTCAGAGCTACGGTGCTTCCGTCTTGCTGAAACCCAGAGCACCACATCAGTTCAGGTTTATCCAGGGGAAGCCTGAACCTCTTTCAGCCTAATTAGAGGCTGCGAATGGAGCATTGCTCTGCCTGACTCTCCCGAGGGACGCGGTAGGTCAGGCTGCTTGCACTGGATTAGGCTCAGAGACCCTTTCCCCCTGCTTCGCCCTGGTGCTCCCAGCAGAGTGCTCTGCTTCCACGGGCCAAACAGCCACACGATCCCGCTCTTGTTGTTCACCCTTAGCCCAACATTTAATCCTGCCAGACAACCTCCTGCTCCTCGCTGTCTGGTTTTGCTTCACTGGCACCCCCAGCCTGAGCAGTTCCCTCATCTCTGTCATGCATCTTCGGAGACGAGGGAAACCTGGTGTGGTGACTTCTGGGAGTGAAGCAAAGTCCCTCTCTGTACATCCCTTCACACCCCATGCCTCCAGCTTCTGCTCATTCACCTCTTAAAGAATTTGTTCTGCTCTCCCTGGGGTTATACAGCATGCCATAGCTTTTCTGTAAAGCTTGGGCTGCTAATGAGCATCTCGCAGTATCTTTCTGCGTGCAGGCGGCCATGTAAACACCACATGCGTTTCCATTAATGCTGCGATCTCAGAAAGCAGGCAATGAGACAGGTGAACTCTTCTAGCGATCGTTCGACCACTTTATGGTTCAGTGCCAGCCAGCTGCTCTGCTGCGTACAGGATTTGAACGCCCTGCTCTTCGCTGAGGGCAAGCAGGGAAAGGAGAGGCTACGCTTTAGGTTTGGATTAAGCAGAAGCTGTGGAGAGGTGGCTACAGACAAGGCATCGTATGAGCAGCAGAATTCACTTTTTCAGCTTGAGCTTAGAGTTAATTTTAAAAGTGATTATCACTGAGAGTTATTGTTCTAGAGGCTTGGTCTGAGTGGTGCTTTGAAACTCCAGTGTTTGAGTACCTCAGCTCTAGCCCTGGGGCAAGTATGGAGACAGTAGGAAGCGTGACCTACTGGAGGAAACATTTTTCCTGCGCAGGGGGTCACATCTGAAAACCCCCAGAAACGTGCACCCGCTCAGCAAAGGTGACTCTCATACCTGCTCCTTTTTACAGGGTAGTGCTTCTATCCACAGCAAAGTTGTTTCAGGTACAGGACAAATCCCTAATGGAGACAAAGTGCTTTACTGAAGAGGCTATTCTCCAATAAATGGTACAAACACATGGACGCAGCCTTCATAGTGATGACGGAGGGAACCACAAGTGATGTCCTGGGGCTGCCATTACTGAAGCACAGAGCAGAGCCATGAAATCTGCCATTTGCAGGACGCGGTGACTGAAGAAAAAGCCTCCTGTGATCAGGGCACCCTTGCAGGAGGCAGGCAGGTGCCAACGCTTTTGAGGAGCCTGAACCCCTGCTGCTGTGAGCAGGTTCTGCATGCTGGGCCACCCTGCGCAGGAGCGATGGGAAACAGCGTGGGCATCACCAGGGCAAACCACAATGGCCGTGGACACCTCTCTTGGTGCATCTCCCCACGCTTGTGGTACATGGGCACGCACACAGAGGCATCCCTGACATCTCCTGCAATGGAGGCAGCCACTGCTTGGACAGTTTCTGTGGTGCCCTCTCAGTTGTATCAAATAAATCCTCCCTTCTTTGGCCAAAAAAGCCTTACACAGAAGAAGTTGCCCATCCGTTGTACAGTGGAGGACTAAACCGCCAAAGAACTGTTGCAAAGAGTAAATTTTCTTCAGTATCCAAGCAGCAGAGCACCTCACTCCCACTGATGCCTTCCAAAACTGCTTCCCCCATTACGGCTGTGCAGCAGGCTATCCATCCTTTTGATATTCCCCATTATAGGAATGATTCTCTGCTGTTAGCGATGGACCTAGATGAGAAACACAACTTGTATCCCTGTTTTCCAGGTTGTCTACTCTTTTTCTAACCTCTAAGGCACTATATAACTGTCCCTCTTGGGAGTGTGCAACTGTTTTAATAAAGATAAGTTAGTAGTAGAATATGAAATTAATGTAATGATACCATCTGACCCTTCCTCTCCAGGAATGTTGCTGATTATTGGAAGGGGGTTTAGTGGCGAGGAGAAGGGAAAGCATTCCCTAAGTGCAGCTGGAAAGAGATCTCGGCACCCGCAGAGCAGGGGGGGAGGATGCGGGTCCGGGCCGTGCACCGACATCCCTGCTTCTCAGCACAGGCTCACCCACAGCACGAGTTCTGGGTCGGAATTCATAACCCCAGGGTGGGCACCTTAGCCAGCCCCCAGAAAATGCTTTGCTGACCGAGTTTGCCCAGTTTCTGCATCAGATATTTCTCCATCATATTCAGAGAGCCTGCTGCCGTCTGCAAGCAGACTCTAAAATTGCCCTGTTTCAGCAGGAGCGATCTACACCAAAGTCACCCAGCATGCATCCCCCTTTTTGCTTCTAGCCATCACTCAGCCATTCGGGGATGCGGGAACAAAACCGTGTGAGTTAAGTGATAAAACGTACACCCCGAGCCCCATTGTGGAAAGCGGATAGCAACCAGCTGAACTCTTCAAGGCACTCCGAATCTCTGAATGACTCACGAAAATTAGTAAAAAAACCCTTTTAGGAAATGACCCAGTTGAAGAAATCAGAATCTGCTCACAAATGATTTGCTAACCAAAGAATGAGTCCATGGAGACTGTTTCTCATGGCCTGACTCATCCTCAGTAGTACCCTTTTTCTTTTTTTTTTTTTTTCCTTTGAGCAGTTAAAAAAATTTGTATGGAATTGCTAGAATTTTTTATAGATATTACTCACTGGCTCTGCATGATTAAATGCAACCTATAATGTATATAAAGAGGGCAAAATGTTCAAAAAATGTCAGACCGGCTCAGGGGCTAAATTTCCCAGGAGCCTTAAGTGTTGCAAATGTCGAGGACTGCAACACATCATTTTCAGGCTCGGTGCCCCCTAGCAGTACTTCTCCTCAGCTTCCAGGGCTGTCCAGGCAACGCGGGGGGACTTGCTTACGCTGCCCAGCCCCTCTCCAAGCGTAAGTAGCTTTTGCCAGCTGCAGGGAGGAGGCTTTTTTAACCTAGAACTCTCTTTTAGGGCTAAACCTTTAAATTCAGCTAACTTCAGTGGATAAACCCATGCTTTATCTGTCTCCATTGATGAGAAAGGGACTTTGGGCACTTGATGTAGGAGGACTGCTTGGCCCCAGGATAAGCTCCTCCACGGCAGGTGTGTTGGTACTTATTTAAAGGCCAAAGTTTCCTTCTGAAATCAGGGAAGGAGTCAGAAACCACATCTCCGGGAAGAGAAGGCAACTAGGGAGGGACGAACCTCAGTCACGTCTTCAGAAGAGCCTCTTGGAGCTGAACGTCTTGCTGCAGAGTGGATCAAAGCCAATGAAATTGAGCCAGAGCTCAGAGCGTGGGAAAAACACCGCTCTGCTGAGCTGCTCGTCCCTGCGCAGCGCCAGCTTAAGGCTGCCCGCAGGATCAGCAGCCTTGAATTTTTGGCCCGTGTGCCGGGAGAAACCGTAAGAGCACAAGCGTGACGGAGGCGGAGAGGGCCCTTGAGAGCCTGCTTGTTCCTCTGGCTGCCTCGGGGAGTGCCCACCTGCCCCCCCATCACTACCCCTCTCGCGCGGGGAGAAGCCTTTGCCTCCAGCCTGCTCTGTTCCAGGCAGCCAGCGCCGGGAAAACAGCCTTTTTGGTCAGAGCAGCTCCTGACCTGATTTGTGCCCGTCGCTGGTTCTGCCTCCCAGAGGCACTGAAGGTGAAGCAAGCCGAGGAAACACCTGAGGTGGGAAAGCATTTTTAATCCCCTTCAGGGCTGAAACTCGGGGAACTTGAGCAGCCACCGGGGAAGGCTTGAGCAGAGCTTGTCCCTGTCCCTGCGAGCAGTGGGTGTTTGCAAAGAGGAGGTTAGCCAGCGGCTCCCTTTCGGCACAGCAAGAGTAATCTTGGCTGTTAATCACTCTCCGTTAGCTCAGGAGGAAGGAGCAGCTGACCATGAAACAGCAGCAAGGACATCTGAAGAGGCCTAAAAGTGTAACATGTGAATGATATGTTTTTAAATAGAGCACAAAGGGGAAGGGAGAACTTGGGATCAATCCAAAGCTGAAAATCCAGTTTGGTGGAGTAAGCGGATGCCAGGTAAAGACCAAATTATCACTTAGTTCTCAAGTGAGAGGGAAGGGTTGAGCTGTCAGACCTAGACCCATTCCTGGAAAAGGGATTAAAAATTTCCAAATAAGGGATACTTTGGCTAGGAAAGGCGTATGATACTCTGTACCCACCAGGGTTTCAGCTCTCAGGATATGGTGGGCTCTCGGTTGTCCAGCTGGGTCAAATCCCAACACATCCCAAAGAAAATGAAAAATCCTTACTAGAGAGGACATTGCATCTAGTACTTCTCCCCCCTCAGCAGGTCAGCGATCACAGCAAAGAAAGCAATGAGCCTAGCCTGACATGATTTGTTCTTCAGAAATCCATACCTGGCATTTTTTATTACCTTACCTTTTGGGTGGACATAATCTAATTGTTTCATATTGTTTTGCTGAAAAATCTCCAGGCTCTGGAGTCAAACTACAATTTGGAGCTGGTCTATAATTTCCACCCCCCTCCTTTCTTCCTCTTCTAAAAAAACCAGACATTATACATCTGCTTCAGCCCCTTCTTACCCTCCCATATTCTTATGGCTCCCTAAAAGTACAGCAAACGGTTCAGAGACAGCTTCAGCTGAATCCTTAAGTACTCCAGGGGGATGTCTCCAGGTGCTGTGTATCTGAGTATTGCTGTTCTGGTTCAGTCATCTTTAACTCATCCTTTCTCGCACCTGGCCTGTCTAATCTCTTTGTAAAATGCATTGCCTTACACAGCTTGTTGCAATTATTTCTTTATTCCGCGCGTCGAAGAATACGCTGAATGCTTCAGCCTCATCTGTGTCATCTGTTATTTGCTGTCACGGTCCCATAGGGCCAGGCTTCCCTTTGTCATCTTCTTTGAAGGTATTTCTGGAGCCTTTTCTTGTGCCCTTTCTGCTCCTCGCCAGCCTGGTGTGTGTTGGGAGGGCTCTTTCTATTCCGGTGTGATTGTGCTGCCACTCTACGCGCTCTGTGCTCACGTGTCCTCACTCCCATTTACTGTGCAATTCTTTATTTTTAAGCCCTAAAGAGCTCGCGATGCAGCTGTAATGGCTCTTATTATTCTTCCCTTTCCTCTGCATCAGTATCATTTGCTCTTAAAAGTAAAAGGCAAACATGAGATTTGGGGGAGACATCAATCCGGTAGGCACACTCTGAGGGGTCCCTGGGTGCTGGGGGCTCTGTCTGAGACAGACCCCAGTGGGGGCGGGGAGCAGGCAAAATCTGAGCTGCATCGAGGGCTCCTCTCTGATCTGCACTCTCTTCCATCCCTTTTGTTTTGATAATCTCACCTCTTGTCAGTGGCCATCTGGGAACAGATTTCCTGCCAGGCTAATTAACTCTTATGGCACTATTCTCTTTTTCCGCATCATTTTTTGCCATGTTTCAGCCTGGTACAGATACGGGTGGGAGGTGCTGTTAAGGTGAGACGTACTACGCTAATAGGGCACGAGACCTCTGATGGCAGCGAACTAGCACGGATGGTCTGGTGGCCCCGTCTTTGTGTCAGTCTCACAGAGATCAGGCATCTGCAGTCCCAAAGGAAACACGGGTCGATCTTGCCTGAACGGAGGATGAGCGGAGGAGCAGCTCCTTGTACCATGGTTCAGGGTATCGGAACAGCACGATTTTATCTATGTTATATGCTTAACAGGGGTACTTCAGTACACAACAAAAAAACTTTGGAAGACACCTAGATCCCTAAAGCAATATAGAAAAACATGCTTAAAGCCGTGTGTGAAGGTCGTTGAAGATGGCGAGATCCAAGAGAAGGGCTGGAGACATTTTGTGCCAGCTTCAAAGAAACACGGATATCGAGGAAGCATTAAAAATTTTGTTTCATGCCAAAATGCAGCTTAATAAAAGAATAGGAGGTAACAACAGGAGACCTGGGTAACTGCTGCCCCGTTGCACATCACTACCTGTGAAAAGTGGATGTGTCCTTTGAGTGGGTTACAGCTGAGCTGGACGGGTCAGAGACGGAGCCAGAGATACAAGTCCTGTAAAATAGGAACATAAATACTTAAAACCTTTTCTACCTTAAGAAGGGACTCCTGGGAGCCTTCAGCTGAGTTTTCCTGACTTGGACTCAGGTCAGGCTTGGCACGGGAATGCTCTGAAATCATTCAGCTGCTTTGTGTCCTTGGACAGAAGTAGACATTTTTCTTGGGCCAAATTTGAATCCAAAACCTGCTTGGCCAGGAACCTTTAATAGCTGGCAATCTTTCAGCTGGTCTGCCATAATAGAGACACAGGAAATAGGTGCTGTTTTTCAGTAGCTTAAAAAACAGTACAAAGTGGCTTTTCACTCACCTTGGTAAACCCAGTGTGAAGGTCACCAGGTTAATTTCTGACTTGCAGTAATGTACATGTTGATAATCCAGCTCTCAGTGGGCCAATTCAAATTTTATTCTAGTCTCCAGATGCTATCCAGTTCCTGCTCTGAGACCCCGTTCACGTTTTTAGCGCGCTCCTGCCTGGCTAATTTGTGAAAATGGAAGAGACACCTAAAGAACGGCATCCTTAATTCCTTCCAAGGCAGCTTCTTTGTCCTGAAACAGCCCAGATGACTGACTGTGAAGAAACCGTGACATAATTTCAGTGCACCAAACCGTGACCCAGGACATAGATTAGTTTCTTAAATGATGAAATCCTGTTCTTGGTCTGGAGCTGGAAACCAGGGCTTGAACTTCCCAAGCTACAACCTGAGGCCATTGCCCCGTTGCCTCGTCTTATACTGGCTGCTACTGCTGAGAAGGGTTTGGCTCTGTGACCTTCATGACTTCCCTTCCAGTAGTCGCAGGCTGCTCCTGTATCTCCACTGATACAGTATCCTGTATCTCCACTGATCCAGTTGGTGCCCAGTCACAAGTGGTGTCCCCCAGGGTTCGGTGCTGGGGCCGGTTCTCTTTAATATCTTTATCAATGATCTGGATGAAGGGATTGAATGCACCCTCAGTAAGTTCGCAGATGACACTAAACTGGGCGGGCGTGTTGATCTGCTTGAGGGTAGGTTGGCTCTGCAGAGGGATCTGGACAGGCTGGACCGATGGGCTGTGACCAATGGTATGAGGTTCAACAAGGCCAAGTGCCGGGTCCTGCACTTGGGTCACAACAACCCCATGCAGCGCTACAGGATTGGGGCAGAATGGCTTGAAAGCAGCTCGACAGAAAAGGACTTGGGAGTGTTGGTTGACAGCCGGCTGAATATGAGCCAGCAGTGTGCCCAGGTGGCCAAGAAGGCCAACAGCATCCTAGCCTGTATCAGGAATAGTGTGGTGAGCCGGACTAGGGAAGTGATCATCCCCCTGTACTCGGCACTGGTGAGGCCCCACCTCGAGTACTGCGTTCAGTTTTGGGCCCCTCGCTACAAGAGGGACATTGAGGTGTTGGAGCGTGTCCAGAGAAGGGCTACAAAGCTGGTGAGGGGCCTGGAGGACAAACCTTATGAGGAACGACTGAGGGAGCTGGGGTTGTTTAGCCTGGAGAAGAGGAGGCTGAGGGGAGACCTTATCACCCTCTACAACTACCTGAAAGGAGGTTGTAGAGAGATGGGGGCTGACCTCTTCTCCCTGGTGACAAGTGATAGGACGAGGGGAAACGGGTTCAAGTTACGTCAGGGGAGGTTTAGATTAGATATTAGGAGACATTTTTTCACTGAAAGGGTTATTAAACATTGGAATAGGCTGCCCAGGGAGGTGGTGGATTCACCATCTCCGGAGGTGTTTAAAAAAAGGGTAGATGGGGCACTGAGGGACATGGTTTAGAAGTGTCTCTTGTCAGGGTAGGCTAAAGGTTGGACTCGATGATCTTAAAGGTCCCTTCCAACCTCAACAATTCTATGATTCTATGATACACCTTTTCATTGGGCTAGACAAGGCTGGCTCCTTCATCCTCTCTCCTCAGGACGTGTGCCTCTGACCATGATAGTAGCCTCTGATGGACCTTCTCAGTTTTCTCCGAACTCCTCTAGAACTCAGGATCAGGACACGGTAGGCCGGGCACAGCCCTCTCGGTGGTGTGTGGGTGATGATAGCTTCCCTCGACCTGCTGGCCATGCTCCTCCTAACGTACACCAGCCCAGGTTTACCTTTTTTCAATGGGAGCTCACTGTTATCTTATCATTCAACCTGGTGCCCTCTGTAACCCCTAGGTCCTTTCCAGAACCGGTAAGCTTGATTGTGATGGAAAATGAATGGATACGTTTGGCCTGATGTGAAATATTAAATCTCCCTGCAAGGTGGGATTTCGCAAATTACATGCTTGCAAAATCAAGGAGCACTCAAATCTTTTCCAGTAAAGATGTTTACTCCTATGGGGAAACACAACCGGGGTGTCTTTTTTGGGGTAAAAGCCCAGAAGACTTAGGACCACCAGAGCTCTTGTGGACGTGATTCTGTTCCATATATCTGCAAATGCAGGACTAGAAGCTGCATTTACGGAGTGTACAGTGCAGTTGCTGTTATAAATGCTGCTTTTATCTGGTCCCAGTCTACATGTAACCCACATAGCTCCGTGTGATCCCTATCAGGACACACGTGTAGAAGTTCCGTTATGGATTCAGGCTTAGCTAATGAATGAAAACAAGGGACATGCTGCCCCCGCGCTCTGTAGGGTGTTTCTGTTCAGCTGTCAGCCTCTCCAGCGTTTCCTGGGCTCTTGGCTGTTCTGGCTTGTGTTGGCCTGGGCGCTTGGAGGCCGGCTGTCAGTCTGGATCCCACGCTGCCAGCCCGCCATGAGTCACACTGACCCAAACATCCATTTGGCCCATTATCGCTTTTCTCTATTCCTGTCAGACTGGTGTTTTCATTTCTGAAAAAAAAACCCAAAGCCATAACTTCTGACTCTCTCATCATTAAATCCAGTTTGGAAATCAGAAAAAAAAAAAAAAAAAAGACGGAACAGCAAAATCCAGAGTTGTCTTTCCCATCAGACTGTTGCATTGCAGAGAACATGCATCCCCGTGCCCAGACGGGGAGGCAAATGCTCCGGGATGCATGCGTCTGCTGAAGGTCCCACCTGATTTACCTTCTGCATTACCTTGTCTCCTGCAGACCTACAGCAACCCCAGGTGCCTGAATGTGAATACGAGTGTGACTGTGGCATCCGTGGCAATAGTTTTCACTACGATATCGGTGGCCCAGCTGCCCATCCACGTTGCATTTTACTTTATGTGGGAAGGGGACACAGTGCAGTGGACATTCTCTCTCCCTCCTTTTCCACGCAGCTGACGGGCAGCGCACTGCCGCCTTTCCCCCTGCCTTGCATCTGCTGCATGGGCCGTAGCGCGGGCAGGACGCCGTGGTTGTGGTTGTGGTGTATCGGCCCCTGCACAGGTGCTGAGCACGGTGCCCTGAAGTTTTTTGTCACACAGATTTTCCTGCCCTTTGATTGTGCGCAAAACCTGGGCTCAAGGTGATCAGCATCAGAGCTGTTAGAGGGAGATTTGTAAAGACGGCAAGCACTGGAGAGTCCTGAACACTCTGTGGTCTGAGAGGCTGATGACAAAAAATGTGTCTTATTTCAGTTAGCCTGATCTGATTTCACAATTCAACCACGGGGTCTTATCTATGCATGCCTTCAAAATTGAAGAGCCCTCGGCTTTCAGAAGTACCTTCACCTTTTATCTGATGTGCTCAGTGGGCTGAGCCGCTCTGGTTTTAGTTTTCCAGCACTTAAAAATTATAAGCTGAGCTTTCCCAGGGACAGTTGCAATTTTTTCATCAGCCTTTTGAAAGCATGGGGTGTGGAACTGAACACAGGCCCTTCCTTTTGCCTCACCGGATGCTGGCTGCACTACCTGTGAGGTTGCTCTTGCCAGTGCTTCCCGGCGGTCCCTGCTGCTCAGCACAAGGGAGCTCTCTGGAGCATCCCTGGAGCACCTGGTAGAGTGCAGGGTAGGGATCCTTGGGATGTCTAGACCTTACAGTGCTGGAAGATCTTCTAGAAGATGACCTCAATCAGAGTGCACCTGCCTGGAAAATCTGGATTCCCCAGTACACATCCCACAAGCAGTGTGATGTAGCCTCTGCTCACACTCTCAGGGCATGGGGACCCCCTCACATACACCAAGCATCAACAAAAAATTGCCAGCATAGGCAATACAAGTAGTCCTCTCGTTTGTGATGGTGTTACTGCAGCACCCACAGGTCATGGAAGGGTCCCGGCATCTTCAACACACCTGGGTCACCATGATGCATGTCCATAAAGCCAACATGCTAGGAAGGGGGAAGGGCGTCAGCCTACCTCTGGTGAAGACCCCTGAATTATGAAACACGGGTGAAGGGAAATGGTGGACATCCCAGGCATCCAGCAGTTTCTTCAGCAAAATGAGTGTATTAATTTCTACCTGCTTGGCACAATGAGAAGTCAGACTACTAACAATTACTTGAAGCAAGATTATTAATGAGTACTAGGACAAGAGCCAATTACACAAGCGAGCAATGGGTTGATTATCCCAACTAAAAGCATTTACTTGATGTCTGGCATTCCTAAGGTGGCAGGGTTAATGTGTTCATGAAATACATCTTCTCCTCCTAAGCAAAGGTTGCCCATTTCTCCTGCCTGCAGAGTGCTCTCTATCCTGTACCGTACAGCTTTGCGGTGCAATTCTCCCCACAAGAGGTGTTACAGCCGTACCCTGATTCTCCATCCCACTTCTCCCTTCATCCAGGATGCTAGCAGAAAACTGTCAAGGTTGAGCCATCTTAGTGTATTTGAGCAGATCAGCAAAGTCACCTGAGAGTGGCACCTGCCCAACTACAAACTCTTTGATAAGCATCTTACAGTCTTCACTGGTGCTGTGCTAAGGCAAGAACTGAAGTGTAGTTCAAGTGGTGTCCCTGATGTTAGCGTGCACAGTGTGCAAGGAGCGATGGGTGCAACACTGGAGCAGGGATGGAGGAACCCTGCTCCTGGGGATAGAGAGAGTCCCTGTGTCCTGCCAAGTGCACAGGGCCACTGGAAAAAGTTAAAAGTTGGCCATTTCTGCCACCAGCTGTGATGATGCCTAGGACATAGTAGATGCTAGGAGGAATAGCGGGTACTATGACAATGAGTGAGAGTGTGCCTGTGTGACACCTCCTCTCTCCTAAACTGGGAGCATCAACAGAGAATCAATGGTTCAAACGGGTAGATACTGTCAGGGTGGACACCCACCTGTAATCAGGCACCTTAAATCTCAGTTCTCTGTTGTGACATCTGAGGTGTGTGATAGAAATCCTCACGAATGAAACCTGGAAGTGTCTACAGACAGTTGTGCATGTGATTGCCATGCAATAAAGCTACAAAGGAAGTCAATGGAAGGCTGTAGAGCAAGGTGGTCCAGGTCCTTTTCTCTCTGGTTTCTCAGATCTGGGATACTGGCCTGTGCATTAATGGGTCTCCTGTCTTTTTCCTTTCCTTATGACCCTGACCAGAGGTCAGTAGCTTTTGATTAGGGAGATGTTTGTCAAAGCAGGACTCAGAGCTCTCTGCAGCCTCTGCTCCAACTGTGTGACTACCTACAGTGAGGGCAGAAGAGCTGAGTAAGCATCCAGCACGTCACCGGCGTTTGCTCTCATTGCCGCCTAGTCCAGGTGAGTGATGGCAGCGAAGCTGAGGACGGTACCTCCCATGCCTTCACATCGGTGAACAAGTGGAACAAAACCTGTGTCTGGGAACATCCCCTGCGAGTGGCCCTCTCAGAGCACCAGAGCTGGCTCAGCACGCAGCAAAGCTCCCTGAATTCCTGTGGAATAAGGAAAGGATGGTTGAATTTCAGGGTTTCAGTTTCAGCAGGTGACCAGGGTGAGAGAACTAGGACAGGTCAATGTTTGATTAAGGGGCAGTTTTTATCTATTTAACCCTGGTCACCTGCCACGTGCTACCATACAGCAAGCAACTAATGCCAAAAAAATACCAAGTACATAATTGGTGGTGAGGGCTGGGAGGTGATGGAAGACAGTCTGTAGGCCACAACC
This sequence comes from Larus michahellis, assembly GCF_964199755.1. Classification (NCBI taxonomy): domain Eukaryota; kingdom Metazoa; phylum Chordata; class Aves; order Charadriiformes; family Laridae; genus Larus; species Larus michahellis. Next base: position 1,048,128 of record NC_133908.1, read on the forward strand.
CAACTGCAGAAACACCCGAATAACTATGTCAGGTGGAATTCCGAGTCCATTCAGTAGGAGGCTCTCCTCTACTAAAAGCAGAGAGCAGAGTATGGAAATAATCCCCAAACACAAAAACCTTCTACACCAAGGACCGTGGCAGGGCACAGGGCGGAGGTGTGGTGGAAATGTCTTCTCTCTGGCATCTCCCACAGGCAGTGGGCACAGCTGAGCATGAGAGATGTCAGATTGGATTTATCTCACTTAACTTTAGGCTCTTACAATGTAGATGTCTGCAAATCAGCTGGTCACCTGGAGTTCCGGCAGGGCATGTTTCACTTGATATTAAAAGTCTCTTTTAGGACGAGAAGCACATTTATTTCTCTCTACCAACTACAAAGCAAGGCTGTGATTCAGTTCTGAATGGTTATATTTGGTAGACGAATTCATCAAGTGTGAGAAGAAAAAGGGGAGATAAACTATTTGCATAGCTAAGGAATCATAAAAGCTTGTTTACACAAAGTGAACTGCTTTGGTTTACTGCAGGACATCACTGACACCTGGGACAATAAGGATATTCTCGGACGAGATGGTGCTGTTTTCCATATTTTCAGAGAACAAGGCATATTATAACAAAAACCAGCCAGAATTGCATCTTCAGAGAGCTCCCTCTGGTATGCAGACAAAAATATCACCGTCTGGAGAACTCACCTCAAGGAGGAGCCCCTTAAAAGCTACCGATCCCTCCTCTGGAGGGGTGATGGGGTTGGGATAGCAGGAAATCTCAGTTCCAGCCCAGTGATAGCAGCTCAGCTGCTTGAATTCAAGCTTAGTGAGGAGTGGATTCGTCAGATGAAGTTCTGTAAGGGGTCAGGGGAAATCCAAAAGGCGAGGATTCGAGCACAGTGCAATGGGAGACACATGTTGTCAGAAAAGAGAGGGACGTGTACGATATGTTAAGCCCAATTACGCTTGGTACAAGCCCAAGGATGCCCTTGGGGCTGTGCCAAGCTTAGCAGAGTGTAAGCTGGGTTGAAAACAGCTCAGCAAAGAAGAAAAAGCAGGGCGTGCGATGGAGGTGGTAGAAAGATTCTCTGAGCCTGAAAAACAAAGACAACCAGATTGGAGGCCCTCAGCTGAGACTTGTGGGCTGTGAATGACCTCTGGTAATGATAAAATCAGAAAACTAACGCTAGAGGCTTGTAGAGTGGAGATATGAAGTGTTTGCACAAATATCGGAAGAGAACAATACTGTGAGGGAAATGGATCCTTGACCGACTGCGAGGCTGATGAAGTTAACGGTGGCTTCAGCAAGCTGAAGCAGCTGCTGTTCTTGCAGCTCTTTCTCTAATGGGAAAATGGAATAAGTCCAGACAACAAAGAAACGACAGCAACTTTACAGAGTGATTTGTTGGAAAAGGCAGGTTTGGAGATCCTGGGAAAGTACATAGAGGAAATGTCTGAGTGAATGGGTTTCGGAGAAGGTAAAGGAAATAAGTGATGAACATTTAGACTAGCAGAAAGTAATTAAAGCAGTTCTTTGCAGCTGAGAAGGGTCGCTGTATGTGTGTGTGAATATTTTTGACTCATTACAAACTAAACCAGTGAATCTTTATTATCACAGACCAGAGCTCAGGAACATGGCCTGGAATAACTTGCAGGGCAAAAGGGATGGGTGGAGGTTCTTGGAAGTTCCTGCCTATGCCAGTAAATAAAACAGACCAGGGACTGCTCTTTGGCCTGGAGGTCAAATGACACAATATGGCTCATGTGCCCATGGCTAAACGGGCGTTCCTCCTGTGCAGGATGGCTGTGCCCAAGCTCCCTGGGGGAATTCCCTGTCTTGTGCTAGGTGTACTATCAATTCTCGCAGTTTTCTGAGCGCGTGCTAGTTGTCCCAGGCCTAAGCTGTGCCAAGATCCATGCAAACTGTTGAATAGTCTGGCCATATGTGGGACTGGGCTAAGCCTGGGTCCTCTTTTATCTACTAGCAAAGGAGGAGGCTGCGAGCGCAGAGCCTCTCTTGCACCCATGCAGTTTTCTAGGTGTCTTTGCCGTGCTTTCAGCTTTCAGCTAGTGCAAAAGATGTGATAGAGAACCGGTAAGCCTTGCGAGGCACCCATCATCCTCAAACTCTTGGCCACATACTGTAGCCCAGTATAGCAGTAAAAATGCTGCAAGCATGCAGACATGCTGGCTTATTCCCACGTGGAAGTGGTATATTGGAATATCTCTTCTTGCTTTGCATCACATCACAACCTAAACAGGCACAGTTACATAGCACAAACTTGGAGACCAGACTGCCAAAAACATTTAATCCAAAGCCAAAACATAGGGAGAGAAAGTAGATACGAACTGGGAGAGCTAGGAAGAACAGCAACGGAGTACACGCATTCTCTACTGGAAGAAATAGCAAAGACCAGCAAAAAAACGAATTTACATGTAGAAATGAGGTGAGATTTGTTAGGAGTTTCCAGATCCAATAGCCCAATAGAGGCAAAGCAGCTACAGCTCCTCATTCCCAGGCCCAGGCAGTAGTGAGTCTCATCAGGATGAATGACCATTAGTGGAAAATTTACATATATGCATATATCCAATACGGGTCCCTCCAGTAGCTGGGCTTAGACAGTCTGCCTAGTAGCTGCTCTCCTGGATCCTGGGTCTCCCCAGTTTCTGGCATCTGGACATATGAGCTCCTGAGACCCACAGCCCCACTCCAGTTGCTCAGACCCCCTCACACGCTGAGGACACATGCACTCCCTCCCGTTCTCTGCCTTTTAGTCCTCCTCTAAACATCCCCAAATGTCTTGCGCAATCCCCAAATGCCCTTCCTGGCATCATATAACATGTCCTATCCCCTCAGGCAGTGACCCTTCTCAGCCTGTGAGGCGATCTGAAGAGTTGCTCCCATTGACTCGTCTCACCTGGACCATGAGGCTGATGGCTCTGCTGGGAGAGGCAAAGGAGGAGCTGAGGTAGGGCACTGTGTTCGCTCTAATTAGGTTATTGGGGTTTGTGGAGATGAGCTAACAAGCATTGCAAAGCTACTATTCCTGGGGAAAGGTGGCTTGGAACAAAATTTCTTTTAGAGAATGGTAACAATGAGCAAGACCTTGAAGAGTTAACGGATGGAAAAATAAGAAGAGAAGGTTAAAACCTGTAAATAATCAGTGCAGACAATATTAATGGAAACATGTCAACATAACTGCTGTATCAGAGGCAAAGTGTCCAGGAAGTTGGAGCACGTGGCAACAGCTTCTCTGCGGCTGGGCTGAAAGCATCTTGTTGGCAGGAGCTACTGAGAACTAACGGCAAAAATGGATTTCTCCTCAGCAGAAGATTTTCAAGGAAGTGAAATTCAGAGAGAAGTCCAGACGGCAAGCGAGGTTTTTTCTGAGTTCTGGCTGAGGACCATCTTCCCAAACCCGAAATGATCCACCTCTTGGGAGCAACAACAAAGAGCCTCTCTATTATTCTAGGGGTTAAAAGCGCACTGAATGTTGTCTAGCGAGTTGATGAAGACGTTCAAGAGGAGTGACGTGTTTGTCCTCACTGGGGACAGGTCTTTCCTTCTTTGACTGAAAATGTTTTGCAGAAAACACCCTTCTTTCCTAAACATTAGGCAGCCTCCTCTTGAAATGTGGGTTATCACTTTGACAATGGAAATAATGTATTCAGGAGATCACTTAGAATAACGTTTGTATCTGTTACTTCGCTGAGCCCTGTTGCCCCACAAAGAATTCTAACCAAAACCACTGCTGGGTTTTCAGATCAGCCAGTCCTTTTGCGAGCACGCCTCCCGTTTGCTGCTCTGGGATCATATTAGTGAATGCCTTCACCTCAGAGAGCTGGCATGGTCGTATGCATACCCTTTGCAGTGACACTACCAGGTAATGCTCCTTTCTCAGTACTACAGCTACTACTTTGTGTGCATCTGTCTGCAGAGATCGTGGTTTCCCTTGAAATCTATGGAAGAGGTTGGTCAAAGTCTTACTTCAGAGTAGCCTGGAGAATCTCAAGGTACTTGACCATAAATTGAAGCAAATGTGAGAGAAAGATTCCCACATGGGACAAGTTCTGATATTGCAGCAAAAAAAGATCCAGCAAAATAAGCAGGATCTTAACACAATAAGGAACAGCAAAAACCTTTCAGAAGGGCTCCAGTTATTGTCCTTGCTTTCACGGGCTGCACTAGATGTTTGGTTAGAAGGTCTCCAGGGAACCCTGGTGTCTTGTGGTCCGTATGAAATGTCTAGGGGTTTGAGAGTCTTCCCTGGACATCATCAGGGAGGGGATATCCCCAGACCTGTGCAGTCTCTTCCCTATGCCAGAGTCCAAAGAGACGGCTGCTGCCGGTGCCCCAGCAGATGCCCAGATGGCGTTGCTGGGAAGGGGTCTGTCCCCGTTGGGAGCACGTGCCATACAGCAAAATGACTGCCTTGGCAAGCCATTGAGTCCAGCGCCCTGTGGCTGCTGTGCTGTTGGGTGGATGTGAACTCAGAGGGTTTCTGATCATAGAATCATAGAATCTTCATGGTTGGAAAGGACCTTTGAGATCATTGAGTCCAACCGACCCCCTACAATCTCTGCCACTAGAGCATGCCCTGAAGTGCCACATCTAGACATTTCTTAAACACCTCTAGGGATGGCGACTCAACCCCCTCCCTGGGCAGGCTGTTCCAGTGCCTGACCACTCTTTCAGTAAAGGAATTCTTCCTAATATCTACTCTAAACCTCCCCTGCCGCAACTTCAGAGCATTTCCTCTGGTCCTGTCATTATTCCCCTGGGAGAAGAGGCCAACCCCCACCTCTCTCCACCCTCCTTTCAGGTGGTTGTAGAGGGCAATGAGGTCTCCCCTCAGCCTCCTCTTCTCCAAGCTAAACATGCCCAGCTCCCTCAGCCTCTCCTCAAATGCCCTGGTCTCCAGAGCCCTCACCAGCCTGGTAGATCTCCTCTGGACACTCTCCAGCACTTCTATGTCCCTCTTGTACAGAGGGGCCCAGAACTGATCTCAGTATTATTGCCTTTTCTTTCAATTTTCTGTGTTCCAAACGGGATCTCTGCAGAGAAATTGAGCTCCAGGCTGTTATTTTTATAAACTATTAGTACTTTCTGTCCGTTAGCCATCCTGACATCTTCCAGCTCCCTTTCATGTCTCTCTTTGTGTTTCCTTGCCTTCTTTGTTGGCTTTCCTTTCCTCACCTAAATACCACCTACAGCCCAAGGTTGAGGATGACCCAATACTTATAATCTCTCTGACACAACAAAAATTATTCCCTCCCTCCTGGCCTCTCATTCCTCTCTACTTCCTGAAGTACCTGCTGAAGCTGATGATGCCACAGGGTTTGAAAAACCAAAAATCTTTAATGCAGGTAAATAGGAAAAGGAACAGGATGGTACAAAAAGAGCTTTGTTCCACAGCGAGAACAATGCCCTCAGCTTTCAGCTACCTCAGGCTTTCATGAGTTCTATCTTCCAAAGTGAGACATTTCACAATCCATGGGGATTGCAAAGCACTTTAGATTAGACTCCCCAAGCTGTTAACCCCTGGTGCACTCAATAGACCCAGATTCCCAGCCCTGGCGTTTCTCTTCCCACCTTACAGCAGCAGCTCCACCATGAAGCATGCACATACAAGCAAAGACTTCTCCCATCCTCACTTAAACCCCGGAATAAGATCAGCAGCTAGAAATCCAGCACCTACGCTCTGGCAGCAGAGCAGCACGACCATATGGGCACTCAGTGCTTTTAGAGACCTGTACCTACCTGTGCTGTTATCCTATAAAATGTACACTGCTTTTTGTTGGGGCTTATGTTTCTCTGTAAAGCTGGTATTGCTGTCTTCAATTAAGTTTTTTATTATTTTCACTATTTGATGTTCATTAAGGTATTTATTGACAAAGATTCAATAAAAGTTTATAAGTTACGCGAATGCCTTACACCAAATAAAATGAGCTTTCATAAAAGCTCTACCCAAAGCCCGATGGATGTTCCTGCAGCTCTTCCTCTCAGTGGCAGAGCACCCACACCTCTGCTTGTGATTTGCAGCAGTTTGCTGGAGGAACCTCTTGTAGCACTGAAGGTCCTGCAGGAGACCGGGAGCACTCCTGCCAGCATCGCCATCTCCACTTGGCTCTTCCCTCTGCGTGCCCCAGTGCTCATCTGGAACTACGCAGGATATTCTTAAATTGGCTCTTCCCTCCTGTCTGAGTGCCCAGGCAGAAGCTTCATCAGCCAGGCACAGAGGGTAATTTCTCCTAAAAGCCGTGAATTTCCTGCCTTGGGAACCAAGAGGAGTCATGGATATTTCTGATTGGAGAAGCTGCAACTGTTTCTGAATGTCCATTGCCCCATCCAAAACTGCATCACAAGAGTGCTGGGGATTCTCCAGCCTTGGAGGAGCACATTTAAGTGTTGCTTTCAGTGCCTGAGTGTTGAGACCTGTAATGGGGAAAGAATGAGCATGTAAATCAGATCCTCCAGTAAGAGGAAGATGCTACAGAAATGCAAATATATTGAGAACTGCTTTTATTTCCCAAACTCTGAGATCCACTGCTACAACGACAGGATGGATTAGACCCTCTCCTGGGAACAGGAGCCGCCTTCCTTTGGCTGGAGGAGAGGTTTCCCTCACGCACAGCTGCAGCGGGGCTGTGCTGGGCTACACGGCCCTTCCCTCTGCTGTGCTGTGATGGATGTCTCAGTAAGACCCTGGAGGGAAAGGAAATGTTTTGGGTTGGGTTACACAAAGTGTTTCTTCTATCCACAAATGAAATTTCTTCCTTTTAATCAGAAGTGGTTTCTCCCTGATGAACTTTCAGTTCTGACCCCAAAATGTCCATGTGGTCAGTCCCAAAGCATGAGGAAATGGGTTTGCAAGTGCATTTAGCATGACCCAAATTACTTAGGGAAGAGGGTTGTTTCCCCGTAAGTCCGTCCTTCACTGTCCAGATTGTCACTCAACGCTGCTGCAGGCACCACGAGTGGAAAGCAGGACTTCTCGGCTTATTTAGACAAGTGCTTCAAAATGCTTGTTAAACTACTGAAGCTGCAGCCATCCTCCGAGTCTGCAGGGAAAAAGTATGCGCTGACATCAATCTGTGTATTCACAACCAGACCAACATAGCCATGGAAAGACCTTTCTGTCACCAGTCATTTCTTGCAATATTGCCAGGAGGACGCAAAGGTCACAGGGATCACCAGAGCCATTTCAAGCAGTCACTCCTCTTAACATGCAGGAAGACGTCTGTGGAGCTCCTGGAGTTTGTGCTAAATCAGCAGATAAAAAGACATACTGCTCTTTCCTGATGATTTGAATTCTGTGCGTTTGTAGAAAGAAAGACTCCTCTAACACTTAATCTACGTCGTTATTCATGTTTAGTTTACTGTTTGTCTTTTTTTTTTAACACAACTGAAATTTATCATAAATGTTTCATGAGTAAACAGTGGTGTTAATTTATTTGCTAAGCATGGCTGGTGTTTGCAGTGCTGCAGAGAACATGACACACAAAAAGTCCATCTCTGACACCAGTGTTAGGCAGGTCTGAAAAACGCCCTCCTACCTGCATTTGGGGACATGGAAAGATCAGGGGCATGGGCCATACAGGAAGAGTATTAGGCAAGGTCCGTTGAGCGAGTACTGATGCAGCCATGGGGGAGGACACTGTTATCATCAGAGCCCCAAGATGCTTTTCTTAGAGGTTTCAGTGCTAGGGCACAGTGCTATATATACCACATGGTGCAGGACGCGAGAAGGGGGACATGCCTTACGCCTTTGTCAGATGTCCTGCAGGAGACTTGTGACCCCCAAGCAATGTGGTGTGATGCGTGGTCCAGGAAATCATCCTCCTTGGACACCCAGTGCTTGTCCAGGTCATCCCAAGCACCTCCTTGCTCATGTTTCATAGCGGGGTCAGTCAGATGTTGCACCGAGGAGGGACAAGTCCTTGCTGAGGAAGGACAGAAGTTCTTGCTGTTGCTGCTCTCCAGGTGAGAGGAGATGCTGCTGGGATGGAGGGGTTCCCTTGACGCACAATGCATTTGGGGGTGGTGGTGAGAGACCCTGTGCCCAGCAGGTCCCCAGCAATGGTATGAGGTGCTCAGCACCCACAGGTCTGACCGCGTAGATGGCAGCACTGCCCAAAACTCAGGGACAGCCTGAGCCTGTGCCTGCCAGGGGTCTCCATGGGTGAAAACACCCATGGCCAGGCTCAGCGTGCAGAGGAGACCAGCTGCTTCAAGGCACCCAGCCTGGCCTAAAAATATCCTTCATGTGAGACAGCAGCATCCTGCTGCTCTCTCTTCCAGACACCCAGGGGCTGGCCAGCACCAAATTGACTGGCTGTGGTAGCATCATTTTATTTCAGCTGGCCTTCAGCTCTTTCTAATGGGGTACCTGGTGCCAGGTGGGCTCAACATCCTGGCAGACACGCTTTTCACCTGAGGCTGAGGTTGTCCCTTGGGGGTGGCCAGGCCAGAGGGAAGCCTGTCTGCCGTCTGTCAGCAGTAGCCCCTTGTGCTGGCAGAGGAACCCTGCAGAGCATCTCTAGGACGCCTCCTCCCATGCAAATCCCACTCCAGTCTCCAACAGTTAGAAATTGGCTCAGCTCTGCTGTAGGAGGTTTAGTAATGTCCTTTCCAAAACACGTTAGTGTTAACTCTGCTAATTGGGTATTCTCATTATCCATATAAATTCCAGTCCCACCGGGGTTCTGCGCTACGGATGTGCAAATCCAACTTTACAATCCATTGCTCTGGCATTTCTGGGTTGTGCTCAGCGTGATTTAAGTGAAGAACAGCAGTAGCTGATGACTGCAAAGGCATCTAAGCGTGCTGGGGATTTAAACCAAACCGCTCAGACACATCACTTTTAAAAGCGGCTTCTCCGGGAAGGAAAGGCCTTTTCAGGTAGAATCTCACAGAATGAATATTAAGTCAATTTGAATGTAAGATCCTTGGGAGACAGAATATCGGTTCCTCACGCTTGTGCAGTTTGTAGCACCGTTGCCTGGATCCAACCAGCACAGCCATTTAATGGGTTTGTGACTGCCACTGATTGAACACCACCCTCCCAGCTCATTTCCTAGAAATTACTTAAATAGCCCAATCATTTGCAGCCCTTGGCCAGCTGAGGGCTGAATGTACCTCCTTATAGTTGCTCTTGGATGTGAATCAGTCCCTCATGTATCTTATTCGTGAATGGGAAAGCATTTGGAAATTCCCTGTATTCTAAGACCAAGCCAAGAAAAGTGAAGCTAATGTAGACGACAGAAACAGAAGGAGCTGGAAGACTTGACATGGCTCGGTCGTTACCACTGTGTCGGCAGATGGAAAGGAAGGGGCAGTGACACCTCCAAATGGGACCAGATCTCTCTTTATCTGCTTTTCACTAAGAAGTGACTTTTCCCTTCATAAACAGAAAAATCTTCAAAATACCCAAATGCGCATTAGCGTGCTTGGAGATTTTTCAGATGTAGGTATTTGTTTTCAATAAGAAATTATCACCAACAGTGAAAAAGGGGAGAAAAGAGTAACAGTGTTTTTTCCAGTCTAATTTTTGAATCAGCTCCAGAAATCATGTCTTCACTAAAACAAATTGATGCAGGATATGTTTGTGTGGCTATTTTGAAATACCTGTAATTTCCCTCCTCCTGTTTATAAAAGCCTCAGAAACATGATCAGGGAACAAAACCAATGCAGAGCAATTCTAGCCAGTTCCCTCATTTGTGGGATGAATCTCATACTGTGAATAATGAGGAGTGAATAGCTGAAGTAAATAGTTCACAATCAATCTGCCTTGCCTGGCGCAGCAAATGCAATCAAACAAGATGCAGTATGATACAGCTGGATGCAAGGTCACTGTCTAGAAACAAAGAATGCAGGTTGCAATTACACGGTGGGGGACTGCGTCTTGGAAAGCGTGGAAGGAGCGGGGGTCATGCTGGAAACCAAGATAATTGTCAGTGTGGTGGCTAGGAAGACGCATATGATCCAGAATGGATAAACAGCACACTATCAAATCAAAGGCAAAGATGCTTTGTGCTGTACAGAGAGCAAAGGAATATGCTGCTACCAAAAAAATTAAGCAAAACCACAAGATTCAAAGCCATGGCATTGCCACCTGCAGGGGATGAGCTCTTGGGAAGCGTCAGGCAATGGGAGACATTGGTCTTCAGCTGCTTGAGCACAAGACAAAACCTTGGCCTTTGATGTGCCAAGAAGCCCTACGCGGATTGAGGTTTGCCAGGTGGTAAGTGAGTTTGATCTCTTGGGTGTCCCCCTGAAAATCCAGAGGGCATTGGCTTAAGCTGTGGAAAACAGCTGGCACCATCTGAATGCTGCTGAGAAGTAGCTTTTCTCCACTTGGAAGCAAGATTTCCACTGTTCAAGCTGGGGAAATGGGAGCGCTAGACTTCAGGAGGGGTGGTGGAGTTGCAGTTGGTCCGCCTTGCTCCCACACTGCCTCACTGGTGCTCCTGCAGGCTTCCAAACTGCTGAACACCTCAGAGGAGGCACCATGGAAATTCAGGACTCTAGGAACAAGCCCTGGAAGTGTCTTGAATGAAGCAAGAGAACCTGCTGTAGCCTTTCAGCTGGCTTTGGCTGGCTGGGTAGGCAGGACAGAAGCCGTTGCTGGACATATTGTGCTCTTGGTCACTGTATGTCCCAGCAAATCCAAGAACTTCTATCCACCATTTCTCTGCCCCATCTCTGAGCCTGGAAAGCAGCCACCTGGCTGGTGGGGCTGAGACACAGAGGTTGGGCTGGAAGAGCATGGAGCTGGTGACTCTGTGTGGCAGGAGGTTGATGGACCTAAAGGAGTCTGACGAAAGCGATGTGTGGCTCAAGAAAGAAAGCTGGGACGTACAGAGAGAGTGGGCAGAGACTGAAAAGGAGAAGAGGGGTATCTGCTGTCCTTGAGAAGGGGAGAGGGAAGCAGGCAAGGAGCAGGGATATAAGTGTTGAAGAGCAGGGAATGGGCAGGACAGGGTCCATGGTCCAGTGCACCCAGGGGTTCCCTTGGCCCAGAGGAAGGAGCAAAGGGAAAGGTCTGGAGATAGTATAGCCTGGGGACCACCAGTCATCAGACACCATCGTAGGTCACACCAGTGCTTCCACCTCCCTTTGTGAAGCTGCAGCCCACCCAGGAAAGCAGAATGCAGTGGCATGGGTGTTTCTGGAAATGCAGCTACTGAATGTAGGTATTCATGGGTCTTTTTTATAAAAGAAGTGTTTACACAGCACTCAGTTTTGTATGTGCACATCCTTGAAGGAAAAAAGAAAAAAAGCACATTAGAGATGAACATTGCTCTTCAGGGAAGTCGCTGGAGTTGTCTTTGGTACTCTAAACTTAGGTGCTGATGATTTGCAGGTATAACCTGCTGCCAGTGATGCCAAGAGCCAGCGCAGTGTTCGCACACGGCAGAGCGTGAAGAGTTAAGCCCTGCAGGTCTCAGATCAAGAAGCATCTGGCTGGCGTTGCCTTTCCTAGGAAAATTATGGATTCTTGGCAGCAGGCTAATAAACCAATCAGCAGTAATTAGCATCTTTCGAGGAATGAACTATCTGGTGGCATTCAAAGAGTAGAACATCTTGCCTGAGCGAAATGAAGTGTGAAAGAGCTCTGCAGCGAGGTGGGTCTATTGCTATGGTGCTCTCTTTGGAGGCCTGCTATCTCCAAACCTGCTGCAGAGGAGGGAAGCCTGGACTGACAGTCCAGACTGCACACACCACTTCTTGAACAAATTGTCTCCTTCACTTTCCTTTACAAGCTGTGATTTTTTTTATTGAAGGCTGCAGCCCTGCCTTGAGCAAAGAAAGGACGCTCCCTTGGGGCACATCGAGGCACGGGCTGGCCCAGATTTTGATCTATTACTGAAATGGTACTATTTTTTTTCTGCTTTGTGGAATGCCTAGATTTTTAATAGAAACACATCAATCAAAATGCAAAACCGCCAGTTGTGGGACTGCCCACTGATGTCTTAATTTTCCTGCCAAAAGACTGAAATCTTCACTTTCTGTGCTCCCATGTGCCCGCGGGGTGGTTGCTCCTCTCCAGCACATACCAGCCTACATCAGGGAAATGACGCTGTCGTGCCATGGGGACAACTCGTCTGTCCCTCGGCTGAGATGCTTCTCCATCAGGCTTCTAGAGCTGGACCTATCACAAGAAAGAAGTACAACCAGTCCTTGCTTGTGATGATGGTTTCATTGCAGCTGCATCAGACAGGATCCAGCCAGATGTGGCTGCAGCAGTCTCATGGGCTGGGTCTGGCTCCGTGCACATGGTGGTCTGAGGAATTTGGAGTCAATAGCAGTCACGGCTGTTGAGATCAACAGGGGCTAGGAGCAACTGGCTGCTTACAGTAAAGAAACAGCAACCATAAAAATGAAAAGGGGAAGGACAGCTGGGGAAGAGAGAGGAAAAGAGCGATTCTGGGAGCCTGAAACTTCAGTTGGAAATACTCAGCTTCTGAAGCACGGTGGCTGCTCTCTGGCAGTGCTTGGCTACAAAGCACTGGTAGTGTCTGGCTACAGACTGATGGCCACAAAGGTTCAGCCTTGTCCCTGTCCTGCAGCCACAGTGGCTGTGCTGTGCTGGGCCTCTGTGTGTCTCGCCAGCACAGGGAAAGGGGCAGCCTGAGCTGGCCAGTGTGTGCTGTGGGAAGAGGGAGGATGATGTTTAGGACTCCCCACCCCAGCAGCGAACATTTCCCTCGGGGAAAAATACACTGGGCCAAGCACGTTCGGATTTGGGGCCAAAGATTTTTGTTAAGAATGAAGCATTCCGGAGAAGCTTAGATTTTTTTTCTTGTGGAGGAAAAGTTATCCTGAGAATTCAGAGTCCAAAGAACCAACAAACCATTCCCGATTCCAGTGACTGGCTTCCTGTGCCCTGCATGGGCTAAGAACGACAGAACACCTTGGCAAGGTCTCTGCTACCTGTGCACCAGCACTGCTCCCTTCTAGACCCCCAAAGCTGTCTGGAAATACAACTAGTAGCCCCATGGCTTGTCTGTCTGTCGACCTGCTTCTCAGACTGTAGCCTCCGTGCGGAGGCTGGTGGTTTCAGCAAAGTGTGTCTGGTCAGAGCTGTGATAAGTGGCCGAGAAGAGGCCCCTCAGGATGGCAATATGGAACATATGGCAGGCGTACTGTGACATATTGCTAACAGACCTGCACTTACAGGTCCATTAGTCTCAATTAAAGTGGATTGGAATATTTAGCACAGGTTCAAGTAAAAGTGACGGGGAATGGCGTATTGGGGCTCATCAGTGTGGCTGGCGGGGCTTATCAGGAGCCAACAAGAAATGCTAGACTAGCACAAAAGACCATGTCTGGGGGCAGGAGGGTGATGCTGCAAGACCACTGCTGTCAGGGGACCCTTGGAGCTTGTGCATGTTGGTGTGGCTCTTGTGCATCAACCTCTCAAGGCTCATCTTGAAGCAAATGCTGTTCTTGAGCTACACAGAGGAGCACGGTGAGGGGGTTGGCCACCAAGGGATGGGGCTGAGGGAGCAAGGAGGTCTGCCCAGCCTCGAGCCCTGAGCCCAGCAAGCAGCAGCATTGCTGAAGACAAACTGGCAAGAATAGGCAACTTTCTGACTTCTGCGTAATGGAGATAGGTGCCAAATATTTCAGCCCACCTTGCCTTTGCATGCAGGCTGCAAGCTCTCCTTACCCTGAAGCCACAGTCCTGCCCTTGGCAGTTGTCGTGGTTTAGCCTCAGATGGCAACAAAGAACCACGTGCCGCTCGCACGTGCCTTCCTAACACAGGAAGGATCGTAAGAAAAGGCAAGACTCTTGGGTTGGGACGAAGGCAGTTTAACAGAACAGCAAAGGGAACAGGCAAACAACAACACGGATAGGGGAAAATACAAACGCGATTACGGAACCGCCGCTCCCCGCCGCTCACCGACCCGGCCCGACCCGGGACGCCCCAGCCCGCTTTTAAGCAGCAACTTCCTGCCCCCTCCCCCGGCAGCTCAGGGTGGGCGTGGCTCACATGGCATGGAATACCAGGAAAAGTTAACCCTATCCCCACCGGAACCAGGACAGCAGTAAATTACAAATTTCCATTCAACCTCTCTCTATAACCACAGCTCTGAGGCTTGCAAAGCATCTCGAAGAAAATGTGACACAGTGCCAGCAGTTAGTGTTGATGCCACTGACCAGGAGGATGGGACAGGGCTGTGCCTTGCCATGGAGGAGTCTCCACCAAAGGCAGCGATGGGTCCAGACCCAGCAAAAACCTCAGCCAGGAAACCTCCATTAAGAACGCCCTCATGGAAATGCGGACATACTGCGAGCTCTGCTTAATTCCCCGCTCCGTTTAATTGCCTCTGTGGGACGCTGTAAGAAAAAGAAAAGCAAACATTAAAATACACAGTGGGATGAGGATGACAGTTGCTACCTCTGCTGTGATTACGGAGCGAGAGCGAGAGATCGGAGTCTGGCCACAGGCTGTGTTATCTCCCTACCCCAGTGGAGAAGTATGGCTACAGGCTCGGCCCTCTTCAAAACCAACTACAAAGTTCATTTCTTGAACTGTATCTTCCCTTAATATATTATTTCTGCGTACAAACACACACATGCATGGACCTGTGGAGACGTGCAGGAGCAAAGAGGCAGGCGTATGCATACAATTACAAACTAATCAAACTTTTCCTCCAAAAGCTGGAAAGAAAGTTATTGTAATGTTTATTTTCAAATGTTTGCTGCACATTTGTATACAAAGGAGAGGGAAATCAAGAAATACCTGGAAAAATTACATTTCTTCCTTAAATTCCTAATGAACCAAAGACTTGAGTCAAACCTTTCCCTATACACGACACAACATTTCCAGCCGAGATGAACTGCTTCCTGGGAATTGCCCTTGTTTCTGCATCAAAATGCTCAAAGTGGATCCTCACACACATCTCAGATGTGTCAGATGGTTCAGTCACATGTTTTTGCCCCTAAAAAGCTCCAAGGAGAAATAGAGTAACTGATACCTTTGGTGGTCCTCACGCCCCCGGCAAGCCATCTTGGCTTGGGGAGCTCGAACCACCCTTCTCAGGACCCAGGAGGATTCAGCCTGCGGATGAGGTGGCAGGAACAGCTAAGCAGAGCTGAGACAGGGAAGCGTTTGGAAACCTGCCTGCATGTCACACAGCAGCCACCATGGTCTCTGTGCCTGGCAAGTGTGAGCATGAGGATACGCAACATGGAGCACGAAAAGGCCTCTCCTGAAGGTTAAGTGTCCTTCGAGCAGATGTTCCCTGAAACCATTAATGGTGATGCTGGGCTTCTTGATGGTGGCTCATTTGATCTACATGTGTTGCCACTTTGTTTAATAGCAAAATAAGTAGTGAAACGATCATATTTGATGCCATTAAAGCAGAAGGGTCTTGGTTTTGGTCATCAAGTGTTTATGGGGTGCACACTCTGCAGACAAACCACCCATTATGTTTCGATTAAAGTTATGCTAATGAGACATGAAGATAACTGGCCAAAAATTATTTCTAGAGCAGGTACTCAGAGACCAGAAAACACTGTGTGGACATTTAATCTATCCCCTGAGACACTTTAATGAAGGAAGAGCGTCTGGAGCCCTATTAAATCCATAGAGACACTAGTATCTCCAGAATCTGAACTATTTTTATGTTGTCTGGAGCCCTATTAAATCCATAGAGACACTAGTATCTCCAGAATCTGAACTATTTTTATGTTTTCCAGCCTATTGTTTAAGGGCTAAAGGAACAATTTTTATCGATGCATGTAATATCAGTTATTGTACTGCCTGGATGGCACGTCCCCATAATCTGCTCGCTCTGGTGTGACCTCTCCTCATGCAGCTGTGCGCACAGAGCATGCCTGGCTTAGCCAGGGACACAGCGCACTCACACACCTCCTGTAGGCTCACACACACCGTACGGACTGGCCAGACCAGCCAGGTTGTAAACGTGTGACTGGCGTGTCTTCTTTCTCCCAAATGACACAGCGCCCAAGTCATTGGCGTCGTGTCTGGTTTTTATTCATTGGACCGGTGACCAGCGTTCTCGTGATCATTGGTGCTGAATAGAGGGTAACCAAGCGTGTCATGAAGATATTTCGTCTTGCTAAAAATTGACATGAGAGACAATGAAAATGTGAGGAAGGTGGGGTAACAAATCAAAAGCACTGAACATGCAGCGTTCAGTCTCTGTGCCTGAATGCACATGGAGATGCTGCAGAGCTACCAGCCTGGAGAGAGGGATAGAAGGGATCTCTAGACCTCTCAGATGGCTTGTTGAGGACTTTTCTGTGTCTTTCCTTCCAATGGAGTGTGGAAAACTGAGTGAATAATGGGTAAGGGCCTGCCTGGGTATTTATTCACTTTGAAAGGGAACTTCTGATGAGCCTATCTTCACGAGTCCTTCACAGATCGTAGAATCACAGAATGATTTGGGTTGGAAGGGACCTTAAAGATCATCTTGTTCCACCCCCTGCCCTGGGCAGGGACACCTCCCACCAGCCCAGGTTGCTCCAAGCCCCATCCAACCTGGCCTTGAACCCCTCCAGGGATGGGGCAGCCACAGCTTCTCTGGGCAACCTGGGCCAGGGACTCACCGCCCTCACAGATGTTCTCTGTAAGCAGTCAGCCATGCTGGATTTACATAAAACAGGAAAAAGATTTGTTCCTGAATAAATTTATAAGACAAAGCCCTGAATGCGTTTCACTCCTGTTCATAGATGTTTGATAGTCTGCACAAGAATTTGGGTATTCAAACAGTTTTTTTAAACATCCTGATATTTACAAAGCGGTTTAATTTGAATGATTATCCAACCACAAAGCCTCTCTGTACATGCCTTGGTTGCTATTCTGTGACAATCCTGATTAAGAAGTGCGAGTTATGTAAGTAAAAAAAACAAACAGTGAATTCAACTAGCAACCCGCGACATAGTGCACATAGTTAATTACTTTGAATGTTAACAACAAAAACATGCCTGAAGGGGTCTGGCAAATTTACCAGCGATTCACCAGCTCACAGAAAAAGTGAATTACTAAAAGATTATTGTCGTAATGGCTAAATCAAACAATGCGGTTTGTAAAATCACATTCTCAGCCCAGATGCTGCAGTGTTCAGCAGACAGATCTCAGACCTTACACTGTACTCTAAAGCCGGCACTTGACAGTGCAATCACAAAACACTAGATTTCATCAAAGAGCTGCACGGGGAAGCTGGCATGCAAGGTGCCAGGCTATGAATTTACAGTGCGTTAGTCATGGCACATTAACTCTCTGTGTGCATATGGGGATTGGGATTCGTCTCCATGAACCCCAGCCCTCTGAAAAGGAGCTGTCTAGTTTAATCTCCTCCGTATGGGGAGTGGGAGGAACAGGCACCTCCTGGGGCAGTCCATTCTACCTAACCAGGTGTCACGGAGAAGAAGAGTTTTAAGATGAGTCTGAAGGTGATAATCAGCTTGAGTGATGCCTAGTTATCCAGTCGGAGACATTAAAGACACAAGATAAAACTTCTGCTCAAGATGAAAGGAAGCTGTTCAGAGCGGGATATGTGAGCCCACTGTGTGTGTGGTTGCAGATAATGTGCAGAGGGAGAAAAGAAGGAACCAGGACTACAGCCATGAGGAACTTCGCAAGGGAATGTAAAAGATGCCCCAAAGGAAACGCTGCGGGAGCAATCGATAGAGGGGAGCTGGCAGAGGGCAGACCCGGAAGAAGGCTCTGCAGAAGAAGGAGGAAGGAAAGTGATTAACCGTGTATTAACTATGGAGCACATACCTGGACAACTCAGACAAAACAGAGGTGCTTGTTGAAGCCACATGAATTGAAGGTATCGATGAGCCCAGAGCCACACTCTGGCAGGGGAGGGAATAGGAATGAGCAGGGATGGTGATGCTCAGAGGAGAGCGCGGCGCCAGAGTCAGGGACAAAGGAGACGGCAAAGGTGATTGACTAGCTCTTCTGGTCAAGCCAGGACTGTGAATCAAATTAAGAGGCGTGGGAGGGCAAGCAGGGTGCCAGGGGTCTGTTGTTCCCCTGTGGACACTGTAGTCTGATGATGACAGAAGAGGCACCTGAGTCAAAATCAGGCAGGATGGCTCCTGGGAAGGAGCAGGAGGGAGCGCAGGGAAGCCAAGCAGAGAGCAAGAGAAGAAAGGGCAGGAAGAAGAGGCAAACACTGGAATCAAGAAAGAAAGGTCAATGACAGCAGGGAAAAATGTGCTTTCATCCTGCGAGGGAGAGCAATCTGCTTAGAGGCTGTGGAGATCCCTGCTCCTTCAAGCCCTGCTGCTGTCTGCTGCAGAGCAGGGTCCGTGCTAGTGAGGAGACAGGGATGCATTCAGGGGATCTAACAGCTTCTGTGCTCTCATTGCGCTGTCAAAAATTGCTAGAAGTGTCCCATTGAGCTTGTTTGGGCAGCAAAGCGGAAATGTACAGTCTTCCCTTCCAGCTCTGGGAGGAGAGAACTGAGCAATGCAAAGAGGACAGAGATTCCCATGAGCCCTGAATCCTGGGAGTCAGCCTGCAAAGCTGAATGGAACCTGATCAACGCGTGTCCAGGCCCTCTAGACATACATGCAGCACATAAGATGGACCCATTCACAAGAAAAGTCACTCCACTCTCCTCGCTCCAAAGACAGTGAGGGCACATGGAGCGTGCAGGGTGGTGGCAGGTCTCCTGTGAGCCCCAGGGCATGACAAAGGTAACATGAGACCAGATCCATGGGCACCCTTTCCTTGCCCTCACCATGTCCTGCCTGCTCAGTGCTTGCTCATGTCAGGGAACCGGCAGCAGAGAAGACACGTTTCCCTGCCAAAGCACAGATCTTGTCTGCCAGAACTTCTTGGAAAGTTGAGCTGCTTCTGGATCTTCAAACTGACCTCTCAGACAGCAGACAAAGCAGTCTGTTTGCCGTAATCCCCTTCTCCAATTTCAGAAATAACACGAGTGAAGAGGGGCATGTGAGTACTGACCACGTTCAGGGTATTGCTGGTGGTTCCCGGAGCGCCTCATGGGAAGAGGCTCCCCTGCACTGTTACCCAAAGTTTCTTTCCTGTGTCATTTTTTACATCTTTCCCTTTGTATATCGCTTCATCATCCACGCAGGCGAAAGGTGCTCCAGGACCCTTCAGCAGTGTGAGTGCAGGCCCACACACCTCTCCATCCAATGACACGGTGACATTTCATCCATCCAGCACCGTTATTCAATGAAACTCTTTGTTTCGCCGTGATAAATGGGGCAGGCAGGGAATCGATTTCCTTCCCCTGCCTGCAAGGCGTCAGAGGGCTGCTTTCACCAGGAGGCCTTCTCTCTGCCTCAGTGCTCAGATTAACTTATTAGGAGTTAATTAATCAGGCCCATCGATTGGCTGTCACATTGCCGGATGGTTATTCTGCTCTTGGGTCGGAAGGTCATACCAGAGTAGTTCCTTCTGTCCTCTTCGCTGTGTGATGCCTGTCACCACCAAGAGAGGCCGAGCAGCAAGGAGGAGCAGGAAGAAGAGGAAGATGAAGGTTGGCCTGTTTGCCAAGCAACATGGTCAACAGAAGAATGGAAATATAGCTCCCTTCCCCCTTGCATGGTGTTCACACGCCGTGCGAGGGAAACGCGGGTAGCCTCCACAACTCCTCCCTTCCAAAATGAAGGAGGGACATGAAACAGCGCACAGTCAGATGGAGCCTTGGCTTTTCAGCCCAGCAGACTCCCACCCACTGCTGCCCATGGGTTTCTGATGCTGCTCATGGATACAGACAGCCGCTGTGGCCCAGGTGGGACATTGCCTCCAATGGGTTACTTGCCTGAACAAGTATCCATGAGCCAACGAGCGTCGGGGTTTTGGAGTGTAAAGATTTCAGGGAATCAACATTGCACATCAGGAATGTATGTATCCACCTATGAAAATTCGGGGAAAAGCTACATAAAAAGAAAGGGATCACCCCCAAAGGAGTTGGAATGAGATTTTGAGGCCAAGAACCCTGGACCTTGTAAGGTAACTGATGGGATTTTTAATGGCCATATGTGATCAGCATCTCAAATTTTGTCTGAGGGTAACCACCAACAGCAAAGCGTACTTATTAAAAAGTGGTGTTTCCTGAAAATCTGCCTTAAAACAAAGCACTGAACAGTCTGTTTTCTTTAACAAGGAGGGCATTAGGCAGTGACCTGGTAGAGGTTCGTAACTATCTGCATGGGAGGGAGATTTCTGACAGTAGAGGGCTCTTCAGTTGCACCGAAAAAGGTCTAATTCAGCATCCGGGGTTGTGAGGCAAGAGTTACAGAAAGTCAGGCTAGAATTAAGGTGCAATTTTTTAAAAGTGAGGATTTAACTTGTCTTGAGAAGTGGCCAATTCCTCCCCTCTTGTGACTGTTTTCTGGAAAAAAGAAGTGCTTGGAAAACAAAAGCTGGATGAAGATCTTGCCCTCTGTAACACAGTCTGAGCTACCTGACTGTGACCCTGCAGATCTGTGGGCCTGAGCTGGGATGGCTCCTCAGCCACTACCCTGGTCACATTTGGCATCTGTTTCACTTGCTGAGTGATCCAGAATTGTGGTCCTTGGCAACCTCCATCTTCCTACTGGAAAATCAAGTGGTTACAGCCCGGATCTATTGATGCCACCACCACCACCAGATCCACACTGGGCAGTTACCCACTCCTGGACATCCCAGCTCAGGCTCCCAAGGCATTGGCTCCAACAGGTCTTGCCACAGGGAATGATCACACTCGTCTGCTATGGACCTTTTGCTTGAGGTGCTGAGAGGAAACGATGAGCCATGCATGGTGAAACTTGGTTGGCCAAGGGACAGGAAAAGATTGTCTTTTGCAGAACATGTGAAGTAGAGGAGATTTATTGCCCAGATACCGGTATTTGTTCACTTCTTTATCAGGACAGACTTTATCTGAAGAGTGCACATCCACTACCACTTTCTCTAATGCTCTAAAACTGAGCATGCATCTACAGCACCTGTTGGGAAATCAGCCAAAGAGCTGAGGTGATTATTTCTTCCTTTCTCCTAACCCCTGTTCCAGCTTCAGCCTTTTTGGGGATCAGCAGCAGTCAATGCTACAATTATTCCTGATGCATGGTGTTAGCTCAGCCTCTGCTTTTCTTTGTCTCATTCTCCTGGAGTGCCTGTCCCATCAAATCTGACAGTGTAGACATTGGCAGGGCATCCACAGGGTTGTGCTCCCATCACTCATCTGTGCTCTGCTCTGTGGGGAATCTCATGTATCATTTGGAAACAGAAGCGAAGGGGCACTCTCTGGGGCTCTCAGCACACATGGGGTCTGGGTCCTTGGCCATTTACACCACGGAAATCTTAGAGGAGTATAGACGGAGGGCTGTCCCCTGTGCTGCCTCGCCCTCTCGGTCTCCTTTCATCTCCAATGTCCCCAGTTGGCTGTGGCCATTGAGATGTAAAATACTCTCTCTCATAGGGAGGAGGGAGACTGAAGTCGCTGGGGAGTTCTCTAGATGGAAGAGGAAGGAACCAGCCACAGCCCTGAAGACTCAGTGTGGAAACATACCGGTATGGAGATGTTCAGTTTGTGATTTTTGACAGAAAACGTGCATTTTCCTCAGCAGGCAGACACATGCGTGAAAAACCACAACAGCACTGTTTAGCTTAAAAACAGACAACACAAATCCGAGTTTTGTTTCAAACCTATTTGAAGGAAAACGCTTTAATCAGACTTGTGCCACCGTATCAGGCATTGGAGGGTGCCAGTGGGAAACCATATTTTGCCTTATTATGTTTATACATAACCAATTATGTTTATACATAACCAAGTATGATGAAGGCTTGCTGCTGAGCTGCTCTGGAGCTGAGTTCCTGCCCTACCTGGCACTGGGTTTCTCCCGCTAGCACTGGAGAGGAACCAGACCTCCTCAGGTCTGCTGAGGAAGCACTAATGAGGGTCTAGTCCAAGGGTGTGTGTTTGGCAAGTCCTGCCTGATAGCTTGTTGACCAGTGACATGACCAAGAGTCTGACCAAAAGTAAAAAAATCAAACTCCCAGACACATTTTCTGCAAAAAGAAAACCAAAATGCCTTGATCGTCCATCAGAGGGACCTGCCACAGGACAGGAGCTTGCAAGCAGAAAGCGGGGGCAGCCTGGGAACCCTTGGACTCCAGCCAGCAAAGCCTGAGCCGCCCAGCCGTGCTCCCGGAGCGTGTGCCGTCACACAAGCCATGCCGTATGAGAGCTGCCTGAGGGGTAACGAAGCACCATCTGGGCACGTCTGCCGTGTGGGATGTCCTCTCAGTCCAGTTCATCCCACTGCTCTTTTCCTGTGCCTGTGCTTCCCCAACACTGGTGTCCGGGCAGCAGGGTATTTGTATTTGGGTCTCATACTGGCACGGCTCACTGGGGAAAAAGGTCATTTCCACATGAACCTGCAATAACGCAGGGAACTGCAGGATGTTTTTTATTGCTGCAACTACATTCGTGCAATCACCCAGCCATGAGCTTTCTCAGAATTATACGTGCTCAAAGGAGGTGACTCCCACCCACCAGCTCCCTATTAAACTGTTATCTTCCTTTGGGATCCCATCCCTCCTCATATGATCGGCTACACTTTGAGGCTGCAAGAAAGAAAGAAGCTGGGCTTCTTTTGCTTCTTTTGCCGCAGTTTCTTTAGCCATGGTTACAAGACAAGTAGTTCTGAGATGGGTCCCACACCCCCGTGTGCACAGAGCCTGCACACCACCCACCTTGACGTGCCGATAACACGGTCATGTGCAGCCCAAGCACATCCACAGGCACGTGGGAAACCTTACGCATGTGCGCACACACGTTTACGCAGCCGCAAAGAAATCGTTACTCCCCCATCAGCCTTTAAAATGGACGGCACTCAACACACAACCCCTGATCCAGGGGGGCGATGGCCTAATCCATTCCCTTGGTAAAGTATTGCCTGTGCCTGGAGGCCATCCTGACTCCCGCCGTACATCTCCAAGCAGCTTGCAGTCCATTTTCCCTTGGACGCTGGAGTTGCTGTGCAGAACAGCAGCTGGACTGGATTAGTACCTGTGGCGGTGCCACTACTTAAGGTCTGCACTTTTACTAGGGTCATACAGTGGCCTGTTTTGACATGAAGATGCTGTCGTGCCTGAATCACATATGTTGCCTTGGTCACATTTCTATGTGTTTTTTTTCTCTGCTGTACAACAGCCATCTTGGATGCATACAGAAGAAACAGCTTGTGGCAGCCATCTGTTTTTTCAGTCTGTGGAAACAGAAGAAGCCCTTGGCATGTGCCTGACTTCTGCAGGCCCGTGTTGATCCCACCACCCAGCTAAGCAGGCTGAGAAGGTCTGCCTGACATCCTCAGTGACCCCTGAAAGTGGTTCTCACTAGTTATAACCATGGAATCACAAATAACACAGTTGGGAAGGGACCTCAGGAGGTCTGTGGTGCAGCTACCTTTCAATATCAGCAATAAGATCAGACCAGGCTGCTGAGGACTTTCTCCAGGTGGGTCTTTACAACCTCCAAGAACAGAGATGCTACAGCCTCTCTGGGCTGCCTGTTTCTTTGCTTGACTGTGCTAATTGGGAGAAAACTTTCCCTATATCCATTCTAAACCTCTCCTGTTTCAATTTATGTCCACTGTCTCTTGTTTTTCCACCATGCACTACTGTGAAATGCCTGCCTCTGTCTTCCTGATGACCTTCGCAAGGGCACTGGAAAACTGCTAGGACATGCCCCCAAAGCCTTCCCTTCTCCAGGCTGAACAAACCCCATTCCCGTGCCCTCTCCTCACCAGGGCAAGTGCTCGAGCCCCATGACCACCTTGGTGGCCCTCTACAGAAGTCCCTTCATTTCGTCAACATCCATTACTGGGGGGCCTAAAACAGGACACGGTATTCTAGATATGGCCTAATAAGTATGGAGTACAAGGCAATAGCCACTTCCCGGGATTTGCTGTCCGTGCTCCTGTCAGTACAGCCCAGGATGCTGTTGGCGTTCACTCCTGGGATGCAGTGGTGGTCCATCAGTCTGAGGGAGGAACAAGGAGAACAAATGCAAGGGCTTATGCAGGACTTGGTGCAAATTTCAACGTATCAGAGAGTCCATCAGTGACTTTTCTGGGACGTGGACGTGACCCTTTCTGCCGAGACAAAATAGTGAAAGCCAGTCTATAAACGTTACCAACAGGTAGGAAGATGGAATAGGTCACTTTGTACTTTTCTGGAGGAAATTACATTTTGCAGTCTGCGCCACGTTACTTTGTTATTACCAACACATAAATCTGCAAGTGCACAGCTTATTGAGGCTCTCTGACAGCCCGGAGATGGGGAATTGTTACTATGACAGATGGACTGACAAGTATACTCCTATAGAAAAAACTTTGTTCAGCTTGGAGTTAAAGCTGTAAATATATAAACCTTACATAAAAGAAATGTGATTAGAACAGCGCGGACCGAGAGGATGAGGCATCCCATGGCAGGCAGCGCTGGGAGGAGGAGCGCGATGGGTACTGGACGGAGGCAGGGCTGGAAACTGGGTTGTTTTCTCCCCCTTTAGTTCCTCTGTGTCCATAGTGAGTATTGTCGGACTAGAAAAGGTGCTTAATCATCCCACGATCTTCCAGACCTGGCTGTGTAAGAACAGCAGCTGGGCTTTGCTTTCATTTGGCTACCTCCTGGAGACTTGTGGAAAGCAGTCCCTATGCCCCGGGTGACAGCTCCACCTCGTCCTCCTGCGAGTGAGAGCGTGCAGAGGCCAGATATAAAGGTAACAAGGCAGGAAAGAGCCTCCAGAAGACTTTCAGGCTGATATCCTCCACTTCTGAAAGATGAAGGATTGATTCTCCATTTCATTGAGTTTTCAAACTTGTTTCCTTACTAGCAAGGGGATGCCATCACGACTGATCTCTGATGAGTGCCGAAGGCAGCCTGGGGCCAAGCCCCGGGGCACGAGCCTGCAGAAAGTGACCAAAGCAAGAGGTCCAGCGAGTGCACCGGGGTACAGAGCAAACCACCCCAGGAGACATGCCAGCTCCTGTTCAGCCTCCCACAGCACGGCTACCCTCACCCTATCCCAGCCGTGGGGGTGGCACCATTCTCAGAAAGGAGAGAATCCACCTCAAAAAAGAGCTGTCACCTTGGTGCTCAGGCCAGGAAGAAATTTCCTGTCCAAATAGCGTTTCAACAGAAAGCAAACTGGTAACTCTGGACACTCTCTCTGTGGAGGCATCTGCTGGGTTTGGAAACTTTGGATTTTCTGTGAGAGAAATAAAAACGTGGGCATTATCAGCCAAAAGTCTAACGGGAATGTTGCCTTCTCAGAGGGGCAGATCTGCAGGGAAGACACCCAGGTTTGTGCAGGGAGCAGGCAAGGATGTGAGCTGTCAGGGATCCCCTGACCTTCTCCGGTGCTTTTCCGCCCCGGGGGTGTGTGGTGACTGTGCCCCCCGGGTGAGCTGTCATTCCCCCGGCAGCTGATTATCCAGGGGCTGAGGCAGCCCCTGCCTAGTGCATCTTCAGAGATGTGACTTCTTCTAAGGCGACTGCCAGCTGCCACTGCAGTGGGGTTCAAATTGAAAGACTGGGAGCGTAAAGCAGAGGCATGGTGAGGGGGATGACCGTATGGACCACATGGCTGTGCCTGGATCTTCCTGTCACCCTTTCAGCTCTTCAGGGCTAATGGTGCTCCCGCTTCTCCCTTTGGAGCAAGCCCTTTCCCTGCAAACACAGGTGGTGGTGGCCGATGGGCATTGCATGGGGGGCCAGCGAGCCAGACCGAGCACCCCACGGAGACGGGGGTCATGTCCTCCAGCACTTGTCCTGCCACCTCTCATGGAGCAGTAACTCCCTGCAGTTCAGCGAGGCTGGTCTCTTGCTAAACATCTTTGACATTTGATTTGAGGAATAAAGGTCAGGCTCCTCAGAGAATGGTAATGTGGGTTTAATGAACAAAACCTGTCAGAGTCTGCATTGCCGCAGACTTTTTGGAGGGCAATGGAGTCTGGGGAGCCGTGCTGCCTGCGCCGGCAGCAGTGGTCTCATCTGCCTGCGCCCTGATCTTTGCACACCCCCGTGCAGCGAGCACCACCGCAGCCGGTGGGGACGTCCCTGGGGTATGGCAGAGACACGGGGCCTGACCCACCTCCTCCAGGTCCCTGCTAGAGGGGAGCAGAACAGGTGAAGGTGTCACCCAGAGGTGAAGCGCTCCCCCTGCACCTTCATTCCCCTCTTCAGGTCTCCTCTTCTCTCTGAGTGATCCAGGAGAGTGGAGGAACCTTCTTCTCCTGGAGCTCGTCCTACAGCACTCATCAGCCCGTGGACAGTGGAGCGGTGAGGGCATGGGACAGTCCAGCCCTGGTGTTACCCAGTGCCTCATGCCTCGAGCATGGCCCAGTTTCTGTGGTGGCATCACTGGCTGCTCTTGTCTCTCATGTCAGGGGTACCTCAGTCCTACGCCAGCTATTGTATCCAAATTTCTTGCACAATACAGGGGAGTTTAGCTCCTAAACTTTTTTCTGGGCACCATACAAAGTCAAAAAAGTATTTCGAAATAAAGAGGGAAGACATATTCAAATAAAATATTCTAGCATTTCCAAAAAATGAGAAAATGACTTAAATTGGGCCACTTTTTGTCAAGTTCAGCACAAATTCCAGGATTGTTCATGTCTTGCCTCTGTTCAGACTTTTTTCCTTGGTTTTTTTGGGAGTGTTTTGCCAGCTCTGCAGATCCCCTTACCCCTGTGTACCCATCTCCCTCCCCCATTCCTGGGAGCGGATCTCCCTTGTCTCCCTCACTGATGGACATAAGCCTTGCTTTTGTGTCTAATAATTTGCATCCCACTGCAATTTCATGCTTTTACGCTCACAATGTACACAGAAAATACAACTCTTCTCACATACGAAATTGGAAATACATGGCTAAACCATGACGAATTTCATTTTTGCAATGAAATACTCTCATTTATAGATGTGCATGTTTTCTGGCCACAAAATGCTTAAACATTGAACATCTCTTGAAACTAAACAATTTATTTCAAGCTAGTTTAGGAGCCATCAGCAACTCTCAGCTTTCCAGAGCTGGAAATCACTGCTGATGTATCTTCCCTCCTCTGCTTTGCTTTCTTATATGGAGGTAAATGCTAGATATCACATTAACCTCTGCAAGATAGTCAGCTCCCTATGGCCTAAGCATTAAGGTTTTCTTCCTCTTTACTTGTGGAATTACATTTAAAAATCTACTCTAAAAGTACACGGATACTCAACGTCAAGTTCTTCAAATGTTGGAAGCACCAAAATTAAGGCTGTCCTCAGCTCCAGCGTCCTAAGCAGGATCATTACAATGCACTCTTTAATTACATGATCATATAATAGTTTTTCCACAGAATCCCTAACTCATTCCATGCCTGGGTAGTCATTCAATATTTCTCTTAATCCTCCCCATTCAGTGTGTGCCGCAGGCTTTATTTGCTGCACACCATCCAAACCCTCTGTCGACTACACAATTATTCGTTTCCTCTTGAGTGTTTCTCCAGTGCTTTCGTCGGGGTTTATGAATGCATCTCAAGTGCTAACGAATTTATTTCCACAGAACACCTATGTAACGACCTTGCACTTTCTCCCTTGAGAACCGAGGCAGAAGATGAGCACCAGCATGAGAGAGAGTCTGAGTCTGGAGACTTTCATACAGTCCCACGCAGCAGGCCCTGGTGCTGGATTTTCTGTGGACTTAGCATTCCTTTACATATCATCTGTTCAAAGCATAGCTCCTGTTGGCTTCTCTTTCGAGCGCTCAGCACTTCTGCAGACCTGACCCTAAGGATCTCCCACTAGGGACCCTGGAAATGAGAAAGGCATAATTAAAGCTCACCTCTAAATTCTGGAGGAAATGCAAGGGTAGGAAGGAACCCTCATGAGAGTGCACTTTCTTCTCATGCAATCCCTCACTTTGTTCGGTAAAGCTGTTCTGGTTTTACCAGGGAATGAGGGATACTGCTTCGTTACGCAGTCCCCAGAGGAAGTCAACCTGCATAGAGCCTGAATAAGAACTGAACACGACTGTGTAATTAAAAAGAGCAAAAAAAGCCACATCCTTTCTTACCCTGTTCCTCACCATCCCCCCCTCATCACCTCTCTGCCTTTAGATACTTCCTAGTTCCCCTTGAGAACGGCTTCGGCTTCGTGAGCTGGTTCTTGTCCATCTCTTCCACCAGACCTCTCAATTCAAAGCAGTCCACTCTCTCTTCCTCACTCCCAGGAGCACTCTTGTGGCCTGGAAAGTCTCCTCAAACTGTGGCTCTATGGATAGAGCAGAGGTCTGACATGATGGACAGTTTTCATCTTTACCCATGGAGATAAGAAAAAACATCCCAAGCCAGAGATGTGCGAGCTGGTTTCACATTGCTCCTCTTCTGCCCCTTCCTCTGGGACCAGAGGGTCTAACCTGAGATTACAGAATCACAGAATGTCTGGGGTCAGAAGGGCCCTCTGGAGATCACCCAGTCCAACCGCCGGCCAGAGCAGGGTCACCCACAGCAGGTGGCACAAGAACCCCAGGCGGGATTGGAACGTCTCCAGAGATGGAGACTCCCCCACCTCTCTGGGCAGCCTGTGCCAGGGCTCTGCCGCCCTCACAGCAAAGTTCCTCCTCATGTTGAGATGGAACTTCCTATGGTCAGGTTTGTGCCCGTTACCCCTTGTCCTCTCACCGGGCACCACTAAAAAGAGATCAGGGGCCCCATGTCACACCAGAAACCTAACAGGAGAGCAGCATCATCTGTCCCCAGCCAGCACCGTGAATTCCCCAGACACTTGCTACTAATCAAGCAGAGGTTGAGCTGATGTGGCGGCGGAGGGGTCTGGGGCCATGGTGCTGTGGAGAGCAGACGGATCAGGAATCAGCTCAAGACCACCAGGCAAAGGCAGAAGGATGCTGCCAGCGTCCACAGGACGCTGTGCAGGGGCACAGTCCTGGCTGCTGTTGTGACACCCGTGATCCCAAATTTACCATCACGGATGCAACTTGACCCCATCCCCACGTTCTAGGGATATCCTCCCGGTTCTGCCTCGGCTCCTGCTTTTCCCGGGAACATTCACTGTGCTTTTTCTGCACGTGGGGGTATCCAGCCTTGGTCAGATGTGGGTGCAATTGCTGGAGGTGCCTGCAGGAGCCGGGTTAGCGATGTGGCTGTCCCGATACCTGGGCTCCAGCTATGAGTGAGAGCGAAAGCAGTGGCTTAAAACACTAAGGTTTAGCCCCAGTTGCTCCACTTCCATCTTCCATCTTGGCATGGTGCGTTTCCCATTTCTTTTTCCCAGCCACTAAAAGCACTTGGCATCTGTGGCAGTTTGTAATGCCAGGACCCGAGGTTTTAGGAAGAAACCAGAAGGGCAGTTGAGAGCTGGTGACCCCTCTGTGCTGACAACCTGCTGTGTGCCCACAGACGGCAGCTCTGCGGGGCTGGGGGTGTGCCCTGGGAGCCCGACACCGACCCCAAGCGAAACAGCAGCAGCCCTCCCACCCCGTGCTTTGCATGAACCCTGCCTTTGCCCAGCTGGAGGGATCTCCAGAGACGGGCAAGCAGCCTACAACCCTTTCCTTGTCGTCCAAGCAGCCTGTGACTCTGCGTCTCTGTTTGTTTAGAAAAGGTTTCATGTTCACCTTCCCAAACTCCCAGACAACTGCTCTGACATATTTTCCCTGTCAATGCAAAGACAACACAGTCTGGTAAAACAGCTGCCTGAGCCTCCCAGGTTACTATGTTCTTGGTATTCAAAAGCCATTTTCCAAGGGACTGGCAGGGCAGTCGCGAGTCCCACACAGTCCAGACCGGCTTGGCCCTGGAGAAGCACCACATGGTCCCACTTCCAGACCCCCTTTTCTTGAGATGCTTCTCTCCAGACAACATGGATCAGCAGCTCACTGACCCATCTGCTTTTCAAAGTGGGTAACGACGCTATGTTGCTCTGTACTCACACTAATATTCACATTTGCTGGCTTTTTTTGGACACACCATCTCACAGAGGGCGGATATGGAGAGGCACGGCCCCCAGGAGGCTTCAGTGGTGTTGAGCTGGACCAGTCCAAGAAGACCTGAGAGGAGAGACACTGTGATCTGCTGGCCTGAAGTATCGCACTTGTGGGAGCTCTTCTTATAATGAACCCCAGGATGGGTGCTGTGGGGTGCCCCAGGGATCACGTCAAGCTCAACCCACAGGGAGCTCAGCCCAGGCTGAAAACGGTCCTGCCTGCCCGTCCTGCACGGCTCCTCGGCTCTCACGGATTCGGTGGGTGCTGGTTGCTGTTCACCTCCCCAAAGCCATGCAGGCTGTCCCGGTCTGTACGTCGCCATTTGTGCCTCAGCCTGGGCACGCCGGTGTCTGGCTCTGCTTATGAGAGCAGCGCCTCAAAGGGCTCGGCGGTGGCCAGGGAGGCTGGCTGGCTGGCCTGGAGAAGCTTTCCCCAAACTGTTCAGGCTCTGTCTCTTCCCACCTGCATCTCCACAGGCGAAGGCGGTGTGTGTGTGTGCATGCTAAATTCAGGGATCCAGTTAGGATTGGAAGGATTGAAGTGCCTGGAGAAAATGAACTTGTTTGCTCATTCAGGAGGGAACCGGGCTGCTTGTACCGAGACGCTGGCACACTGCTCTACAGAAAGCTTAAACTGTAACTGAGAAGAAACGCGGTACTTTAGAGAGTGTCATAGGGGAATAACCTCTGAAGCTAACTGTGCAGTCTTGTAGCTTGTACCAAACCTTCAAACAAACCATTTGCTGAAATGCAAAGAAACCTTTTTCCCCACCTGTGAAGGACGGCAATGCGTTTCACTGGCAAAGATGACTTCAACCGAAATGAAATAGCTGAATTAGAAAATCACTATGATTTTTGGGAGAGTTTAAATGATTCATTAAAGGATTTGTTACTGCAGGGTATGCGGAGCAAGACAAAACAAGAGCTATCGACTGAGTTGGGCTGAATTCTGAGACTGCACGTGAAATTGCTGTATCTGTGACATGCTGCTACAGGTGCTGGAGAGTCGAAACCGCGTTACGTGGTCTGCACAGCAAATTAAATGAATGGTCAAGCAAAAAGGCACAGCGTGGGAAACACTCAAAGACTCTGTGCCTCATATCTGCAATAGCCCCATGCTGCAGGTGATTCTCGGTTCAGGAACAAATCCTT
This sequence comes from Larus michahellis, assembly GCF_964199755.1. NCBI lineage: Eukaryota > Metazoa > Chordata > Aves > Charadriiformes > Laridae > Larus > Larus michahellis. Next base: position 1,079,250 of record NC_133908.1, read on the forward strand.
CAGCTAGGGCAACAAATTGGGGTAAAGGCAGAGCTAATGCGCTCATCAGGGTAAAAGCAAAACTTGTCTTCGCAACTGCAGATGAAAAGATGAAGCCCACCCAGAATGCAGTAGCACCTATGAAACTGTTTAATTAGGCTAAAGGAAACAATGAGTGAGGTTTGTGTTTCTTCACAAGAGAAAGGATTTTGTACGTGGCCTGCAGGGTCTCTCATTTCACAGCAGGATTACCAGGAGCTACTCACAGAGCTGAAACACTCGCAAGTCTTGGTTGTAAAATAAACACGTACGAAAGCTATCCTTGCTCCCCTGTGCTTTAAAGTGGCAGTAACACAGGTGCTCTGTCGAGGAATCGCCGGTCTGTCGACGCTTAGAGGTCTGCACGCAGGTCTGTGTCTATTGCGGAGGACGGATGAGACACCATTTGCATTTTAGCAAATGGAGGACTCTGGTCCTGCAATGGGTCTGGCTCTTGAGGTGGGACGCTAGTGGTGGAATGCGGTTCCCAGATGAAGCCCTAACTGTAGGAGTCTCTTCGTCAGGGTCTTCAAGTGCGGTGGCTGCCCAAGGCCCTGTCACATCCTCTGCAGACACAAGTGTCCATTTGGTGCCAGCTGTGAATTTGGGGCATCTGTGTGGCACCTGCACATGTGGTCTGCAGGCCTGTAGGAGACCCTGACCCTTCTGGGGACACAGCTGGAAGCCCAATGGGACCCCCAGAGCACTGGACACCTGTCTGTGAACACCAGCCCCCCTGTGATAGTAATGGAAGCTCCGGTAGCCAGCATGCACGGAAACAACAAGGTCTTGGTGTTCAAATCTCAAGTGGGACTTGTCTGGATGTCTTCTGGGAAGGTACCACAGCATTCAACGCATAAGCAAAGCATTGGGTGGGACTAGTTGTTCAAATGTGGCTCTGTCCATCTAGACATCTCCACCTGAGCAGGCTGTCCGGGTGCCTGGAAGTCAAAGCAGGGAGATGGACCTTCTGGAGCACACCCAGCTTGTTCTGGGAGCCAATTTCCACGGGAGCCTGAGAGGCTAGCTTAGCTTCAGGCTTCGACAAACAGATGTGTGAAGCGAAGTGAGAATAATCTCATCTTTTGCACAGTTTATTCAGGATGTGCTGTATTGCATGGCAGGAACAGGGCTGGGATCTTGCAGGACTGCAGCTATTTTCAGGGCCAGCTACAGGGTACAGGGAGAAGAACCACAGCTTTCCAAACCTGTAATGATTTCCAGGGTAGAATTAAACAATAATAACAGATAATTGGCCAGGCTGCTTGCCTGGAAGAGAAGATGTATCGACCTTGCTAGCTGACAGAATGCCTTTGTAAAGCTGGAATTAGTTAAATGCTGCTAATAGATGGAGATTGGAAACAGGCACAGAAGTGGCTTCAGAATTACTACTCCATGCTCACTAAAATATCACAGGCTAGTGTTTGAACGAGCATCCTCCTGAGGCACCAGGCAGTGGATCACGGGCCAGACACAGCACCCTGGCCATTGGCGTCACGACGAGGATGCAGTGGTTGGGAAGTCAAAGACAGGCACTGACCGAGGCTGCGCCTGCCCTTGAGCTGGGAGGGCAGCGCTGCAGCCGCACCAGGACTCGGCAAAATGATGTTCAGCGTTGCCAGTGCCTGCTCAACACTCACCTCCTCGGTGGAGGATTGCTCCCCAAAACCCCGGTATCCCGCAGTGCTTTAAACCAACCTAACTAAATAGCAACTAAATGTACTGGTCTGTTTCTGAAGATACGAATCTGGGAACCACGGGGAGAGTGTCGATACATGCACGGTGCTGCACATCAGCACAGAGTAGCAGTGCTCCTTTAACAATCCGGGGTAAGGATGCAGTGCCGCTGCTTGGACTGCTGGACTGGCCTCGGAATATTGGACAATCAAAGTGGAGGGAGGGGATCCATAGCCAGGCTGCAGCAAGAAGCTGGACAAAATGGGTGTGGGGATCCTGGACAACTGTGCTTGTGATGCGAGGAGAAGGAGGAACCTACCTCACCCCTTGCTCAGAGCAACTCTCCCCACTGTTGCGGGCATTGTGAAGGCAAATCTGAGAACAACTGTACTGAAAACAAGGGACACCACTTTCAGAGGTCCTTGTCTTGCTTGTGAATTGGGAGGGAGTTGTGGATAACCTTCTCCTGCCTGTGGTTTTCCACTAGGGTGTTGCAGGTGCCTCATATCTTGTGTAGCTGAAGAGCATCTCTGAGCAGACTCTGTGTCCCACTCCTGCTGGTGTCCTTCATGTGTGCAAGGCGTCAGGTCAGGACAAAGGGAGGTTGGGAAGGTGAGAGGCTGCAGCCCCTGTTCGGGTGAGGAGCACCCCAAACTCTAGAGCCCATCAATCCTTACCTCAGGATGAGAGGCTGGAGCAAAAACTGGCTTTTCAAGCTTTCCGTCTTTCCCCCAGATTGCCGGGATCCTGTTTTGGAAATGGCCAGCTGCAGCAGTCAGATGCCTGCTGCAGGCAGGGAGTGCTAAACGAAGCATGGAAACCATCTCCACAAGTGTGGGAAGTTATTCAGATTTAACCGTTTGCTGCAGAGAGCCCCCGGTACCTGTGAGGACATCACCGGACCATGAGCCATTCGCATACACCAGGCAGAGTGAATCTTTCCCAGGTAGCTTCCTGGGAAAAGGTCACGAGCTTCTCCTCCACATACGTTTTGGCACAGACTTGCACTTTCTTTGGGTGGGTTAAGTGTTCCTGAGGTACCTGGCTTCATTAGACTGAGGAACTGCTCCTGCAAGTGGGCTTGCAGATGTGGTGCCAAAGGCGTTCAAAGCTCAGGCACCGCGGTGTGGTATGAAGTCGTTCCCTGCTTTAGTGGAGCTGCAACCTCTGGCGACATTCGAAGGTTACTGAATTTGTGAATAACAGCGTTCTATGGTTACACCGCCTTGGTTTTATGTTCTGTGGCTGTTTTTTCTCCTTTTAAGCATTGTATAACTGAAAGGCTGATGATTCCAAGAGCAGTGCTGGTGGGTGAAAGAGACAGCAGGAATATAGCGAGGCAATGAGGTGGCATCAGCAGGTGAAATTCACCCACTACAGAGCCTCCTCGGTGTGGCACGCTCCCACGGAAAGCACAGCGACAAGGTGACACACGTGCCCACCACCACGGCCCACTCGCCACCCCGGCTGTGCTCGTCTCACTTACCCGTGCCTGCCACCAGAGACGGACCCTGACTGAGGACAGTCGCCAGCGCTCTCAGGTGGGTTTGCCCTGAAACAACCAGCTTTCAAAGATGTCAGAAACACGGCGACAGAGTGAAATGCACAGCTGGGAGGCCCTCGTGCAGTGATCTCTCATTAGCGGTGTAGGCCCCCTGCCCGCCCCCGCATTTCTCATGGGGGGAATGAAATCAAAGCCAGACCGTGAACAGCAGAAGAGGAGGGCTCGGTGAATCAGTGCAGCTCCGTGGGTGTTCGCTTGGGCCCCCATGCATATGGCAGCGGGTTTGAGTCCCACCCCAAGCCGTGGGCCCACGGCCAACGCAGAGGCTGACTTGAGGTTGTTCTTCCCTACGTTGTATTTTAATCCAGGGTCTTGCAGTTCTAAGGTTCTTGCACCTCTTAGAGAGGTGTCTAAGCGGTGGCTTCATGCCGCTCTGTAACGCTGGGACCACTGAGCCTCAGAGATGCTGCAGGCTGCTCCCAGGGACTTTGCTGTTGGTCCCGGCCACCGACAGGGAGCACTGCGAGGCCAGGGTTGGCTCACAGACCTTGAGAGTGCGTGCATTGCAGACAATGACTTTGAGGAGTGAATGGGATTTAGGAATAAATCAATTACCGGATTAAAATAATCAAGGAAACCGTTTGAAATGAGCTTTAGAAAAGTGAAGTGTTGGTAAATTCACTGCGGAGCGCTGTGGGCAGCGATGCATCCTTCCCTGCTCTGCCTCCAGCCGCAAAGTACAGGATGGGCAGAGACTTTGCTGTCCCCGCTGCTTTGCTGTCCTGCTGGCCACCTAGCCACTGCAGGGTTTGAAGCGTTCACCTCCTCTCTTGCCATGGTGGAGAGGCTGGGTCTGCGGTAAACCAGAAGAACATGAGTTGAAAATGGTCTTTAAAAGTTCCTGCAAAAAAATCTCCGGCAGCTCTATCAGAGTGGGTTTTAGTTACGTTGAGCGAAGTGGCACGGAGTGAAGTTGATCACAGCGCTTAACTTCTGCAGTGTTTGGCATCTCCTCATAGCTTCCGTGAATCCCAGCTGCAGCCCAGGCTGCCTGGGGTGCACTTTGCAGATTGTTCTGCTTTGGGTTGAAAAAACAACCGGCACAAACATCCACAGAGACCCATGGCCATGAGCCAGCTGCTGTCATAATTCACCTGCCCATACATCCCAAGCTGCCCCTCATGGAGTTGTTGGTCCACCTGCTCCAGGGAAGATGAGGGAGCAGAGGGGTGCAGGTATGTCCCTGAACCACCACGTCCCAGGTGAGACCTTTTGGCAATGATGTGTCCTGTCCTCAGTGCCAAGACCCAGCAGAGTTTATTTAGGCTGGGACGGGAGGGCTGAGGGGGATCTCAGTAAACACGCACCATGTCCTGAGTATCTGAACAGGGTTTGTCCTGTCCCAGGCAAGGATGCTCCCGGGGACCTCCATACTGCACCATGGGGACAGCCCTGTCACTGAGGGGTCTCATTAGCAGGACAGTGCCAATGAGGCTAGGCTGGATGTGAGCAATGTCTCTGGGCAAATAGCTGAAATGGCTGGAGAGAGGGCAGAGGGAGGAGAAGGTCCTAGTGTTGAGGACCATGAGGAGCTGCCAGCAGCACAGGGGAAGGATCAGTGGGGAGAGAGGGGAGGAGGAACTGGGTCACTGCAGTAGCTGATGGGACAGGGAGCAAGTCAGGAGGAGACCACACGTGATGGGGTATGGATGAGAAGAGGGTGGTGGGGAGATGAGTCAAAAGACGTGGGAGGTGGTAGGGCTGAGACAAGTCAGTTTGTGACCCATCTAAATGGTAGGAAGGGGCATAGATTGATTTCTAGTGGTTCTCACCAAAAGCTTAAATAGCAGTGACTGAAGCCCTGACTTGGAAAGCCAGGAAATAAAGTTTCCTATCTATCTGAGCTCTTGAGAGTGAGTAAACACTTCTGTGATCAATGGTGTCTGTTTTGTCTGCCTGTTTGCAGTTTTCTACACCTGTATGTCATACTCAAAGTGCTGGCTGGGGTACCAACCAGAAGGGACTTTTTTGACTGTGCCAGTTGCTGCTCACAGGCAAGGGTAGAGCCTCCAGGGGGACATGGGACAGAGACGAAGCAGAGAGGAGAGAACAAGAGCAAGGTTAGCAGAGAGCTTGCAGACCCACAGAGCCTGGGAGGCTGCTGGGAAGGAGCCATAAAAAGAAACAAGGGACTGCGTGGTGTCGGGTACCCTGCAGAGGAGCACCGTGTTGGGCTGAGCGCAGATTGGTGGAGGCTCCAACCTACAAGGCACAGGGAGGTCTGCCTCACTTCAACCCCTGCCTACTTCCTTGTGCCGAGTTTTCTCGATTTGCAAACGCCTCCCATTATTTCCTGATGCAGGTTAGTGGTGCAGGAATCCTCTCCTCTGCCTCAAACCCCTGCCTTCTGCCATCAGCACGGGCAGGCAGGCACGGCTACGGATCATCGGCTCTTTAGTCCTCCTTCGGGCCAGTCTGCATTTGGGAGCACACAGGGGTCTCATGCGGTAGAACTGGAAACGCAGGGAGCGTGCTGCACAGACAGGATTATTGGGTGTCTGCCAGCGTAGCGTTGTGCCGTGACAGGGTTCCCGGGGACCTGCAGGGAGCAGACTGCTGGGATGCAGTGGGCCATCCAGCGGAACTTGTGACAACTGTCAAGTATCCCGTGAATGCTCACATTCATTTTAATGGCTTGCTTAGTGGCTGGGATTCCCGAGGTGCATAAACCAGTCGAGAACTTCCTGCCAAAACAGCCTTCATTAGATGAATGCTGGCTTGTAACCAACATGTGTCATAACGGTTTTAACAAATTAATGATAATGATTAGAAAAAAACCCCATAATAATGGCGTATCTTGGGTCCAGGGTGGAACTCACTGTGCTGGCTTACCAGGACAGCTATGCTGGGAAGAAGTAATTTTAAATATGTGAGCATCTTAGATCTGAATCTCTCCGTTGCTTCAGAGGCAGCTTTTTGAAGAATGCCCTCTGGGGTTCCTATTTGGAAACTGGCTGTTTTTCAGTTCTTTATTTTTCCATTTTTTTGACTCTAAAAACCTTTCCATGGGTTCCTCAGCTTTTTGGAGTGATTTCCAAACTGTACCTTTGAGGTTAGCAGTGTCTTCTGGCCAGCCCTCTTCATGGGGCACCCCTGTGTGCCATGTGGGTCGTGGCTGGGGCTGCCCCAGCGTCCTGTCTCAGGTGTGCTGTTGGGGTAGCACACCCTGGGGCATGGACATCTGGAAATGCAGGCGTGTGGAGCAGCTGGGGGATGCCACTGGTGTGAAGGTGTGGAGGGCAGGGCTGAGAAAATTTACATTTTAAAGTATGGTGTGGTTCCTGGACCTGTGTCAGTCCTCACAGCCTCCTTCGGCTTCTGCTCCACTCAGGTGACAGACTGTGCTCCACTCAGGAAACAGTGATGTCTCTGTGGATGGGATGCCACTGAGCATCCCTGTGTTATCGCCTTGGCCTGGGTAAGAACAGAGGACGGATCATAATTTCCATCTCTTGTGCTGTGTGGAAGGGTTGTTGAGCACCGTGGGAGATGGACTTTGAGACACAGAAAGAAAGCACTAATGTTTGAAAGGGGAAGACTGCTGGGGTGGGACAACGTTTCCACCGTGGATCAGCTTGGCTTTTCCCTTCAGTCTGTCCATGACCCCAGCTTCTGGGCTGGTCAAGGGGAATGAGGCGCCTTTGTATTTTGCCCCTCTGCTGAGCTGTAGCAGGAGATACCCTCTGTTTGGGACCCTGGGAGTCAGAGAGGGGAAGGCTCTTCAGACCTTCCCCACCTTTCCCTAGTGAAAGGGATGCTGCAGCCTGGGGCTGGGCAGACGTGCCTCAGGTCACACAAGAGTGCCTTTCTGACTACTTCTGTTCATGGCCAAGTCCAGACCATGCAGCAGGTGTTTGCACTGTGGAGGGCAGTGGAGGGATCCCTGCAAATCCCACTGGTTCGTGTTGCAGGTGGCGTGGGTTCCTTCCTGAAGGGACACCAGGGCCACCTTCCTGTCCACTGAACTTGCTGCTGGGGCAGACAGCACATCCAAAGGCAGGGAGGCTGCAAGTGTGTATGGGGTCAACCATGGTGAAGAGCCCACATTGTCTTCTCATGGGTGTCTTTGGATGTGGCATAAGCCTATGCCTGAGCATAGGTTTACTTGGAAACACTGCACACCTGGGCTAAACTGCGGGTCAGCTTCACCTTTCCATCCCTGTGCCAAGCCCCAGTGAACTGGGTAGATGCTTCTTTGAGAGGTCCCAGCAACCTGGTCTGGCTGCTTTCCTAGGGCACAAGTTCAGATACAGGTCCACCCACTGTCCTGCGGGTCCACCCAGCCCCCATCACGCCAAGATACAGCTGATCAGAAATCCTTGAGCAGTTGCAGAGCTGGCATTGTACATAGCAGTGCACATCTGTCCCTGAGGTTTTAGAAGTGCACAAGGGCACCAGTTAAACTTGCATCCCTGCAGGGTAGAGCTTCAGCAGCTCTGAGTTCTTCCCTGTCCAGCTCAGTCTCTGGAGACTCCGTCTCTGCAGAGCATCGTTCCTGCAAGGGTTCAAATTCCCAGCTACTTACCCTTACCCTCCTGCTCTCCTCTTGGCTGCATGTTTTGCTGCAGAGATTTACAGCCTCTCTCTCCATCCCAGTAATCAGTATATGCTTGCAGCTCCTCTCTGCCCGGCTGCTTCACCCCCAAGGCTCCTGTGTGCAACTCACGTCCCTGGTTTAAATCTCCCTTTAAGCACACACCTGTTTTCTATTGCTGTTGTGGCATGATTTTAACTGTGTATGTATTACATGTCTTTAAAATTTATGCAATTCATTTTTTTATGTGCAGAGCTTTGCGATAAGCTATGAAAGGTATGCTATAAAAATGTGTAATTGCACTGTATTTTTTTTTTTTTTCTCGACACATGGCAAAAATGTATTTTTTTTTTTCGAGGGAACTACGCGCTGGGGGAAGGGAGGAAGAAGAGGGGAGAAGCAGCAACAACCGATTCAGCAGAGAGAGAGCGCAGAGCTGTCCTGTTCTGCATTCACCCCGGGCGTTGCGGGAGAAGAGTTGCGGGCAGCGGGAGGACGCCTTGCTCGGCAGAGCATCGCCAGGGCGGCGAGCCGTGAGCTGACACTTCAGCGGCTGACCCTCTGCTTCGCCTCTTGTTAGTGCCCCTGCTCGCTCCCCTGTAAATCACTTGGCCGTGTGCTTCCTCATCCTAAAAGGCGGAGATAAGAGCTTAGTGCAGAGCTTAATTGGACTACAAAGAAGCAGCCTCGCAGGCTGCTATTTCCCTGCCTGGGCGGTGAGTGGTTGGGAAGGGGAGAGGGATGGCAGGGGGTGGCCAAGACGGGGGTTGTACAGACACGCTCCAAGCTGGTGTGGAGAAGCGGAGCATCAGGTGAAATTGCTGTGGTCTGCAGGGGCAATGGGGAACTCCCTGTTCATCTCTCCTCACCTCTCTGTGAAGTGCTCAGCCCCATAAATAGGAGTCCGTGGAGCAGCGCTGCTGTGAAAGGCCTTCTAGATCCATTCCGGGTGAGGATGCTGTTTGCAGCAATCGGCAGGATCAGCCTGGCCATCATTCCCACGGTCCCCCTGGGAAAGCAAGGCTCCCCTGGGCTTGGGGGTCGCCCCGCAGGATGGGCAGCACGGCAGGCACTGCGGCAGGTCCTCCCCATCACATCCTGCTTCGTGAGCGGGCGACCAAAGGGTGAAGTGCAGATGGGTCCAAGAAGAGCTGGGGTAGCCGACACCTCTCCCTCTTGCCCCAAAGCTGTGACGCCCCGAGTGCAGGATTGTCTCCGGGCTGCCAGATACATGGACGTCTTCCAGCGTGGGGAGGGGGAGGAGAAGATCAATCATTAACAGCGCGTTTTGCTGACTGCTACCAGCAGATGGTACCGGCAATTTTCACTTCTCTGCCTGCTTTAACATATTGAATTACAAACCAAACAAAACAAAACATAACCCTCTCTAAACAAACAAACACCAACAGCCAAACAACCTCTGAAGGATAGGTGAAATGTCTTGGCAACGGGCATCTGCCGTGGCTTGTCACAGAGAGAATCAGCGACTTCCCCGCTCCCACAAGCTCCCCACACCACCACAGGCATGTGCTGTCTTGTCCAGTTTGGGCTCTCAGCTGAGAGAAAACTCAGCCGCTTTCCAGGCAGTAACAGCTTTTGGGAGACGGACTGTGACTCACAAATGTTGCTGTCATGGTAGCTCATAGGAACTGGGGAGTAAGCCTGTAGATGGCTGAGAAACCTGTTGACCCTCCATCTTCTCTGCTCCGCTATATGCAGCCAGGGAGCATCCCTCCTGGGAGCTCATCCACCCCACATGGCTCCTACCCATTGCTCCTTCTGTTTAAACAGGAAAAAGATGAGAGTCACAATAGTCAAAGAGAACTGCAGAGCCTCCATCCCTCACGATTACCACCTCCCAGGACCTGTCTGGAGGATGCTGCTCTTGTAACCCCTGCCCAACCCTGGCTCCAGAGCCAGGCTGCATCACTCTACTTGTGCCTGTCCTCCAGTGCGCTTCGTAAAGAGAGCAATTGCTGTGAGTGTGACGGGACCGTCAATGGGGTGTCCAACCTTTGGGGGCTGGAAGGTAGCATACGCACAAGGACAGGAGAGAAGTACGTTCCAGATCCGTGCCCTTCATAGTCATCCTCAGGGCCCCAGAAACCAGACGCAGCCTGGGATGATTTTTTCCATCGCTGAAAGCAGCTGTTTGTATTTTTGGTGCTGCTCTTGGAAGCCTTCACATTTCAGCATCAGCCTGGCACCTGTCTCCAGTCTGCCCTAGACTGGCTGTACCGTCTGGGCTGTGATCTCCTAAAGATGTCTCTGTCACAGTGACCTTCCCAAAGCCCCGGGACAGTCTCACCACAGTGGGAGGAGAGGTCAGGCCTTCTGCTTCATGCAACAGCCTCATCTCTAGCACTGTTGTCTCCTTTCCTTGGAGAGGGGCTGCTGGGGAGCCGGGACAAGTGGAGCAAGCCGTGCCATGGGGCCTTTTGAGGTACGTGTGGCTGGGGAGGCAGACCTGGCTGCAGCTCTGGGGGAGTTGTGGGCGTCTGTAGAGGGTGGGTGCTCCTCAGGTTTCCTGCAGGTGTCCCAGCTGGAACAATCTCAGGACAGTCGGGGGTGTGCAGGGAATTGCACGTCATGGCCAGTCTTCATGCTTGGCCTGAGGGCTCTGCTGGGTGGCTCTAAGAAGCCAGAGGAGCCACAGCCGTGCTCTGACCTGTGCCCATGACACCAGAAATGCCGACGCAAGCAGGCACCCGACAGCAGGAGACCTGACATGACCTGCTCTGCAAGGAAGGCTCCTGGGCTACTTCCTACAGAAAGCACCGTGTTTTCCCTGCAATAAAGCCATCTCCAGCACCGCTCCTCGCTTGTCCTTGTGCTCTGCAAAGGGACGGGACGGGGGGGGAGCTTTCCTGCTGCAGCCAGGTTCGAGATCCAGGGAGTAAAGGAGCAGGCTGTGCCTGTTCTCCTTGCAGAGCCATCCCTTCTCAGTGCGTAGCACCACAGGCATCACCCCTTCTGCTGTCCAAAATAACTCACAAATTACCAACGAGCAGGTTCCTGCCTGCCCCACTGTTCCCCCTAGCTGTCCTCGCATTTCACAGTGAGCAGAAAAACCCTTTGCTCCCTTCCAGGCAGATTTTCTTGATGACGTGCATCCCTCGAGAAAGGTTGCAAAGACTTCTGAAGGGGTAAGGCCAGCCTGGAGACAAGGATGTTTTATTTTCTCTCTGCTGCATTCCCTAGGAGGACTTCATTGCTTTTCACTTGCACTTCACTCTGTTAGATCTTGCTGAAAAACTTCAACTAGCAAGACGCAGCTTGATTAATTGTTCATAGGGATGGTCCCTCTATGGTTCATATCTACAATATATGAGCTGTGCCTTCTCTATTTGCGGAATAAATGCAACCCAGCAACAGCTTATAGAAGCAGGAATTTCCCCCAAGTAATAGCAGCAATATGGTGAGCAGTAACATGCATTAGAAAAAAAAAAAAAAAGTTCAAAGCTATTAGTCAATTTTAGCTGCACGAAATTTTGGTCATACGGCTTTTCACTTCTGGTAATATCTTCTCCTAAGTGCAATAGAGCTGTGATTGCCTTCTACTGTCTCCATGTGTAGGAGATTGCTTCTTCAGGAAAAGATGTAATGGGCATTTAAATATCTATTGTGTTGCAGGGGCAAACAACTAGCGAAGGTTTGAACCGTCCTGACAGCTGCGATCAACAATAAAAGGGGAAGCTCCACTCGGTCCAAATATGTGCACTGTTGCTTGTAACATCTCTGCCATGTTAATATTCCTTTGCTGATTTATCTTCTGATCCGGCCTGGGGCCTAGGACCTACTGGTCACACGCCGAGAGGCAGCTCCCATTTGTTTCTCCGCTGGAAGCTGAACCCTCTAATCCTTCAATAAAACGCAAAGAATAAAATCCTCTGGGAGCTGTCAAAGCCGTCGCTGAGGCAAGTCAGCATCACCTCTGAATGGAGGGGAGGGGTAAAATGCCGCGTGGCAAACGGTTCCTGCACTGGCCCCCAGGACCGGCCGTGGGACGGCTGCTCCCTCGGGTCCCTCTGTTGCCCCCGTGCGCCTGCAGCACCCGCCTGGGTCGTCTCCGTGTCATACGCAACCTCAACCTGAGCTGCAACTCGTCCCTGCAACACCCTGCTGTCAAAGGCACCCCGCCTGCGCACCTTGAGCTAGAACCACCTCCTCGTGCCCAGCACCTACCAGCTGGTCTCCTACAGCGTTCTGGAGGAAGCACAGCCCCTGCTCAACTCTTGTAACGAGCTCGGTTGGGCCAACCCTGGGGAATGTGCACGTCCCCTCCTCGGGGGTGAGGTGACCCCTGCCTGACGAATCTCCTTGGGGTTTGTCCCTCTTGCTACTAGACAAGATTAAGGAAAATGATAATTGAGCGCATGCAGCAAAGTGCACGGTCGGATGTTTGATTACAAAACTGGAGTGAAAAAAGGCAAGGCACGTGAATCTGATCTTGCGTTTGTTGCCAACTCATAGGATCACAGAACGGGTAGAGCTGGAAGGGACCCTATGCCTCAGGACTGATCACAAAGCAGTGACCCCCCGCTCCAAACGCCGTCTCACAAAAGAACCAAGATTCAGGGTTCAGCCTGGGAGCTATCTGCGTCCTTTCTATGCAGAAAGAGCACAGACCCTCCTCTCCGGAATCCCTCATTTTTTTCTGTCTTGTCTCACTCCTTGTTTTAAGAAAATGTGGTAGCACTGTTGTTATCCTCTCTGCTTGGAAGATTGAAGCCTTCACTGGACACCTGTTCTCAAGAAATGCCCCACACATTGTAACTGAGACCTTTCCAGTACAACATGCATCCTAGCATATGAAGTTTGGGTTATATAAGGTTAGTTGTGACCTTATGACAGTGGTACTGCACTAGTTTTGCATGGGTACCACCTGGGACACGCCATTTACGCAGATGACTGACGTCGTAACACAGGGTTTAGGCAATAAACACTCTCCTCCTGCCATGTAAACGGTGCTCATTTGGGAAATGTCACCTCTGCTATTTAAAGCATTTTTTTGGATCACTGCATCATTCTTAAGCCTGTCACCATACTTTATAAACCACATCTACATAAGAGGAATTTGTTATACAAACATCTCCCTGTTTTTTTTAACTTTACAGTTTCCAGATCAACCCTGGCATTATGTACAAATTAGACACGACACATCTCCAGGGATGAGACAGATATGAGAATGGGGGTGAGCGCTCTCTGCAGCCACCCCCGCCTCCCCAAACAAACTGTCACTCGGGGTCCCTCTCACGGTGTATCACTGACAAAGCTGCCTCCTCTTCATCTCTGGTGATGCTGAGTCAGACCCTCTTCTCCCCGCTTGGCCGTGCCAGATGGCACAGCGCTATGTGCACTGCAGACCTGAGGAGTGCTGTGCACGGAGGTGTCAGGATTGTGCTCTTGACCGGCCCCTCGCTCATGTGTGTTTCTGATGTCCCCATCCTGACAAATCTCATGTTACCCCGGGTCAACATCTGCCCCTGCTCTGGGCCCGTCTTGCTCTCTCCTGGAGGAGAGCTGCGTGATGGCTCATGGAGCCGTCCCAGATCTGTGCTCCTGCCTCGAGCATAGAATCACAGAATCATGGAATGGTTTGGGTTTTAAGAGACCTTAAAGATCATCTTGTTCCAACCCCCCGGCCCTGGGCAGGGACATCTACCACCAGACCAGGTTGCTCAAAGCCCTGTCCAACCTGGCCTTGAACCCCTCCAGGGATGGGGCAGCCACTGCTTCTCTGCCTGGGTCTGTCTCTTGTCAAAAAGGAGCACTAATTGCTTCCAGGGAGCGCAGAGCTCTGCTGGGTGTCGTCCCCCAGTCCTCACCCACTCCTCTGGATCTGCAAGCACAGCCTCTCACGCTCTTTGTGCCACTGCACAGCTGCTGCTGGTGGCGGACGCTTGCAGGAGGTGAAGATGTTAGTTACTCTCCATCAGCCTTGAACAAAGACACTATCACAGTCTCCTTAAAACCAAGCCTGGCCCCCTGGGAGGCTCCAGATTTTGAGGCAGAGCTATTCATAGCTGAAAAAAAATCTCACTGCCAGCCTTTTGGGTGATGAGAACTGATTAGCATAGGATTACTGATTAGTGTAGGGTTAGGTGGCAAGTATCCATTGCAGTAGCACACTGATGCCAAGTTTGCATGCCGTGATGGAGCTCGGCTCCTGTGCTCCCACCACCTACTGATAGACTGTGGTGGATTCCTCTTCTTGTGTGAGTTGCAGAAGAAAAGCAGAGTTATAAATGAATGTTCACAACTATTACAGCATGCAGGTGATAAGAATTATTTTGAAACATCTGTCTCCAATGACCACAAACTCAATCCCAGGTGAACTAAATATGCATATTATGCTATACTCTGTGCCATTAAGCTGTGTAAAAAAACCCACAAAAGCTAATATGGAAATGCAGAAATAGTGCGTTAGTATAAAATTTCAGGCTTGTGAAGAAAATACATTTCTAGAAAAGCTGGTTAAGTTTTACACGCTTTCCACTGGAATCAGTCTGGTTTACCAAAAAAAAAAATAAAAATAATGAAAACAGTGTTTTTCCTGAAAGATTTTAAAAATGACATTCTTTGCTGCCTCTAAATCATGCCGTGCTCTCCAGAGGGAGGCAGTCGTTTTGAACCGGTCTGATGGAGGTGTGGAGATGCCGTATCACAGACTCCATGGGGTATGTGGAGCTCTGCAGGGTGTGTTGGTTTCGTTGACCTGTTGGCTATGCTCATCCACTTGCAAAGCTTGTGACACAACGCTCTGCGCCCTGTTCCGTCTTAGACCAAAAGGCACACTCTCAGGATAAGGCCACTACAAATTCTCCTCTGCTTCACCACTAACTCTCAAATGCACTGTTTCTTCACAGAATGTAGGGTTGGAAAGAATACCAAGTGGTGGTCTTGTCCACCTCTTGTCAGAGGGCAAGAATCAGCTCCCTTTGGATCATTCCTAACAGACGTTTTCCTATTGTGACCTTAGTGATACAGATTCTCTGACCTTCCCAGACAGTCTGTCTCTATGCCTTACCATCCAGACAGCTGGATTTCCCCAACATCTGACCTGAAAAGGTGCCGTTTAACCCCATGGCTTCTTGTCCCATCTGCTGTGAGGAACAAATTTTGCTTTCCCTTCCTTCGCAAAGATTTCTCTGTCTTCTCCTAATCTTGTCTTCTATCTGGCCTAACCCTTCCAGCCTTGCCTGTTGGGACCCATTTTCCCTGATCTATGATGATTCTTGTTATTCCGTTTTTGAACACACTCCAACTGATCCTTTGCTTTCTCAAAACAAAGGAAAAATTATTCCAGCTGATGTATTAGCAGTGAAAAGCGGGAGGGAGAGTGTATTTTTTTACTAGTGGTACCCCTGTGCTTGTCCTCCAGAACAAAATGTGCCTTTTTCTTGGCACTGTTTTGTCCTGTGGACTCATTTTCTCCCTGGGACACCTCCAAGCCCCTTCCTACCAGCAGCTGGACCCTCACCGTTCTCCTTATAGAACTGCATCCTGCTTGTTTTCTGCCTGTTTCCCTAATTCGTGGAGACATTTGGAATTTGAATCCTGTCCTTCTGTGTACACATGATGTCTCAAAACTTGGTATTACCTGGGAAATCAAGCAAGCCTGCTATTTCTTCCATCATATGGGTCATTAATGAAAACAGGAGACTCGGCCCTGGCATTAATGAAAGTTTTGGGTTAGAAAGGTGGGCGGGGCAGTAAGTATCCAGCTTTCTGGCATTTTGGCGCTGTTTTTTCCCCTCAATTTGGGGAGGGTGCTTGGGCACTCATTTTTTTCCCCTCTCTCCAGCACCGATGAGGGCAACAGAGGGCCCATTCGGCTTGAGCCCATGTCTCCTAGGAACAAGCTAATTTTCCTCCAATTTTCCTAAGAGAAGGCTGCAGGGTTCATCGTAATTAGGTGACCGAGCTCACTACTAACTCTTGCAGAAGAATGTCACTACACAAGGCAAGACACACTGAGCCCGGAAAACAGGGTGCAGGTACTGTCTGATTGGAGGTGGCCCTGGTGACGCTGCTAACGAGGCAGCACGTGCGCTGGGAGGCACTGGCAGGACGTGGCCTTCATGGGCCCCGTCAGGTTCTAATTGTACAAGTTAATTATTGAGTGTAGCCTTATATAAGGTTAACACAAACGACGGACGATTAATACTGGTGGGGATGCAAGCTAGGTCACAGTTATGACATTCTCTCAGATGTTTCTGCGAGTGCGCAGTAATTTGTCGGTGCAAGTTATATAGCATTGCAATTTCTGAATCACAAATGTCAGCTGCAGGCCCGTACTAATGGGCTTACCCATGGAAATAATGCTCTTAGTGTGGGGTGAGTGCCCAGGTCTCCTTAGCAAAACAATTTAAACAGACAAAAAGTTGACTTTTCAGTTAGTCTAGCCTGTGTGTATTTCGCAGAATTGTAGAATTGTAGGGGCTGCAAGGGACCTCTGGAGATCACCCAGACCAACCCCAGCCAGAGCAGGGTCACCCACAGCAGGTGGCACAGGAACGCGTCCAGGCGGGTTTGGAATGTCTCCAGAGACGGAGACTCCACCACCTCTCTGGGCAGCCTGTGCCAGGGCTCTGCCACCCTCACAGCAAAGAAGTTCCTCCTCACGTTGGGATGGAACTTCCCATGGTCAAGTTTGTGCCCGTTACACCTTGTCCTGTCCCTGGGCACCACTGAGAAGAGTCTGGCCCCATCCTCTTGCCACCTGCCCTTTAGATATTGCTTAGCATTGAAGAGAGCCCCTCTCAGTTTTCCAACAGCTAGTTCATAATAGCACTGTGCATAGGTGACCTCTGGGACTTATCAGTTAGTGGGGCACTGGCAGATGTTTTAGCACCCAGTGAACAGCAGACACAGGGTACCAGCATGCAGGGTCTGTCCATTGGCCCGTTCCCAGCGCAAGGCTTGCTCTGGAGGATGAAGGTGGTTATGGTTGCCAGCTTTAAAGAGCTAAGCAGGACTCAAAAATACTGTTGCAGAGCTCCTAAGGAGGAAAAGGTGGCACCACAGCCACCAGCTTTGACAGAAGAGCAGCATGTGTAAGGCATTCAGCTGGGAGGTGGAAGACCTGAGTTCAGTCTCACCTGAGCCTTGGGGAGCTGAAACCCACACCTCCTGCCCCAACTCTCTACAACTACTTGAAAGAACATTGTAGAGAGGTTGGTGCTGGTCTCTTCTCACAGGTAATTGGCGATAGAACAAGAGGGAATGGCTTCAAGCTGCAACAGGGTGGGTTTAGGCTGGACATTAGGAAAAAATTTGTCACAGAAAGAGTGGTTAGACAGTGGAATAGGCTGCCCAGGGAGGTGGTGGAGTCACCATCCCTGAATGTGTTTAAGAGTCGTTTAGATGTGGTGTTGGGGGGATATGGTGTAGGGGAGAACTTTGTAGAGTGGGGTTTATGGTTCGACTCGATGATCCCAAGGGTCTTTTCCAACCTGAATGATTCTATGATTCCATGATGGGACACGCCAGCTCCAAATCCCCTTCTATCCTGGCACAAGAAAGGCGTTGAACATGGTTTCACTGCTTTTTGTGGGAAGTCTCAGAATAGAAGGTTTTTTTTAAAATCATACTGGTACACAGAAGGCACTGATGATGAAAAGGCCATGGGGAGGTCCAGAGCGGTCAGTGTAGACATGCATCCTGGGACATATCAGCCCCCTCAGGCTGCGAGCTTTCAGTGATGTCCACCTGAAGCACCTTGAGATAACACAGCACCCAGACCACCCCATGAGGAGGGAGAAGCGAAAGGAGGGGAGCTGGGCTTGGGAGAGGACAGCAGACTGCAGCCCAGCTCCCGAACTCATACGAAGGCACTTGTGCACCGCAGCGGGGCCAGAACTTATCGGGCAGCCCAGGTGGTCCTCTGCTCACCTCTCCCCTCTTTTGCAGCAGCATCCCTTCTCTTCTCTGTCAGAAGGAGCATCCTTCCTCCGACCCAGCTGTCAGCGGGGCCTGGGCTGATTGGAGGGGCGGACGCCCATTTCAAGCAGCCTTACGGCAAACATCAGCTCCGCTTTTGTGCAGCAGATGAAACAAAGGAAGGAAAGGAAGGGTCTGGCCCATCCCTTGGCGCGGCGAGGCTCTTCTCCAGCGTGCACAGTGTCACGCTGGGCGTGATCCGCAGCGGTCCCCAGGCACCAGCCTGCCTTTGGAGCATCGCTGCCGGTTGCTCTGTTACTCCTCCGCTACCTCTATTAATTGGATTTTCCCAGCCCTCTCCAGCCCCTTTCTTCCCAGTGATCGGCAGGGAACAGAAAGACGAAGCTGACTGAAGCTGACAAGATTTCTCCTTAAAAAAAAAAAAAAAAAAAAAGAGAGAGAGAGAGAGAGAGAAAGCTTGCATTGGCTCCATCAAAGACTTTTATTAAAGCCACATGGGGAAAGAGCTGCCCTGTCAGAGAGCTTTCTGTATTGAGAAAACATGAAAGAAGCCAACAGCTATAATCAGCTCAAGAAATTTATTGCATTTTTGACCCTGATGTGGTCGTGCGCGGCTCGAGATTTCTTTGAAGGTGTTGCAGGTTTATTGATTGTGAAAAATGTCGATGTGTCACATGCCCAATTAACTTGGCACTTCTTGCAATCAATACCCTAATTGCCTTCTCTTTAGAGAGGCCTTTAATTTAATTAACCCCCTCCCCCCACCTCTTGTTTTCCCAGCTAAAATGTATTAATAAATAGTTGATCTGGGGCCTGTGTTCTGTTTGTAATGGAGGCGATGAAGGAGAGTGGATTTCTCATAGAGATGCAACACCCACTTCCAAGGGCCTCTAAAGCTGTATATCAGCTTGCTGGGAACAACAGATGAGCAGGCGCCGAAGGTGCCTTTTTCCCCTTGTTCGTCGCCTGCCTCGTCCCTGCCTCTTCTCGGGCACAAGGAGACGAATCCTCTTTAGCAGCAAAAAATGTGAGAGAGAGAGACTTGACCTCTCCAGGGCTGTGAATGGAGCTGACACCAACACGCTGCCCTGTGAAGGTCACATTGGAAGTGAAATACTTGTTGTCACTTTTGTGGGTTGGTTTTTTTTTGTTGTTTCGGGTTGGGGTTTTTTTGTTTTGTTTTTTTTTTTTTTTTCTCCAGCCAAAACAGTGAAATTTCATAGAGCTGTTGGTGCACTGAGGCTGTCAAGAGTTAATTTAGCCACTCTTGCGGTGGCTTTGTTTTTATTAGTACTTAACAAATGGAAACGGCATGATTAGCCTGGGTTTAAAAACTGGCTAACTGCTAGATCTCGGGTTATAATTGTTGGTGCTACATCAGCCTTCAGTGCAGTCGTTTCTAATTGGGTCCCACAGGTATCTCCCCTGGACTCGGTGCTATTCTCTGTCTTTAGCAATGATCTGGAAGAAAACAGAAAATCATTACTGATAGAGTTTGAAGATGACACTGAGAGACTGCTGAAGCAGTAAATAATGACAAGAGTGGGGTAATCAGGTGGTGTTGTTTATATCACTTAGTAAATTGGAGGTGATAAAACAGCCCCTGGTTTAATGCAGCTAAATGCCAGGTCATAAATGTGGGGAACAAGAAATATACGTTACTCTTGCAGGGTGGGGGAGAGGATGTGGTGAGAGCAATGTCTCCGGAAAGATCACGAGTTTGTGGTGGAAATCCATCAGGATTACGAGCTTCTCATTTGCTGCTGCGATTAAGACTGGAGGTGCAATATGCAGAGGCAGACCCGCTTGAAGTTTAATTTCAAATAATAATATCAAAAAGAAATACTGAAAAATAACCTGGAAGTAATTGTTCTAGAGAATTTATTCGCCTCCTTTACTCCCCCTTTATTTTTGATTAGCCAAAGAAATGGTTAGTCTTCCGAAATCTGATACTTTGATAGTATTATTTGGGAGGATGGGGAGACTGGAAAGCAAATCTTATCTGGGAAGCATTCCCTTTTCCTTTATGGCCAGCTGTATTTAAATATGAGATCAAAGATATTAAGTGGAAGGCAGCACAGTCGTTTAAGCGGGGGCTGCTGTCCTCAGGGGGCAGAGGCATCCATGCTTACCCCTTGATCTCAGACTGTGGAGGGGAAACCCTTAGAAAGGGGATTAAGAGGGAACAAACAACTCACTACCCCTTCTGCCAGCCACGGACCCCTTGAGAGACAAACTACAGGGAAACCAGCATCTTCTCTCTGGCCCAACACGCTTTTAGTTATTTAACCAAGCGAATCCAAGCCAGCAGGATTTCACTTGCTGCTGGAGACCCTCATCCAGCAGACCAGGTGTCACCCCTTTGCAACTTTTCTGGCTCAGGACAGAGGAGGGCTCTGGTGTGCCGTTGTCCCAGCTCAGGCTCTTGCCCTCCAGGCAATGCCCTGCCCGAGACCTGCTGGACATGGATCTCTCCCTTCCATCAGTGCTGGGAGCGTCCTGGGCTGCTTGCTTTGTCTGCGGCTTGTGTGTCTCAGACCCACCATTGGGGACTTCTGCTCTCATGAGCCAGGAAGACTTGGGTGAGGGTGGTCCTGGGGGTGCGTTGCTCTGGCTCTGTCTGTCCTCCCCCTGCCGAAGTGCCCAGGGATGCTCTGCAGGCACCGGAACCTTCGGGCATCTGCGAACCCACCTCATCCCTGGGGACAGGGAACAGGTTTCTGCCTTGGGCACTGGAGGACACCTGTGCCTGGGAGCCCGGAGCCCCTTCATCCACCCTCGGAGGCACTCAGCTTGGGAAGCATTTTCTCAGCGAGCGCCCACATATGCTGCAGACACCTACAACACAGCTGCCGGCAGGGGAGGTGCTGCCTGGCTTTCTGCAGGCACCAAGTGATTAGCGTGTGTCCCAGGAACCTGTGAGGCTTCGTGCGGTGCCCTTTGCAGCTTGTCAGGAC
Organism: Larus michahellis; assembly: GCF_964199755.1. Lineage (NCBI taxonomy): Eukaryota > Metazoa > Chordata > Aves > Charadriiformes > Laridae > Larus > Larus michahellis. The sequence goes on from NC_133908.1 coordinate 1,099,906, forward strand.
TCACGTACCCACCATGAGCTGGACCAGCTTTGCTGCTGGGCTGTGGGCTGCTGCAGGGCAGGATGCTCTCTGCGCCGGGGGAGCAGCGACGCCTCGGCATGCCCCAGGGACAGCATCTCCCCCGGGCTGGGTGATGCGCTCTAACCACCCTCTGCCTTGTAGAGGGCCACAAGGTTTCTCATGGTGCTTTGCTCTGCACGGGACATGGTCTGGAGTAGGTATTTTGCTCAGGGCTCAGTCCTGCTTTGCGCTCGCGGCTTGCTCTGGACCATGTGAAAACAATCTATTTAATAAAGGTCCCAAAGGCAGCCCTGCTATAAAGCACTCCCCAGCTGGCAAAATGAGCTCAAAGAGCGGCTCGTCCTCGCTGGGGTGACTGTCGCTGTGATGACATGACTATCCCATGGCACAGGTAAGCACTGCCCAAACACGAAGGAATGGTCTGGGGCTGCCCCTGGTGATTCACAGCTACATTTTGGAGGGGAACACAATCAAGGGGCACAGGTAGGAGAAAGCCTGAGGCTGGCAGAGGGGCTGCAGCGCTGTGGTAAGAGCCATGGCTTCAAGGCTGCCCATGAATTTGCTCCTGCCTGAGGAGCTCATGGGCTGGTTCTCGTAGGCACTTCAGTGTGGGAGAGGGTGGTGTAGCATCATCTAGGCAAGGCACGGGTCCCCTGTGTGGTCAAAAATACGGAGGTGGCCATGGGAGAAGCAGCTGAAGGAAGCTTCTGAAGCGCGTGGCTGAGGATGGCCTTGCTGGCAGATGGAGAGGGTGAGCACGGATGAAAGACACGAGGAGAGCAGTTGACAAGCAATTAATATTAATGTGTCATTCCCTAGGCTTCCTCTAAACTAACAGGCCATGAACAAGTGGCACCTGGAGTAAACCTTTTGTAAGCAACCCACTGCCTGTAGGGACCGTCCCAAAACACCTCCAAATTGCTGCTACCTGCCTGCTCTGCCTCTAACAGAGGCAATGATTTTTGCTCGTCCCTTGAGTGGTCTCTTAGGACAGATTTCACTGGACTGGCAAAGGCAAAACTGTAAAGACTTTACTGCCAGTCCCTGCCTTTCAGAGCTGCATCTGCCTGTCCGTAAGAAACCCACAGTGCATCTAAAGTAGCCTGCTGGTGTCTGGGCTTCTCCTGTTTTTAAAGTCAGTGCTCATCTACGTGTACGGAGCTCAAAGGCTTGTCTGAGCTCAGGCAGCTTCTCGGGACCCAGTGTGGGTCCTTTCCTGGGGGTGGTCTCATGGTGCGCTCCCCACAGCTGACAGCGGTGACCCATGGTGTGCAGCAACCTCTACGGAGCAGTGCCCAACGAAGGAACAACGCAGGAAAGATGTTGGAAGGAGACTTTCAGTCATGCTCTGACTCAAACTCTGTGACCATCTCTTTTCCTCCCCATCGGTGGTGGCTGTGCAAAGCCAAAATCCAGGCAAGCTCTGGCTGTGCCTTTAATGTAGACTGAGGCAAGACGCAAGGAAGAGCTCCTGAGTAGTCCAGTGCCAGCAGACCATGGGATGCTGCATATTGAGCTGCTGGGCGGTCAGAGGGACCAGGAAGCCATGGAGAATAGTCAAGGGATGAGACTGACAGAAGGGAAGCAGTCAGAGGAGACTGTCTGCATCCAGTCAGGAGGAAAAGGCTTTTCCAGGGAGCAGGGACCCGACGTGGCTTCTTGACATGGAGGAGAGCTTCCTGAATACCCAGAGCATGCAGACAAGCTGGGGTTGGGGAGGGCTGTAGTGAAGGGTGAAGTGACCTTTCTGATCCAGAGGGAGTTAATGAGCTGTAGAAATCTCTGCCCTGCGGAGCTTCGTGCAGGTTTGGAGATGGCACATCAGCAGGAGCAGTGGGAAATCCTTACCGTTTCTTCTCCGCCAAGGAGCTTTGCTCCCCAGGCCTCTCCTTCCCTACTTTCCTCAAGAGCTAGGTTTTCTCAGAAGACGCTATCTCTCTGATTTCTAAGGATTAAAACTCCTGAAGCCTGCTGGAGAGCCAGCATGCATCACATGTTCCTTGCACGGCTGCTCCCAGCAGTGACTCATCGCCCCCTGCCCACCTGGGGCTGCTGCAAAATCTTCGCAGAAAGGTCGCGGGCGGCCTTTCAGGAGCCAAAGTTAGCTCTGTGCGTGTGTGTGCATGCGGATAAGCATTCCTCTGGCCATATGGTAGGATATATCTGCTGAATGGACATACCCACCACATTTCTCCCCGCTGCCTGATAGCAGAGAAAGTGGATGATTTCAGAGCTCAATGAGGTTGTCCGCCAACCTGAGGGGCCCTGTGGCTTCCTCCATTAAAAAAAAAAAAAAAAAAAAAAAAAGACAGGATGTTTGCTTCATAGATGCCACGTTATCTTTCTTCTCCTGATGGGGGGAAGGTGTTATGCCTGTTCCTTTCAAGGTGTTTCTGTGACTCTGGTGGCGAAGGGGCTCTGTGCTGTAGCAGACGGTGCATGGGAGAATGGGGCTGGCCCTTAGAGCATCCAAAATGGTTTCTTCTGCCCCTGTGTTAGGTTGAAAGAAACGTAGTATGATCCTGGTGGGACAATTTGGGCCTCCGGGAGGGAGGACAGCTGTGTGCCTGCAGCTGGGACTGCACTCTCTTGCCGCCCCTTGTGTAGCCATGTGTCTGTCGCTGCCCATCCTCTGCCTCAGCCTGTTCCTAATCAAACACATCGGAGAGTTTCCCACCTTGTAGGGATTAAGCATGGCTATTTGAAAGGGGTACTGGGTATGAAGAGAGCACGTCAACCTTTTGAATAAGCCCTGAGTACCCACGGAGAAGAGTAGGATGTGAGAAACACTCCAGGTTAACCAGCCAGGGCAGAGGTGGACACCCCTGTCTTAGCAGGTCGCAGCTTGCCTCCCTGTGCGAAGTCAGCGTTCGTAGATGAGCTCTCTAGCCTTATTTCCAGAAAGAAGCACAGCTGATCGTTACCCTCGAACAGGTTCTTGCTTCAAGCCAGTACCTCTTAGGCAGAACGCTTTAATTTAAAATTTGTAGCGTTGGTGAATCCCCTGCAATCCTTGGTAAATTAGTTCCAAATCTCCGTGTTAAGACTTCCGTGCCCTATTGCTAGTTTCAGTGTGGCACCGCTTTGTATCTTGTTAGATCTTTTCTGGTTTGAAGAGCTCTGGGCTATCGGATTTCTGCTCCCTGAGCAGGCAACTGCAGATAATGATCAAGTCACTGTTGACCTTCTCCCTGATAAATGAAGCAGAGTGAGAGTCCGCGACCCCTTCTGCGATTCCCTCCTGCACCTTCTCCAGTTTATCAGCGCGCTTCTGGTGTGGGACACGCTGTTCCAGCAGTGGAATCACCAGTGCTAAACTCAGAGGTGCGGGCTCTTTCCTTGTACTCGATAATTAAGAATAGTTATTTGCCTATTTGGCTTGATATATGGAAATGACTCTGAACTAATTGCCTGCCAGTTAGTTACCCCCAACTTCTCCTCAACGTGTGGCTCCCCAAGAATGACACCCCACCCCCCCGCAGCATACCCAGGCTGAATGATTAATTCCTCGGTGGGTGCTGTCGCATTTGGCCATTTTCTCAGTCTCATTACCAAATTTTCCAGAGTGCTTTAGGGGTTAACCTATCCTGTGTTTTACCAGCCCTGCTGGCTGTGTGCTGGCTGTGTACCTCGGCAAGGATGAAGTTACTCTCTTTTCCACGTTATTGTTAAAAACTTTAACTGTTGTACGGCCAAGAGCCAGTCCCCTTTACAGCCCTCAGGAAACATCCCTGCTGTGCCATGCTTTTTGTGCCATTTACATTTTGAGGCCTCGCTCAGGAGACAGCCTTATCCATTCTCATGTTCATTCTCTGTTCATTTCAGAAATGTGCAGCAATCGTGGCTCCGAGGCGCCTTCTGATAGTGCCGTGGGACGTGATGGAATGACCTGAACCCCATCCTGCACTGGCATGCCTCTTCTGCTCTGTGCCCGGACTGTAGTCCCGTGTGTCCACCAAGGGGAAAATGTCATTTGGGAGCATGAGGTGATGGAAGCAAGGGCGTTTGATCATCCAGTCACCAGTCTGCGTCTGAACATGTGGTTCTGTCTCCAAACAAACAAGTGGGAGAAAAATCTCATAATGAAAGATTCAAATGCCTTCTGGGCTGAGAGTGGGGAGGGCTCCTGCCCCAGTTCTCTGCTCCTCTTAGGAGCTCACCATCAAAAGCAGAGCAGGCTTATACGTCATCAGGCAACGACGAAGGTCACGAATGCAATCTCTCCCTCTCTGAGTGACGAACACTGCTGGTTTTGCTCTGATTTAAAGGATGCCATTGGGAATCTGTGGGATTTGCCTTTGGCTTCAAGCCTACTAGCCAATTTTACAAGAAGATTAAGGAATTGAAATTGAAAAGATCCAAACACCCCAGCTGCTCCCAAAGGCAGCCTCCCTTCTGAAAACAGCAGGAAAACCCCTGCTCGCTCTTACAAGCGCTAACCCAGCCACGTCTCTGTGCAGGATGCATGCACAAGGTGAACGCCATCGTGCTTGACTCGCTCTTGGCCTCCATCACAGCCCTGATCCCCACTCACACTGCTTGCAAGTTGTCGGATCTGATGTGCCAAGCTTCTTGGAGCCTGACACTCCTCTTACGCCCACCAGTGCAAACTGGAGAGACACGTACTGAGGCCAGGAGAACAACAGCCCCTCAACATAACACCCGCAACAAGGAGCCGCAAGGAGCTCTGTGCTTTGCCACTCTGGGTGGTGGAAAGTCATTTTTGACGCATTGAACATCCCTGGACCACGATGTCGCAGTGGAGTAACGCTGAAATGAGTAGTCCACAGAGACTGTGGACTGTGTCCTGGACTCTGTTCCAGCACATGGACGCATCTCAGGGCCCAGCCAGCTCCTCTCTCATGGAAAGAACCAGTTTCCTGCAAAAAGCCGGGCAGCTAGCTGAGGATGAAGTAATTCCCACCAAAATGGTTTTCTTGTGAACTTCTTCCTCCTGCATGGAGCCAGCCAGGATGCCAAAGATTTTTAAAGGGTGCACTGACAGGCCTTTATGCAGGTGTTGAGATTGCAAGGATCCACCTCCTTTGCCATAGAATCATAGAATCACAGAATGTGTGGGGTTGGAAGGGACCTTTAAAGACCATCTAGTCCAACCCCCCTGCAGTGAGCAGGGACATCTTCAACGAGATCAGGTTGCTCAGAGCCTCATCCAGCCTGGCCTTGAATGTCTCCAGGGATGGGGCCTCCAGCCCCTCTCTGGGCAACGCGGGCCAGTGTCTCACCACCCTCAGTGTAAAGAGCTTCCTCCTAATGTCTGATCTAAACCTGCCCTGCTCTAGTTTATAACCATTGCCCCTTGTCCTGTGGCTACATGCCCCTGCCCAGCTTTCCTGTAGGCCTCCTTCAGGTACTGGAAGGGGCTCTAAGGTCTCCCCAGAGCCTTCTCTTCTCCAGGCTGAACACCCTCAACTCTCTCAGCCTGCTGAGAGATAGGAGAGGTGCTCCAGCCTTCAGATCATCTTCGTGGCCTCGGGCCATGAATCATGATCTGGCCTCAGTTCATCCTCTGGCCCCACTCCAACAGCTCTGTGTCCTTCTTGTGCTGAGGGCTCCAGAGCTGGACACAGCACTCCAGGTGGGGTCTCACCAGAGCAGAGGGGGAGAATCCCCTCTCTGGATCTGCTGGCCACCCTTCTTTTGAAGCAGCCCAGGATGCCATTGGCCTTCTGGGCTGCAAGTGCGCATTGTTGTCTCATGTCCAGCTTTCCATCCACCAGGACCCCCAAGTCCTTTTCTGCAGGGCTGCTCTCTATCACGTCATCCCCCAGCCTGTATTGATAACGAGGGTTGTCCCAACCCAAGTGTAGGACCTTGCACTTGGCCTTGTTGAACTTCATAAGGTTTGCTCGGCATTGCCTTGATTTGATCTGATCTGAGGACACGTCCCGTTCTTTCATCCCAGATGTGAGTTATCATGCATCTAAGATGCTGTAAGCCAGCTGCTGATCCTGAGACTCTTCCTGGGGTGTCTGTTACCTGCCTGGTGCCCGCGACTCGATAGGGAGCTGTTAGGGGGTAACTGTCTCAGATTTTTGCTTCGTTTTGACCATCCACAGGTCTGAATTGCACATGGTTCCCTGCACCATCGTTTGATCTTGAGGCTGTTTGGACTTCTCTTCATTTGGGAAATGCAGGAAGACGGGGTTCCTGATGACCAGGGTTCAGAGCTCTGACCCTGCACCAAAACATGTGCCAATTTGCCTAAAAGAGTTGAAGAAAGCCCTGTCAGAAAAGCACCGAAGTGGATTTCCTTGGCCAGTGTGGAGACTGGCAGAACTTTCTCAGCAAATATCAAGAGATCAGCCATTTTCCAAGTGTCTGGGTTTGACGATGAGGGTCAGCCTGGATTTGAGAAAAAATGCAGCCCTTACCAGGGCTGACCACTTCTGCAGGTGGTGGAGGACGAGGAGATGGTGGTGTATGAGATCAGCCTTCAACTCAGGAAGTTCCTGAGAAGTTTGAAGCTTTTTGCGAGAGGAGGAGGGTTTCAGGAAAGTGTCAAGAGAACATGAGATCATATCATTGCATTTATTTATATACCAAACCCGGCATCTGCTGCGCCCAAGCTCGCTGCAGTCCTCAGCATTAAACATTTCATTAGCCCACAGCCCCTCTGGCAGTGCTCACACCCGCACACAGGCTGTTTAGCAGCCAATCCATCCATTTAATTTCTCGTTAAACTTTAGTTGTAATGAATTTTTTAGTGGTCAAATGAATAAAGCAGTTAAAATAAAAAATGGCTGGATCGCAAAGGTTTGGCCTCCGCTATTTTCAGCCTTTAATGATGTTGTGGTGAAGCCAAGAAGTGCCTGCGCTTGTTTGCTGGGTGAGCAGGTCTCTTCTGGGGGAGGTTCTTTGGAAATACCATCCTTCCAGCGTGAGCCGGAGGCTTTGATCTGAGGAGGGGAAGCCAGGGAATAGTCAATCCCATCAACAAACATTTTGTAGAAGAAAATGTTTGGAATCTTTAAAGGGCCAGCTTCCTTTTTTTTTGGGTGACTGTTTGCAGTTTTTTTTAAGACAATTATGCTGAAAATAAATAGCCGCCACCTACCTTTAGTAGAGCTGACAGATCTTCAGATGATTAACAGCTGCTACCATTTTAATTAGCTGAAAAAACAGTGTTTCTGAGAGTCCTAGACAGAAGAGCGGTTTACGTCTCTGCACAAAAGCTAACGGGTGCCCGCTGGCACTCATGGTGTCACTTGGTACACCTGGGGTCATCGTGCGTCCGGACAGAGGCCTCAGCGTCGTGCGTGGGATGTGTCACTGCTGGCTTTCAGCTCACAGGGGCCACGGCACGGATGAGGGACTTTGCCGTGTGACCTCTGTGTGGCCATGCCTTTGCCTTTGGCAGGGAACTCTCTACAGGAGCCATTCTCATGAGCTCCCCAATCTGCAGGTCCAGAGTTGAGCCTGGAAGTGGCTCTGCCCTTCTTAGAGCAGGACACTGGAGAAGGCAGCTTTGCATATTGCACAGCACCACTGTGGAGATGAACCAGCGTGATCCCAGCATGACCCAGTCTTGACGCTCCGCCAGGAAAGTGGCAGGTCCAGATGGAAACATCTACATGCAGGTGTCTACACGTGCGAGGCTCCATGTGAGGGGGGTGTCTGAGTCCCACTGTGCTCGGTGGGGTCTGGAGGGCAATTCAGAACATGCTGTATTGTACTGACTCCAGCTCTCCAGTGCCTTGAGGTCCTTGTCCAGGTCCTTCCTACCAGCCCTGTGGTACTAATTGCTGACCTGACTCTCATCCCTGCCTAGCACTGGAGGTCATAATTCACAGCTGGGCTTGGGAGGGCATGATAAGATCAAGTATATCCCAAAGCAGCAGGAGGAAGGAGAGACCTGGAGGCTTGGCCAGGAGAAGGTAAGGACAGGTGGGAGCAGAGGCAAAGGTGTGCCAGGAACCTGGGCAGGTGTTAGAGGAGAGAAACACCACTCAGAGGACATTGGTGGACTGTTAGAGCCTGGAAGGGCTGAAGAGAAAGACGAAGTGGCAGCAGAAAGAGTAAAAAACACTTATCGTTCGGGAAAGACCCAGCCTCTTGTATACCGAGGAGATGCAACCTTACAGAGACAGCAAGGGAACACTGGAGGTGGGGAGGAGAGGCTGAGAGGATGGGAACATCCAAGTGCTTGTGGAGGGGGGGGGGTGGAAATGTGCAGGAGGAGTCGCCCTGCAAAGGTGGGGCGGGAGCAGTGGGTGTTTAGCGAGAGCAAATGAGGTACAGAGAGGACCTCTGAGTATCTCTCGCTTTTGTTGTACGCTGTCAGATTCTCTCTATATTTGCCTTTGATGAGTTTTGGTTTGGTTTTTTGGTTTTTTTGTTTGTTTGTTTGTTTTTTTTGTTTTTTTTTTTTTATGAATAGGAACAGGGCCTGAAGTTGTACTACTCAGGAAGAAAAAAAATAAGTGTGTTAACAAGTCTCCAGCTTCAGGGTAGAGGCTCACGCCTAGTCAGATGGGACAGGAAGAAATCAATCTGTCCTGATGAGATAGGTTTGCACAGTATATTGGACTTTAGGTCTTCCTGTGTAATATGCGATATGACTCACTTCTAGGAGCTAGATTTGCTTGTCCGTTGGTTTCTTAGAAATCCCTGAGTTACGGTATTTATTATCATTTCTTACATGGTTTGTCTTCAGGAGCCAGGCTATATACAGCCATAAGCAACAACATTCGCCTCCCAGCAGGCGAGTTGGTACATGGGCGCGTGCGATGCCTCGAAGGCATTCTCCCAGCATCTCGGCAGGTGGCTGCGTGCCCGGATCATGGCCGCTTTCCAGCATTGCCAATTTGATGATTTACAGAAGCACGGATCTTCATTCCTGCAAGCGAAGAGTCTAATAAATAAATCAATAGAGATGTGTGAGGAATGAATTATCCAGGGGCTCCAGACACGCTGCGGTTGATGGAGCAGGGGACCTCACCTGCCCGGGCTCGGCCAGCCCAGGGCTGCCTCCGCGGAGACCCTGGCAGCGGGACGCTCAAAGGGACTCTCCTGCATCAATCGCTGAGCTCAAGCCCGGGAAGCCCTGGCGTGTAGAAGAGAGAAAACATCAAAAGGACACTTTGACACATACTTAACATTTTATATATTTTGTGTAAAATAGCAAAAGAAGGAGGATTTTAAAATATTCATCTCCTGGGAAGGCAACCGAGTGGATAAAAGGCTCCCAATCTGCAGGGATAGGCGGAGGAGAGGGGGGCTGATGTATGTCTTCTTTGACTGGTGAAGGAGACAGCAGGTGATTCCCGAGAGCACCTGGGGTGTCCTGCGGAGGGTGAGGGGAGCTGGGACAGAGCCCCCGAGCTCTCCCTACCAAAGCCAGGCACATTTGGTAACCGCAGCCAGCGCTGCCTCAGAGGCGGCAATGCCACCTCCCCGGATTAAATCACAGGTCGTATCGTGGGTGATAATCTTGTCAAGGCGCCAGCACCTGGAATCCTGCTACAAAGTGTAGTTTCTCAGGTTTTATTTTGCAGAGGAATGTTTTAAGCCTGTGGCCTTGGAGAGGTATGAAATCACTATCACAACACAATTCAAAGGTTTGGACACTGGGGGTTAAAACATTGGGTTCTTTGGGTTTGTTTGTTTGTTTGTTTGTTTTATTTTTAGTATTCTGTTGCTAAGGCACACCTGACTGGGGCATGGGGAAGGACTGAATGTCTGAGTTTTAATATTTGGGCAGATACCCAGAGGCTGGAGGGACTGCATCACAGCTCCTCACCGAAAGAGCAGAGTTGATAGCGGGTGCATGCATGCCTGCTCGTCCTCCACCCAGCAGCCTAAATATCTGTACCTGTTCTCCCACCATATGCAGCAACATCAGGCACACAGGAGAGCAGGACAAAACCTATTCAGAAACCCCAAATGCATCCTTTGATAGCATTCTTCGATATCACCCTTCAACACCACAGGTGAGCCAGACGCTTGCTGGCTTATATCAGCAGAGCTCACTGTACTCCCTGTTCCAGACCAGACCGGGGGGTTTTACTGCTACTTCCCTCTCTCTCGGGGCTGAAATTCACCCTGGGCTGTGAGAGTTTTCAAGCTGTGAAGGTCCAGATTAGCTTTTACTTTTCCCTGTTCTTCCAATAAACCAGCCATTTAGTCCTAGATGGGTCTGCAGACAATAAAGATTGTGGAGGGCAGAGGCTGATGCAGGATGGGCAGTGGTTCATGGAGACATGGTGTCCATGGGGTGACAGCTCTCCCCCCTCCTTTGCTGACCAGGTCCCCCCAAACTCAATTGGGCTGGCTCAATTGACAGCCCCCTTTTTCCACTCCCCTTCCCCAGCTGTGGTTGGACTTCCCCAGCTCGGGGGGACTCGATGATCTCAAAGGTCCTTTCCAACCATGAAGATTCTATGATTCGATGATTCTGTGTGAGATGTCTCTTCCCCGTCCAGCTCCATCTGCTGTGCCTGGTCCCACCACCCGTTGGCTGTCCCAGCACGCTGATGCCAGACCTTCCCCCCCCAGCACTGCTGCAGGACAGCAGACCCACCTCTGCACGGGGAGCCCTGCGAAATGCGGTCAGATAAGCCAGAGGTGCCGGCCTGCAGCAGGCATCAGGTGGGAGCATTCACCCCTGGGGCACTGGTGGGTGAAGAGACCAGCCTCAGGGACGGGCTACAGGAGGGCACATTGCAGAGGAAGGCGTGTTGTGGGGTGCTCTCTCTGTACAAGGAATGCTTTCGGGATTTAACTTAATCCACTTCCTCGATTAAGCTACTGCAAACTAAAGTCAGTCTACTTTGCAAGTGCCCGTTTAAAGCACAGTGTGCTTTGCCTAATCCCTTCCCTTCAAGGCTGTTCTTAATTTTTCCTTTATTTTCGGGAGTGTGTCTGCATGAGCCTGCTGTCAGGGAGGGGGGTGTCATGCAAAGCAACTCCTTCCCCGTGCCCAGCCTGCAGACGGTGTGGTGAAGGGTCACTAGGTCCCTGCATGGAGGATCCCTTCACATCCCACTGCGCTCTCCCACCTCTCCATGGCAAGTCATCTGCCAGGAGCTTCTTGTGGAAGTAGGCTAGCCTTAGCCCGGAGAGAGATGAGCCTCTGCTCCTTTCACAGGAAAAATTTCCTTCTGGGCAATAATGGCAGAGAAAATAGGAAAAGAAGAATAAGAAAAAAAAGCAACAAAAAAAAGGAGTTTATTTGAAGGATTCTTTTAATGTGTTAAGTTTTGCCCTAAACATTGCAAAGCTACACTCCCCCCGCACAACAATAACCCCTTCCCCTCCCAAACAAAACAGAAAATGAATCCTCAGCAAGGGGAAACCTCCTAGGTGCAGTCTGGTGTTCGGGGCTGGCGTGCTTCACAGCCCAATTTGTGTGTGCAATTTGACTGCCCCAGACTTCTTGTTCCCCAAGATTCACAATGAGAGGCCACACGCATAACAAAGCAATCTTCCTCTGCGAGACCTAACAGGGCGTAAGCACAAAGTGCACGTGCACCTCTCTGCACTTCTCTGCACCTTCTCACCCCTTTACAAAAGCTGTTGCTATAATCTTCTGCAAAAAGGCCTGGGAAACCAGCACTTTCTGCTGCTAGGGAGACCTCCATGAAGAGCAAACCCAAGGGCAGATAAGGGTCCCTCTCTGGGCAGGGAGGAGGTGCTCCTACAAGGCAGTGCCGAGAGCAGATCCAGCGCTTTCCAGCTCAAAGACGACACACGAAGGGGCACCACGTGCAGCACACATCTGCAGCAGCCGCCCTTGCCCAGGGAACGTACCAGGCTGAAGCCACCCCATGGACTGCAGCAGCAGCAGCAGGTAATTTGGCTCACAGGCTGCAGTCTCCTCCCCAGCAAAGACAGTCCCATTCTCCCCAGCAAGACTCACGTAAGGGGCTTGGCCAGGCGAGCAAGATGCACCCAGGGTGCCAACAGAGCAATGGCTTGCACCAGGCAGTGATGTTGGCAGCATGTGGGGCTGAGCTTGTCCTGGAGGAAGGTGGCTGTGAAGGTACAGCATGGCTTCTCAGATGAGGCAGGGGCACACGCTTGGAGCACCAGGGTAGGAGAAGATGAGCAGAAGATCCCAGAGAAGGGTTCTCTGATCATCTCCTGGTTTTCTCCAGCTGCTATTAGCTTTTTACACCCACACTGGCCTTATCCATGTCCCATCATAGCTTCTACTGTTTCCCCTGGACTCTAGCGACGGCTCTTCTGGTCCCTCTCTTCTCTGGCTCTGTTGGTTGGACAGCTTCGCCCTCAGCTTGGAGGCGTCCTCCTGCTTCTTTGTTATAGCAGATCCCTGGCTGGTCCAGATGCAGGGAGGATGCCTGGCAGCGAGAGATGAGGAGTGCTGGGAGGAGGATTTCGGAGGCACGTTCTCCGTGCACACACGGGAGCAGGAGCATGGATGCTTTTCCCGGGGCTGATGTCTGATCGGGGGTTTCTCCCTGGTGAAGATTTTGAGGTGGGTCTGCCCACTGGAGGTGGAGGACGATGCATCGAGAAGTGGGGTGGGGGGCAGGGGCAGCAGCTGAGCAGGGTGGGTGTCGGGCACCGGGACAGCTAAAACAGCACTTCTGTTTAGTCGTAGGAATAACATATAACTTTCCGAAATATTTCCATTCTGTTCTCTATTTTGTTTTCAGTGAAAAATGCGAAAACTGTAATACAGAATTTCCCATGGAGGTTTCCTGTTTTGACAAAACATCAATTTTCCGTTGAATAGATATTTTAAACAAGTATTTCTGCCCACTGTATGAGGAACGAAGAGCATCAGTCACACTAAGGGGAGGGAGGAGCCTGTCATGGTAAGCACTGACTCTCAGAGACACTTGGGCTTGTGATGGAAAACATCTGCTTTGAGCTCCCTGGGCAGGACCGTGGCTGCCAGAGCTGGTGTGCGTCGGGACGTGTCACCCCTCTTTTGTGTCCGGTCATTTTCCTAAACGGTGGAGAAAGACGAGGGTGGTTGATTCGCTCGAGAGAGGTGCCCTGAGCAGGGCAGGTATGCTGGGACACCTGTGTCTCCTCTGATGGGGAAACCAGAGCCACCTCAACAGATTTCAGTGACTAATGTCAGGATAGTGAAAGTTAAATAAGCTGAATCCCTCCCCATGGCACCTGCATGTGTAAGTGGTAATACAGGGGCTGTGGCGTTCCCTCTTTGAGCAATAGTGTTTGCTTGGTTGGCTTCTTCCTTGTAGGTTTTGCTTCTCTAGAAGAAGAGTGAAATGGTCGAGTAGACCCCCTGGGAGAGAGGAGATTGCTCCTGTCCTGAGGGCAGCCGAGGCGGCCCGGGGAGAGACCGGAGAGACGGTCCTGAGCTGCAAAGCAGCAGGGAGAGCATAAAGAAGCCGCAGCAGGGAGCCGGGCTGTTGAGATAAACAGCTGGGCCTCCAGAGAGACAGAAGCAAAACTGCCCAGGGATAAAAATTCCAGGAACAAAACTTCCCAGGACTGTGCAGAGTCTGCTGCAACTCAGAAAACCGCTGAATTGACTGAAAGCAAGCCTGGAAGCAGGGACCCGCTTGCAAGGGCTCTGTAGGCGGGGGAGAGCTGTTAATGAGCCTTTTCATGTCTATTCTATCTGATCTAATTCTATTCTGTCACTTTGATTTTTCTTTCTGTGTAAAAGTTAATGCACGTTATAAATAATACCTGTCTCTTGAACTGACAGATCTTCTTTGGGGAGCTCACTTTGGGGAAAAAGGCTAGGCAGAGACACCTCAAAGCTGTGTCTAAACTGGCATGCCATCGCAAGTTGCACACATTGCATCACGCAGGAGCCAGTGCTAGTTTTCAGGCTGTGAAGAAGAAAGGGTTGAGAATAGATTTATAAAGGTGTGGGAAACCTTCATAGGTTGAAGGCCATTTTCCCTACTTCATCTTTCAGAGAGGAGTCTGGGGTGCAGCTCAGGCTTATTTTTAAGACTCTGTATGGGAGAAGGTTTCTAACACTGTAGACCTCATTCAGTCTTTCACACAAAGGGATATTGGCGAGAAGCAACAGTCAATAAAATCGAAATGCAGAGGAGCTCACAGAGGGGGAGATACTGGTCGCAGGTGGAAAGCCATAACATTCTTTAGACACCTCCTTCCAGCTAAAGCTGGTGCCTGAGTGGGTGCTCCTTTACTTGTGCCCGTCTTCACCAAGCTGGATCCTGCAATAGCTCGTGAAAGCTGGTACCCATGAGCCCAGCACCGGTAGGCAAACAGCTCTGCTTAGACTAAAGATAGAGCAACCAGGGCTGTGTGGCTGGAGGTGCTGTTCTGCCAGAATCATCTCCATTACTGAATATTGTCTCCTTTTCATGGATCTGGTCTTGTTCCCTGGCTGAGTCCTGCACTGGACTCTGCCTTATGTGAACGTTCTGGCCACTGGCTGAGCCAAAGCGTAAGGCTCAACCCCAGCCCAGCACAGAGTGCAGGTTTAGCCCGGGTGATCACAATGGTCCTTCTGGCCCCAGAAGCCATGAATGAGTGACCAAACCTCCACTTTGGTACCCACTGGTTCCCTTGGTCTTCCTCTCTAAGATGGTGACCCCAAGCTACAGCAGTGGGTGGCTGTGGCAGCTCATGCTCACAGGAACCTGCTGTATCTGGGGCAGAAGCTGCAGCAAAGTCCAGCAGTGTCTAAGCATGGTCTCTGTTCAGGCGTGTTGCCAGCAAGTCAATGGACCTTCTTTCTCCCGAGAACTCTGGTTGAGCAAACTCTCAGAGGAAGCCTGAGGATGAGGACACCAGTTCCTGGGAGAAAAAAAAAAATAATGAGGGGAAGTCTTGCTTTTTGCACTTACTAAATGGCTATTCATTTTATTTCTGCAGAGGGAAGCTCTCCTGCTTCTGCCTATATGTTGTCTCCTTCTCTGCTTCCAACAGCGAAGCAGCACAGATCTTCTCTGTCTTTTGCTCTTCTCATCTGCCATGCAAGCATTTTGCTGATCAACCAGGCGCTGCAAAGTCAGGTAAGGAGAGCGCGGCTCTGCGTATTTGGTTTGATACAAACAGTGCTGATGTTGAAAAGGAGGCACGTGGTGAGCGCTCATGAAAGTCTCCTTCCGTGGGAGCCGGTGTGCACATGGTGTGCACATGGATGGAGCTGTGTACGCAGCAGCCCATGGGGATGTGGCTAGTGGTAACTTAAACCATTAAACAGTTCCTGGGGGAATAGTCCGTTCTCTATAGCTGTCCCCTTCCCTTTGACTAAAGCAGGCTGCCGGGAGCTGGAACCACCTGGAGAAGCTGTGGGTGGGCAGGAGCCCTGAGCCTTGCACAGAGGTTGAAACCTAAAACTTGGGGTCTGTGCAGGGAGAGCATCACATTGCTGTGCTGCAAACGGGTTGGCAGAGGGTTGTATCTCAAAACGGAGCCCTGGTCGCACACTGATGACAGGTCCGGGACCGTCCAGAGATCAGCCTTGGGGTGGGTCCTAGATGGCTGACCCCCAGGAAATCCGTCAGAGGGAAGGAACAGTTTTCTTTTCAACCTGGTGCTCAAAATCACTGAGGACTCGGTGCCTGGGCGCACTGGGAGTGCTGGGTTTGGGGGCTGAACTTGACAAGAAACATGTTGAATCTTTGCTGTTTAATGATTTGCTAAATTAGCCTGTGTCTTTTAGGGGCATAACACCTGGTGATGGGTATTTCCCTCTTGAGGGAAGAGCAGACCTGCGCGGGGTCAGCGGTTCGTTTAGACCAGGATGATATCTAGCGCTTGTTCAAGGTCTCAATCGGCCGACAGAATAACAGGAGAACTACAGCTGGGGATGTTCTCACTGAAAGGCTAAATATTCACGGAGAACAGCAGCTACACCCCGAAGGTGTTGCCTGAGCTTCTCGGATCTGGGATAAATCTGGGGATGTGAGGAGGAGCCTTCGCAGTAAGGTGGCCACTTGGTGAAGCTGGGCAGAGCAGAGGAGCCAGGTCTCTTGGCAAGAAGCAGTGGAGTGTGTGAGCTTTTGGCAGGTTTTCTGTGAATGACTGGATGAAGGTGACATCTTGGCAGCTCTTGCCTTGTCAGTGGGTCTCTCGTGCTGGAGAGCTGCCTCTGAAGAAGCTCCTGGTTTAGACCTGTGCTTCAAAAATCTTGAATTGTGAATCCTGACAAGCTTACCTCTGCATTCCCAAGGCTGTTGCTTTCTTGGAGGAGAAGCAGTGAGCCGCAAGGACCTCGAGGTCTTGGAAAAATCCATTTAATGCCCTCACTGCTCTGAATCTGCTCTAAGCAGATGAAGGGACACTACTGGTCTTTGCCTTCTTCTTGCTGTGGTCCTGCAAATGGTCCCCGTGTACTCGGTCAGCGGTGCTGCTCGTCTGTCCCTCCCCATAGTTTGCTGTAATTATTGGAGGTTTGCGTGCCGAGAGCCTGGCAGCGTCCTACAAGGACTGTCTCTCGTCTCCCCGTTGGCCTGGCACTCCTGAGCTCTGGCTCAGGACTCGTGCCTTTTTCTGCAGTCAGATCAGGCTGTGAAACTTTAATTTGCTGCCCTGCAGTTCTTGCAGCCTCTCGGCTTCCCTGCTTGGCTGCCTTTCCCTCCCGTTGTCTGTCTGCTGTTTCGGATGATTTTTCCCAAACTGTCCTCGCTTTTATTTACTGGGGCAATTTGCATTTTAATATTTTCTGCACATACTTCAGAGGTTTCTCATGCATTTCTCTTTCCTCTCTGGGGCTCTTCACTTCCTTCTATTTAGCATTATCTGCAGGGCTTTATCCTCTACAACCCCGTTTCAGCTTATTTCCAAAGAGTTTGCTGTCTCTCTGCTTGTGTAAAGCTGCTTCCCCTGTCTGAAGTTTGGCCCACCTGGAGACTCTCTCAGCAGGTGACCTGATTTAGTACCTCAGACCATTTCACTATTTAACTCACCTCCACGTACATCAGCTGCTCCTGTTGCTAACTTGGGCTCCTTCTCTCATCCCTGTCCCAAATGTTTTGGGGTTCTTAGCTGGCTGGGATTTTTGTTGTTTATATATATTTTTTTTATGTATTATTTTTATTTTTCCATGTGAGTGGAAGAGGAACAGCTGTTCCTGATGGACTCACACCCTAGCTATAAAGTCATCCCATACAGCCTGAAGGTTTCTAGATTTTTGGAGTTGAAACCCTTGACAGCATCTTCTTTTTCCTCCAATCAGTGGAGCAAAAGGCTCTGGTCCACTGCATCCTGAGCATGCGGAAAGCACGTCTTCCTCAGCTCCTGCCTGTCAAAATTCCTGTTTCATTCCCTGACCCTTCACCGAAGGGCAGTTCCCAGCTTCCCAGTTGGCTCTTCAGATTGTCAAGAAAATGAAAAAGAGAATAAACTGTCAGGATGCCAAAATTGCCTGCTGGGATTGCAGACGTTTGGGATACCACTGAAACTCTTGGTATCCTGTGTCTCCGCTCCTTTGCTAATGGTAAATTTCTTATACAGAAATTAGCCTTTAAAGCAGATCTCCCCAGGAAAGACACTGCAGTGCTCCAGGAACAAATGAACTCAGTTCCTTTTGGATAGCGTAAAGTTGTCAAAATGTTTTTGGGAGCATGTCTTAAGTGATGGTAGTGGAGATTCAACCCAAAAGACCGGGCTAAAACTGCACTGACGTTAACCCAACATGTGCTGTGTGGGCGCTGGGTCTCCAGCACCATCGACTTCACTCATTACAGGTGAGGGAACAGAGCTCAGACTCCTCCAAATCCTCTTCAGAGCTGAGATCTGTAATAGTAATAATAATAACAATAATAGATTTAATAATAAGGGATAAGTATACTGGTGACTTCCCAATATCGCACTGAGATCGAAGTGGCCTACACTGGCCCACGCTCTGTACTTCGAACAGAAAGGTCACATTTGTCTGACTGTAAACTCTTCCTATGAGAAAAATAACTTTTCACAGCACCATCCTTTTTTCCCCTGATATACTGCTTTTTATTATATCAGCTACTTTTTCAGCAGTAGGTTTAAATCCAAAATTTTAGTATAGATTCAAGTGTGTATTTTTGATCCTTTTACATTCTTGGTTTGATTCTTTTTGTTTTGTTTTGTTTTAATGAAAGTATTAAGTTTCTAAACTTGTGGGGTTTATTTTTCTCTTCCCTCTCCTATTCCTATTCCCCTTCCCCTCAGCCTGTTTCCTAATGGCAGGATATTTATTTGATCAGCCTTTCCCTGCATGTCTGCTTTCGCTCCCTCCCACTCTGACACACACACACCCCTCGCCTTAAAACCTTTTTAACGGTTTTACTGATTTCAAATGAATTTGGTGGGTAGGACAGGATCTGAAGGACAGTTAAGTTCTTGCTTAAAAGGCTGCAGTGTGCACTCAATTATTAGTTCTTCTCTTTGTCCTCTACCATAATTAGGTTGGGTTGCTGCATGTGTGTGGGTTTGGGGAGGATTGTGGCCACGGGGGGATTTGGAGGTACCATCAGAGGGGAAACGAGGAGGACACGAGGAAGATCCAGTGATATGCAGCTAAAGAGGGATTAGAAGCTATCTATAAAAAAAGATTTTAGTTCTGATGTTTACTGAACAACTTACTTTTTACTTCCTACCCTTTTATTTGTGCTGAAAAGGGAAGCGGGGGGGTGTCTGTGTGAAATATTGGTAAACTTTTTTTTCTCCTACATGAAAGGACATGGAAATCGGTCCTGAGCAAAATGATGCGGAGAAAAGTTTAATCTTACATTTTCAATTGGTCAGCGAAAGCCATTTCATTTGATTACTTTGGCATCTTTAGATTGTTCGCACTGCTGATCCAAATATGTGCTATTTTTAAAACTGATACAATGCAGAATATACAAAAGCACAGATCCAACACTTCCCCTAAATTCAGTCCAAGTTTTAAGCCAATCCATACAGTAGTATTAAAATTACAGACATTAGCAATTCATTGATTCATTCACATCATAAACAGCGTTTGCATTATGCATTTTCCCCTTATGCCTTGCATTTTACATGCAGATAAGTAACTAACCCTTATAACAAAATATTATTATTGCATAACATATATTCAGTTTCTCAGTAAGGAAGTAAAAGGCTTCTGAGCCAAAACTGGTAACTTTTTATATGGCAAAAGAAATGAAATCCCAGCCAAAATTTCAAGCTGGCTTGATTTCCACAGCAGAAATGTTTTTATCTCTTGGTCCTAGAAACCTCTCTTTCAAAGAAGACAAAAAAAAAGAAAAAGCTGTAGGGACTTGATTTAACCTAACACTATTCCCAATTCTCATATATTTTTTTGGATCCAGGATGATTTTAAATAAAGATCCACCCATGGACACAAACGGATTGACTTAAATTCCGTCCTATCCAATTGTTTGTAAATGTTTTTGCTTCAGTCATGCTTAGAGGGATTTTTTTTCCCCCAACTTGAAATTTTAGCCAGCCCAGTTTTTAAAAACACTGGAGTACCTAGTAAATTGAGCCAGGAAGAGTTTGAAAACTAAAGCTCCAGACACCTGCTCGGGAGCTGGTGTGTGTTCTGTGTTGGCAAGAGGAGAGCGTGATCTCTGCAGTGCAGGGGCATCATAGTTCAGGTGGGAAGAGGGCGTTCGCCCCCTCCTAGTGAAGGCAGGTGAGACAAAATTGAGGAGGTGAAACGTTTTTCTCTGTAACTATTATACATGAAAAAGCATCTGGGCATAGACTTTAGTCCTTGGCCCCCTCTGGGTCGGTGCAACGAATTGGCTCACGCGCCCGCCGGACCCTGCATCCATCCAACCCTGCGCTGCTCAGCCTGTCTCTGCCCTCCACCCCGCGCTGTGAGCATGGGTGGGCTGATGGAAAGGGTCTGGGTGGAAGGGGGAGTTTGGATCCACCCTGGGGCTGGGTCACCTCCTTCCCTCCTTCCGCACTCCCCAGCTGGCTCCTGGTCCCAGCATTGGCAGAGCAAAGCCAGAGGTGCCTGGTGAGCTGCAGCAGTTGGCACCTCTGCCTGGACCTTGAGCTGCTTCTGGAGGCAGCAGTTATCTTGCAGAGGAGCAGAGTGTCTGGATGTGGGCACTGCTGCAGCAGTGACGTGCTTCTGATAGGACTGGGAGCATCATGAATGGGCAGATGAAACACATCGATGGTGTACTTCTGCGCTTCTGTGAGATGGTATTTCCAGTTCCTTTTCACAACCCCTGAATTACAGGACCCTCAGCTCCTGCTCCTTTCTCTTGGTGGCATCCTAAAACACCTCTACCACCCCAAATCGCCTCCCTGCTTCTTTTTGACCTGCTGCGATGAACGGTGGCCAGTCTGGATCTGTGTTGATCATCCCGTCGGCCGCTCTGAGCAGATCGGCGTTGAGCTGTCCCTGCCTTTCCCACAGAGAAGACACTAACAGCATTGATTTGTCTTCCTCATCTGCAGGTTTTCATGACACCTCCTGCCTCTGAGACCTCTCCCCAGTGTGACTGGAGTTCACTTATACAAAGGGGCTGGCAGACTGTTGGGCAGACTAGACAGTGTGATCCCACGAGTCTTTGTTCTGCATGAAACCAGGCTAAAAATGAGTTTTGCTCAGTGCAAGCAAGTTCACATTCTTTCTAAGAGCTCTTTGATGATCAAACGTTTTCTTATTTTATGATGTTTTATACTCCATTCCCAAAATAACAAATTTCCTAATGGAATCAGTTAGGCTATTATTTCTAACAGCCTCTGTCATAATCCAACAGTGTTTCTTCTAAGTCTGGCTTCTCCAGTTTGACCAGACTTTTTCTTGCACACGGCGGAAGGAGCTCAGGATCCTTAGTGGCCAAATCTGCCACAAATCCAGGAAGCCCAAAGGAAACACAGAATCTTTGAGGCTGAAGGCGCGTCTGGAGGTCACCTAGTCCAAGCCCCTGCTCAAGTAGCATCACCTAAGCAGGTTGCCTAGGACCACGTCCAGTCAGGTTTTGAATATCTACAAACTGGTAGATTCCACAACCTCTCTGGGCAACCCGAGCTTGACCTCCTTCACAGTAAAAGGGTGTTCCCTCGTGTTCAGATGGAATTTCACATGTTTCACTTTGTGCCCATTGCTTCTCGTGCTGTCACTGGGCAGCACTGAGAAAAGTCTGGCTCCCTCTTCTCTACAACCTCCTATCAGGTATTTAGACTTATTGACAAGATCTCTCCCGAGCCTCCTCTTTTGCAGGCTGAACAGTCCCGGCTCTTGCATTCTCTCTTCATAGGAAAGGTGCTCCAGTCCCTTAATCATCTTAATGGCCCTTTGCTGGGCTCGTTCCATTCAGTCCATATTTTTCTTATTCTGGGGAGTCCAGAACTGGACCCAGCACTCCAGATGTGGCCTTCCCAGTCCTAAGCAGAGGGGAAGGATCACCTCCCCTGATCTGCTGGCAATGCTCTGCCTAATGCAGCCCAAGAGACAGACTGCTGGCCTTCTCTGTTGTAAGGGTGTGTTGCCAGCTCATGGTCAACTTGAGGTCCACCAGAACGCCATGGTTCTTCTCTCCAGACCTGCTTCCCAGCTGGTCAGACCCCAGTACGTACACCCGCCTGGGGTTATTCATCCCTACATGCAGGATTTTGCATTTCTCCTTGTGATTCCTTCATGAGATTCCTCTCTGGTCAATTCTCCAGCCTGTTGAGGTCCCCCTGAATGGACCACAACCATCTCCACAACCATCTGGTCTACCAGCCACTCCTCTCAGTTTGTGTCATCTGCAGACTTGCTCAGGATGCACTCTGTCATTAATGAATGTACTAAACAGTATTGGCCCCAGTATTGACTGCTGGGGTACACCATTAGTGATTTGCCTCCAACTGGGCTTTGTGCTGCTGATGGCAGCTGTCTGGGCCCCTCCTCTCAAGCTGAGGAAGTGGTGGTAAAAAATTTCTTGTTGGTTCTGAATCATTTAAGAGCTGTTATTTCATTCACTTTCTGGTCACGTTTCAAAGTAAGGAATTCCAGTCCATTAGTCTATTTTTCATGTTTCAAACTAAGGAATTCCAGGCCATCAGTCTATTTTACCTCTTTTATTTCAAAAGATGGAAAACAAAGGAAACTGCACCGTGAGTTTCATCATCATTATTTGCTTCCAGAAAAGTCCACCAGTGTAAGACAATGAAACCTGTAATATGAGATGCACTACTGCTCCTTTGGGCATGCATCACTGATGGAGAGCACCACTGGGTTCTGCCATTCAGCAGCTCCTGCCAAGGGCTATCAAAGTCGGCAGCTGTTTTACACCCTCGGCATTTCCTGCCTTGTGCCTGGATGACTGCTGCAAAACGAAGGCAGCATCCCTTAGAAGAATTGATGGGAATTTTTCTCAGTGCAAGATGTAGCCTGGCATTAAAACCTCCCAGAAGAATACGGTTAGCTAACAATTACTTCTTCATGAACAAGTCAATGAAAGATTCACTTTCTGTCTGGAGACACTAACTATAAAATGAAAGCCAAGGGGTCAAACAAACATTCAGGGTGGATAAAAAGTAATTTTTGGGCAAAATAACCCACGATGCCTCAACACATGGGTTTCCTAATTTTGACTTGATAGCTGTGATGTTTAATTTGTTGGAGGCAAAGGAGGACATCGCTCTTGTGGGTCTGACTTTCTTCTTGCTTCCTTTTTAAGAGGTTTCAAGTACTGGAAGTTAATGTTTCTTGGTGGAACATGATATCTAATCAAAATCCAAAGATTTGTAGCCACTTAATTCTGCAGGACATGGAAGTGTGGAAGTAGTTTGTCAGCCCTGTCTTCTCACATGCCTTTTTCTTCTGTTGAAAGGCTTCGTTGTAAAAAGCTCTGCTTGAGTTTCTCAGGGTCCAGCTTCCCCCAGGTTTACAGTATTTCACCTTTTGGATTGGCTAGTGCATTTTGCATCGAGCAATAAGGCTTAAATTTGGGCCATTTGATCTCACTGGATGATAGGTGCAACCTGACCATATGTAATGGATAGCCGCGCTGTTTATTTTGTTGTATTGAGGAGCAGATATTTTTCCTCACTGACTGTTCCTATGTCGTTTCCCTTTAACCTTTACCTTACAGATTGGTCTCCAGTGTGGCTTACAAGAAACCAGGATGGTGAGCCTGCGAACTCCGAGAGGCATGGGTGCGTTCATGCACGAGGAGGCGTCCTTCAAAAGGCTAAGGTGGGGCAAGGAAGCAATCTTTTTTTTGCAGCAAATCCTGCCACTTTTGTGTAATAAGGCCTTACTGAGAGTAAGAGCTGCCGCTGTGCCCTTTGCCATGTGCTGGGACCCCCAGGAGTATTTTCTCCATGCTGAGCATAGTTCAGCCCTGGACAGGAGCACTTGGGTTGCTTTCCCCTGATGGGAAAAGAGGGAGATCATCCACAGCTGCCCTGTGCCAATGAAGCGCTTGGCTGTTCCCACCTTGTGCCATGATTTTTCTTATCCTCAGATTACATCTTAAGTGACAAAGTTGTTTCCTTCTGTGTCTGATGCTTTATGAAACACTAAGGGCCACATCCTGCTCTCCCCTCCATATGTGAGATGAGATGAAAGTCACATGCATGTGGCTGGCTTTATGTAGTGTGGCTGAGAATAGGAGCAGAGCCCACTTACTTACTTTTCAGCTTAACCATGCAGTTTTTTGGGGTTTTTTTTGTTTTGCTCATAGGTGCACAGCCATCTGCCCCTCTACTACAGTGCTGTCTGCCATCTGTCCTAGGAAAATAAAATAACTGTAAACTCCAAATGCTCACAGGCTGCAGAGTTAACAGCTGAGATGTTACTGAGCATGCTGAACAGGAGGCAGCAGATTATTAATTTGCTCTAGGAGACTTCACTGAGTGTCTAACCCGAGTTATTTGGGCACATTCGGCCAAGGGAAAGTTTAAATAATGGAACAAGCAGAGATGCTGCTTGGGGCTGTGCTCCATATGGCAGAAAAACTGACTACCTGCCTGAAGAGATCTCTGTTGCCTACAGGGATGTGGCATGGGGGCTTCAGTGAAAGGCAGCTCCTCCTCTGGGTGCCGCTGGTGTCTAGGAGGTGGCGCTCAGGCTGCTGAGATGGTTTGGGGGTAGCTGGTTGCTAACAAGGCAGCCTCCTACAGCGCTGGCCTGGCCAGCATCCTGCTAGGATAGGTGGTGAGGGTTACAATGGCCATCGACCATCTGCAAATTGGCTCCCTCTTGGGGGGCTGAAGCTCCGGGAACTGCCCTTCCTCCTGGGGTCCCCCTCCTGGGGTCCCCTTCCTCCTGGGGTCCTCACTTGCCCCAGTAGACACCATAGACACTGTTGCGTTACAAGGACTGTAGTTTCGATATTTGTCTGTCAGAGTCCCAGGACTTTCACTGATTTACTATCAGAGTCCCAACAAAGGACTTCCACTGAATCAGATCCACAATAATCGAAATTAGTTATTTTATTGAGAGCGACAGTCGCAGATTCGAGATTGCCATTGATAAATTCACTGACTACAATAGCGCTCATTACTTAAGGGTAATATTGCTAGCAAAAATAACGATAGTACAAGAACCCGGGGTAACATTCCCCAGAGGGTGAAAGGCGCAGCGCTTACCCAGAAAGGCGTCCCTGCCTGGGGTGGAGGGAGAGAACACAGCCCATGGACTGGTCCGTCAGGTATCAAGTTTCTTCTCTCCCAATTTAACAGGCATTTTCTCCATCCTTTTATCCCCAAAATTACGAGGTTTCCCTCCCCTAGGTGACGTGTAGTATGATTTGGGTGGAGAGATGAGTGCTATAGTCATGTATGTTTAGCATGATCTCCAAAATCTTCATTAGCATATACAGGGGTGTCAACTTTAATATGCATTTCACAGGTAATGAGGCAACAGTCAATTACTGGGCAAGGTAGCCTCTCAAGGAAACAAAGAGCTACACAAAATCTCCGTTATCTTGATTTTACTGTCTCTGCTGATGAAAAGCAGGGCTGTCCTGGCTCCCCAAGACTACCCTGGTTGCACAAGAGGTAGCAAAGCCAGTCTTAATTGCTCTTTGAGCACGGAGACTTCACCTCATTATCCAAATTCCACAGACACCTCAGTCCAGCAGAGGCAGTGCCAGTGCCACCTGGGTGTGGGCTTCTTGAAGCTTTGCCCGGCACTGGCAGCTCACAGAGGTGTGGGAATGCTGCTGGGAGAAACCGGGGTGCAGGTGGTACCTCTTGCTCAAAGTACGGAGCTGGGTGCATGGCAGCTCCGCAGACATGAGCTGAAGGGACGGTTGGGAAGGAGCGTAGAGCGGTCCCCAACGACCCGAAGGTCCGAGCTCCAGGGGAGGGAACTTGGGCACGACCCTGCTGTCGTGCTGGGTGGTGACCTTGCTGTCCTGCCAGATCATGCAGACAGAAACGCTGCGTGAGGACATGGAGGCAGCCACAGAGGCTACGGGCAAACTTGTCATGGCCACAGAGTTCTGAGAGCTGCTGCTGAGGACAGCCCTGGCCTCGTTGAGGCAGGTGAATATGAATCACAAGGCTGCAAGGACAATTCCTTCTACTCAAACGGCAACGCAGCTTCTTGCTGTCACGTTTTCCCTCTAAAACCTCCCTTCTTTTTGTCCTGCCTTCAGCAGAGCACAGGGAACACCCTGAGAATGTGTGTACCTTCATCCTACGTGAGACCAGGGGCGACATGAGACCGCTGCTCCCGCACTTTATCCAGCCCCAGCAGAGCAGGACCGGCCGAGCACACGCCTGGATGCAAGGCAACGCCTGGCCAACCTGCGCAGAGAGAGGCGTCCCCGGGGAGCTTTCCCGTGCAGGGACTTCTCATCTAAATGTCCCAAAATGATGAACCAAAACACATTAACTAATCCTGGCATTTTTATCGGAGGTAAAATACGATGAACTCTTTTACTTCTCAGACAGCCGCTCCCTGCAAGTCACCAGCCATCACACGGGCTGAGAGTCTGGTATGATCATTCACGTGGTATTATGCTTTTTTCCCGTCTTTCTTCCTTTCCTGCATCTGGGCAAGGAGGCAGACAGCGGCAGAGGTGGCCTGTCCTGCTCCCCCACACCACTGCAAGGTGGTGGTGGGGTCTGCGTGCACCACAGCATTTTCGGAGAAATGAGAAACTATCCCTAAAAGCCCTTGATTGCCTGCTGGGAACGCCCGCAGACTGGCAGGTTTCGAATACAGATGATAGCTTTGTGGGCCTAAAATGCTCAGGGCAAAACTCCTTCTTGGCAATTTTACACCACCAAGGGCTCTTTTTCACCTCGTTTCGCTCCCAAGGCTTTTAATAGCTCTGGCCTTGATCTCTTCACCAGCACATGAATGACAGCTGCAGAAGAACTATAACATTTTAATTGACATTTCTGTTTAGAAGCTCAACTATAATTAGAGGCAAGTGAATCATCTGCAAGAAATAATTAATTCAGGCCGTGATGCCTTTCTTCCTCTTCGTGAATTTTCTATGAACAGGTTGCTGCATTCGCAAGCCCGTTCTTCGTTCAGACTTAGTCACGCATTTTCTCGGGCGGGTTTCTCTCGGTCTGCTGCTGGTGTGCAGCAGGGCTGGGGTTTCCCACCGCGCCGGTCCCCGACACCAGCCACGCGCTGCCGTTCCCAGCCCTTGGCGGAACGGCGTGGGGAAGCAACCGTGACGGCACGGATGTGAATTTTATACCCGAATAGAGGAGCACGTGGTTTAAAATGGGTGTACCGAGCCAGCGCACTGTGATGGGCTGGCGGCTGTGACAACAGGAGGGGTGGACCACCCTCTCCGGGCTGTTTGGCTTTGGACCTGCTTAGACCACACAGGACCCCTCTGAAATCACGGACCTGGTGACTGTACCACCTGCTTCCTTCCTGCAGATGGGAGAAATGTGCAATCTCACAGCTCTGCTCACAAGCATCTCCCCAACTCTTGCTTCCTGCCCCGGGGCATGGGGTCTCCCCATGGACCTTCAGTCACAATTTATGGTACTGATGTGGACCTTGCCTGTTACTGGTGTGCCCGTGATGGACCAGGCATCTTCTTGAAGCACCTGGAGTAAAGTGTGGTCCAAGCATCATCTCTTGAAGCAGCTCTGGTGCAAAGCCAGGTCTCAGCCCACAGGAGTGTTGCAGCCCAAGCTGCTGCTGGTGTCCCACAGACGGAGCTGGGGCATCCAGCCAGCCCGGAGAGATGGGAGCTGGTTATCGAGCCCTACCACTGCATATGACTGCCCCCCGCACCCCATCACAGCGCAAGGGTCCAGAGCCATGTTTGTCGCTGGGTAAATTTCACAAAGAATTTATCTTCTTATACAGAGTTTGCTTTTTCAGCATTTTATGTGTACATTTCTCAGTTTTCTAACATTTTTGATTTAAATCCTTATTTGCCCTTTTGCATTTAAACTTGTTTCTTAAGAGCCTGATGCAAAGCCCAATGAAGCCAAATTTGCCCTGAGTAATCGTTATGTCTTTAGCAATCTTAATATGGCTTCTTAAACAAGTCGTGTTTTTTTCGTCTGGAGTATCAATAAGCAAGTGCCGACAATTCTTTCAGTTTTTATTAACTTGCTATTAGTGGCCTACACAAAGAACTTGCAGTTTGTATATAGCTGTAGAGTCTAATCTAATCTAGTCTATCTATCTATCTGATACACTTGCCTGGGCAATCAGCCGCAGCTTGATAGCTGGGGGGGGTGTAACGTTCATCTGCCAAATAGCTGAAATGACAAAAAGGACAGAAGCTGAAAAGCAATTATTAATTGATGTGTTTTTGATTGAAGTTAGCTGCTATTGATCATCTCACTGCTTAAATGAACGAGGCTCATAATGTAATCTTTGTGCTGAACATTGATACACCATGCACCTTCCTCATTGATCCGATGTACATAGGCAAAGTTATTTAGCATCCCATTACATGAAAATCAATAACGAGATCATATTACACAATCTGAGGTCCAACTGTGGCGCTTTTGTTAAGATATGTGGCACACCGTCACCACAGCAGAGGAATTCATTTGAGGGGCTCTCAGTCGCCTTCAGTCTGTGGGATGCATATGCATATGTGTGTATATAAAATTAAAAGAAGCAACTGCCACTTTGAAATCACGCTATACCAGCCAATAAGCAGTTTTATAAGATGTTTTATACTAAAATCTGTTGAAATATTTTTCTAAATTCTTCTACATTTTCTCTGTGAAGTTGCTGTAATTCATTCTACGGAGATTTTTATACTGCACCATATGCTTTCAAACCATAACTGTTTTACATAGTTAGCATAACCATGTGATAAAATTAGAGCAAGGTCTCGGTAACGCTGTCCTGTCATGGCACTTCGCCAGCTCACATCCAAGCTTGGAATCTGCTGTGGGCGGACTGGTGCACGCACCGTCAGATTTCATAGCGGGGCCTTTGACGAGCAGCAGGGGCTGCGCTGCACCAGCACCTTGGGGTGCCACCGGCCGGGAGCTGCAGGCACTTACTGCATCGGGCTGACGATCCAGCAACAATGGGGAACAAAACTTCCCGCTGGAGGTGGGGACCATGATGAATATATTGCCCGGACGCAGCCATGGTCCAATATGCTGATCTCACGCGTCTTTAAACCCCTGTGTCACGTCCCACTCTCAGGAAAGAGGCCTCAAGTAAGTGACTTTGGATTCGTAAATTCCCAACGGGCGGACTAAGGTGAGATAAATCTCAAGGCCCTTAGAGAAACGTTTATTAGCTGCCCCAAATGACTAGTATAGGTCTTAACAAGTCCAGGATAATTGGGTAGGTGTATAACAAATGATGGCAAGTGGTGAGGTGTGCTACTGAACAACAGGTACAGGACAACTATGGCAAGCGGTACTTAAGGTCGTACTTAAGGTCGTTACTTCACAACTCTGTTACTTAACAATTCTAAGAGAAAAGAGAAACTGAGGGATAGAGGAAGGAAAAGACGGAGAAAAAGACAGAGATAAAGAGATCACAGGCCCTGGTTCCAGCGTCTTTTTCAGGGAATCTTCCCAGGCATAATCTTCTTCTTTCTTGGAAAAATCTTCCCAGGTACGGTCTTCTTTCTTGGGAAGAATCTTCCCAGACACTATCTTCTTCTATTGTTTCTTCTTTGTTCCACACACCCCACCCCACCCCACCCCCCCACCCCCCCCCACCCCCCCCCCCCCCCCCGTTTCTGTTTGCTGAGTCAGCACAGTCCACCCGCCTTGCTGAGCACAGCCTGTCTCAGGTTTCTCCCTTCTCCCAGGTGACGTGTAGCATGATTTGGGTGGAGAGACGAGTGCCATAGTCATACATGTTTAGCATGATCTCTATAATCTTCATTAGCATATGCAGGGTGTGCGCTTTCGTGTGCCTTTCGCGGAGAATGAAGCAAATGTCACCCATGGGACACAATGGCCTGGAGAACTGAGAACGAGCGAGCTCACCACAAGAGTGGCAGAACTATCCTGTCTTCACAAGACAGTTCTCCCCCACTTTCAGGTGCCAGAAGTGTGAGCCTTATCAGTTCTTTGAAGGCCAGGCCTGCGTTATTTACTTCCTTGCGAGTGTTTGAGGCATTCCATTGAAGGCTTGGAGGGCCTCCTGCCCCTTGGCAGGGAATTTACAGTCCGTGTCTTACACCCTGTTAGTCTTCACTGCCCAAGTGCCTCTGGGTTTTCTGTTCATCCCATCATCTAGCATGCCCTTAAGCAACAGCATGGGAGCAACTCTTCATCTCTCTCCTTTCTACCTCCCTACTCATCTTCCCAAAAGCTTCTTAGTCCCAGCTCAGAAGTTTGTTTTTTGTAAATCTGATTGGAAAGGGTCACCCCTGCACTGCAGCATCTTCCTTCTAAACATCTTGTGTATGTTGACTTTCTTGCTAGGTTTCTAAAACATTCAAATTATTTCCTGGATATTTTCTCAAATTCTGACAAAGTATCTCCACTCCATATGTTGCTGATTCATGTATGTCACTGACTGATAATCAATTTCAGGAGTGCAAGAGATGCATGCTGGATTTATGCAGTTATCTTTGATCGGCTGAGCAACTTGCTGCTCCTCTAACAGGAGCCCATATTTTTACATTGGCAATAGCCAGAAAGATGTCCGACCTTTTCCTGGTTGGGGATGAGGTCACTTTTTGTGCTGAGTTGCAAGAAGAGCCCTTTGGGGTCTCCAGTGGAAGTTTTAATTTGAATGAAACCGGAAAGCTGTGTTTGTATCTTTTGCAAAATGCCTCATTTCTCTAAGAGCAGCTTACTCCAGAACAACGCTGTGATTTTTTTCTCATTTGTGATTAGTCCATTTGCCTAATGAAACTACTGAATACAACTCTGTACATTTTCTCTGTAAATACCATAATTTCTAAGAAAGCCAGATGTTATATTTGGTATCTGCTCATCTATCTGCCTGCCTGCCCATCCATCCATCCATCCATCCATCCATCCATCCATCCATCCATCCATCCCTCCATCCCTCTATCCGTCCGTCCATCCACCCACCCATCTACCTCCCATTTAGGGGTAACTAAACACTTCCTAGGTAAATCAAATCTGCATTCGTGTGGAGACTCATTCATTCACAACAGCTGAGCCCACTAAAAGCAGATTCTTGCCATAAAAGCCACTTGATGCTGTGGGTGAATTACCAGTCCTTGTAAACACTGTGCTTCTAGATGTAATTTATCCTAATTTAGCTCTTGTTATTGTCTTGTGTATTGTCTCTGAATAAGGCAATCTTGAAAATGCAGTCTCAGATACAGTAATGCATACCGAATGCCTGCAGTAAAGTTACCCCGAGTGTTTGCAGCGTCTCTTCTCCACCTGATGATACTATTCAAGAAGGAGTGCTCTGAGTGGGCATGTTCTTACAAAGCACATTTTTAAATGGCCTCTATTCAAAAAATGGTATTTTAGCAAGAAAAAGTTAACAGCATTGCATAATTGTCTAGCATTGATCAACTATTATTTTTGAGGCAATTTTTAGAAACACCATTTAGGTTGTTCTGCGACTGGCTTTCCACACCTCATCCACTCCTCCAACCTCTGCCCCTCCTCCCCGCGCAGAGGCCTGGGACCCTGAGAAGCTGCATCGGTCTCTGCCTTGAAGTATCTGCCACAGCAGATGCTGCAGTTCCCCACATTAGCATCTTGGTACCCCTAGTTGATTAATTGTCTGTGTTCTGCTTCTTTCTCCCAAAAAGTGACATGCACATGTAATGCCCCATTAGCCATTGGCTAGCTCTTTTCAAATCAGGGCTTCCCACAGCATGGCCTCAGGTGCTGTTGCGTGAAGCACCTGACTGTGCGCAGAGCTGATGCTGAAAAAACAGAAGTCCTAGGATAGCCCCATCCTTGGGTGAAAAACTACTCGGGAATGTCAGCATGCGAAGCAGTGAAGGAGCTGCAGCTGAGAGCCAGCAGCTGGATGAGCCAGAGCTCCAGTGCCTCCCTGCTGCTGGATGGGAAAGAAAGAGGAGGCTGGATCATAGCTGGTCTGAAATGGTCACCTAGGGACACAGCAGCTGGAGCATGGCAAGGGGCAGAATCAGACTCCTCCGTCTGTTGATGCCTTCTGTGGCTCAGCTGGAGCCTCCTGGACGTGCTGGAACGTGTCCAGAGAAGGGCCATGAGGATGATCAGAGGGCTGGAGCACCTCTCCTATAAAGACAGACTGAGAGAGTTGGGGTTGTTCAGTCTGGAGAAAAGAAGGCTCCAAGGAGACCTTATAGTGGCCTACCAGTATCTTAAGGGGGCCTACAAGAAAGTTGGTGAGGGGCTTTTTAGGATGTTGGGTAATGGTAGGACTAGAGGGAATGGATTAAAACTAGAGATGGGGCGATTCAGACTGGACGTTAGGAAGTTCTTCACCATGAGGGTGGGGAGACACTGGAACTGGTTGCCCAGAGAGGTGGTGGAAGCCCCATCCCTGGAGGTGTTCAAGGCCAGGCTGGATGGGGCTCTGAGCAACCTGATCTAGTGGGAGGTGTCCCTGCCCACGGAAGTAGATGATCTTTAAGGTCCCTTCCAACCCAAACCATTCTATGATTCTATGACCCCAGTTTGCTGGGCAGTGGTGGGTACTGACACCAAGTCCCTGTCTGTGATGGGTTGGATTAGCTGCACCAGTTGGGAAACAACCCTGGGCATGGCGCCCCATTGCTACCTGTGCCACCACGGCTGGTCACCGGGTGGGGTACCGCCCTGCAAGGCACTAACTGGGCCACAGGAGGAGATCACCCCCGTTGGCTTAACACCCACCACTCTAGACCCAGCTTTTCCCCTTCCTGATGTGCCACGGGCCACACTGGTCCCAGACAAGCAGAGGGAAGGAGGGACTGAACTATGCTGAAGTTTGGGATGTCATGTGTGCAATTAGCCCTGCTATCTATCTCAGGTGTTGCAACTCCGCCGGTGGCACCAGACGTTAGCGCACACATGAGAACGGCTCTGCAGCGGCAGGTTGCCCGCAATCCCCAGCCGGCTGGGTGATGCGCTGCCTCCTGGCGCACCTGCTCTGCTGATCCACTCCTGCAGCTTGGCAGCAATCCCAAGGGATGATCCTCAGGTTTTTCAAGGCACCTCTGAGTCGCCGTGAGATGAGGGTAGCCCTGCAGGGAGTTGTTGGCGCGTTGGGAATGGCTTTCTCATGTAGATAAGCCCCCTAAGACTCTCTTGTACCCATCACCTTCCTCACTCGTCAGCACTGCTCAATGGGGGCCTGTTGAGCGCTGCCCACCCCCAGGGGTTTTCCCTTTGCTTTGGCTCCTGCCTGGTAACCCGCAGGTTTTAACTCAGCCTCAATTGACCCCACTTAAGTGCCACTTAACAACAAATTACAGCCGGCAATTTGGAGCTTTGGCTGCTGGTTATTTACATGTGTTTATTCCTGGGTATCACCCTGCTGCTCCAGCCTCAGAAGCTGGTAAAAAGGCAGCAATTAGCAAAGAAAAAAACAAAAACGTGGATGCAATTTACTCCTGGGGTAATAGCCCAGGGCCACGGGGGCTGGGGGATGACTCCAGCTGGGAAGGGCTGTGCTCGCTCCTCCCTTTCCCCAACCTGGGCAGGGGTCTGTTGCAGGGTCGGATCTATGGATAGGGCATTGCTGCCTCAACCCGTGGCTGCAGGGAAGGGATGCCAGCCAGTCCCTGCACTTTCACACCACTCCTGTTGCTAAGGCAACTCCTCCTTTTGGCTGCCGGAGCTGTGATCCACAGCTAGCGGGGTAGTGGGAATAATGAGAAAGCGAGGGTTATCCTGGGAGGGTGCTGGCGTATGGGCTGAATAAAACAGAGCCGGACCCAGGCAGGGTTCAGCATTCGTGAGGGCGTCACTCTGTGCACCCACGCAGAGAGGCCACCGGCAGTGCTGGGGCAGGGGTGCAGAGGGGCAGTGATAAATCCAGGGGTCGATACTTTGGGGATGCACAGGGGCAGCACCGTGTTGGTTTGAAGAGGGGAGAGACGGTGAGCAGTGCTCGATCCTGCCCAAGGTGGCCCTGTTTGTCTTCTCTGGCTATGGCTGGGGAGTGATAGGCCTGTGACATCTCCCTGTGGGAAGCTGTCCATGAATGGTGTCCCCTCAGCCAGCATCTCATGGGAGATGCCTCTGTGCCAAGGACCATTCCCCTGGGTTCCCCTGGGCTGGTGTGGCAGAGAGATTGGCCAGTAAAAGAGCATAGCTCAGCTGCGCGGTGGGGTTTTGGTGGGCTCCTTGGGTTGTCACATAGCTGTGGGGCATGGCTCCAAGGGCACAGGGGTGCAGTGTCTCCCTTGTGTCCACAGACCAAGACATCTGCAGGCTGTACGGGCTATTTGGGAAGGCTGATCTGCATTGACCCACTGGGGCTCTGACTTGGAGGTCCTGCTCACTGGAGAGCAGGGCTGTGACTGCATCCCATCATCCCATCCCCACCAAAAGAGGTGGTTTGGCGTCAGGGTGAACCCAAAACCGTAACCCTGCATCAACAGGGTCATTCACACTAACGAGGCTCTAAATTTCTCAAACTGGTCCCATCACCATGTACAGCAGGTTTCAGTCAGGAGGAGGTCACTGCCCATTCTGGGCTGTCCTGGGCCCTGTGTGTCCTTCCCCAAGAGCAGTTCAGCTGAGGGATCTTCTGGATGGCACCTTCCAGGTCCTTCGGGCTGCCCTGTGGCACAGTCACTCCAGAGACAGTGGCTCTGTTGTTAGAAGACAACTCAATGTCCTCTTCCTGGGAAAGACCTTCTCCAAGCCTTGGCTCTCCTTGCATGTCACCGGGATTCCTCATTGCTTTGGCTTTGGCTCTACAGCTTCCCCACAGGACTCCTGCAACAGCGTTGCCTTCGGGAAGGCGCATTGGCACAACCCTGTCCTGGAGGGAACCGTGTTTTCACTTGGCTTTTTCCTTCAGCTTCGGGTCTGTGACAGGGGCTCCGGACTTGCTCTGGTTTGGATGGAGCAAACTGAGGCTCCTCCTCAGTTGGAGGTGCCGTCTCTAGGGAAGCTTTCAAACCTGCAGTAACTCTTTACACCAAATGTGTTGCTACTTTTATCAGATGCTTTTCTGATCTGCTGCTAGCAAGGAATCCTACACGTATCATTTCATAGCTCTGGTTGCTCTAATATGCTCAAAAAAGAAAACAGACGGCATTAAAGCAGTTCTGATACTTGACAAACCAGTCTAATTTTTTATTTACATGTGGCTGAGGCTTTTGGCTGACATTTTTCACAATAAAATATGATAGGAAATATTCATTTTGATGCCATGTTCCTTTTTAAAAGGGGGATTCTAAAGAAAGTACTTAATTTCAGCTCAGAAGTTTGCTGTGATTGTACACACTGACTTCAGAAATGGGAACAGAGACTCCAAAGGAAAACACAGCCTTTTTATAACCTTCCTCGTTCCTGCTAAGGCGAAAAACTTGTGACAACCTTACTTAGACTCATTCTACCAGCTGGCTTGAGCGATGGTCCCCTCTGAGCTCTGAGTTTGTGCATTTATGAAAACAGCTCACAATGATTAATTTTTGTTGTATTACTCAGTGCTTCTTGGTTGTAGTTTCATTCACGAGCTGATGCTCAGTCCTGCAAATGGATTCATTATTCATACGGACGCTGTACGCGCAGGTAAATAATTTTCATTCTCCAGTGTTACCAAAGACTGTTTGTTGTCACAATTGACTGCTAATTACTATTCACTGCGTGCGCTGGGTCAGTTGGGACAATTTCTACCCCTTTATTGGGTTACTGAGTCTTTTTACCAGGAGAGTAACAATTAAAGGTGAGTGAAAAACAGTCACGACTGCCTTCAGCATCCAAAAATAGTGATCCACACGCTGAGAAAGTACTGGGAAAGAATCGACTAACGCAGCAAACCCAGCAGAAAATAATTAACAGTTATCCGTTGCATGTGTGTTGATGTGCACTTGAGGTTTGACTCAATATTTCATGCTTTTTCAGCAAACGGGAAGGTTAGAAATTTGCTTTTGATATTCCGATGATAACTACATGAATTCAGCAGCTGGGGCTTGAAGAAAAAACATGAGGTGTGGTAAGACTTGTAAGGAAAGTCATGAGAAGTACAGACAGCAGGCATTCCCGAGCAAGCAGGCAAACACGCCAGCTGTTAAAATTTGTGACGCTTCCAGAAAACAGCCGCCTTTCCACAATTACTGGGGACGGAGAACAAAGCAACCTCACCGAGCTATCCAGTCTCGGGCCGTATTTCATCGGTAGTCCGTGGCTTCGCGGGAGATACTCCTGCCTGACAAAGTGGAGGCAGAGTGGGTCCCATGTTTCACACAAAGCGAGGTTCATTTGTGTAGAAATGAGCTGCCGTACGGGAGATAATGGTTTATTATTGCACTTTGTGGGTCTCCATTCATTCACAGCCCACGTGACTCTGGCTACAGCCAAGTCAGTTTGAATTAATTTTCAAGTATGGCTTCATGAGACAATGCATCAGATGTTTTAATAAAATTCAGACAGGCTGCAGCTATCGCGGTCCTTTCATGCACTAATTAGGGGTTTCTATTTAAAAAAAAAAAAAACAACACAAAACAAAAACCAAAAAACCAGCAATCAATTTCTCCGGTAATGTCTTTTTGTGATTCTGATACTCGCAGTTCCATCTTCCTGGATGTTTATAAATTCCTGCCTTTAATATTTAACATGTAGTACATTGGTTTACCAAGGATTAGGCAGATATTACAGCCAGCCCAGTGCCAAGAGCACTCTGTTTTGCTTTGTTCAAGATGGCTCTCACATCTGCTTTGTTTCACCCACTCTTGCCTTTCCTTTGCTCTCTAACGAGACAGAAATAACCGTAATTTTTTTTTGTTCATTCCTTAAATAAACCCTGTGCCCTTCTGCCTGCGTGTTAGCTAGATCCCATGATTTGCCGGTGCTCTGCTTTTGCCTTACATGCATGTTCATAGCTCAAGGGGTAACCTTTTTAAATTGAAAAAGGGTAGATTTAGATGAGATCTGAGGAAGCAATTCTTTGCTGTGAGGGCGGTGAGCCCCTGGCCCAGGTTGCCCAGAGAAGCTGTGGCTGCCCCATCCCTGGAGGGGTTCAAGGCCAGGTTGGACGGGGCTTGGAGCAACCTGGGCTGGTGGGAGGTGTCCCTGCCCAGGGCAGGGGGTGGAACAAGATCATGGATGATCTTTAAGGTCTCTTAAAACCAAAACCATTCTCTATGATTCTATGATTCATTAATTTCTTAAGAGCCTCAGTATTTCCCCAACACGTAAGAAGGGTGTATCAATCAAGTGTGGACTTACTGGCCAGTTTAAGTGAGGGTTAAAGCAACCCCAGCATTTCCACTCACTTTATTTTCAGCTGTGGTTCCACAAGCCACTTGACCTGGTCAAAAAACTCACGGATGTAAGGCTCTCAGTGATCCAGAATGAGGGGCTGTCACTGTTTAATCAGGCTAGGGGAAATGGATGAGGCTTCAATTTTTCTTTGCCTGTGGACAAATCACCATGATCCCAAGCACAGTGGCATCCCAGAGCTCACTCCCAAGGCACTGCTGAGCAGCCAGAGGCGGATTCTGGCTCAGGAAAGGTGCCAAACTCCGCTTAAGCTGGCTTTCCATGACGGGGACTGTATGCACAGTTCTGCCATGATCCACCCAAGACCCAACAACAGGTCCTGGACTTGTTCTCGTGACAAGACATGCTTGTCACCTGGGCAGGTGCAGGATGATGGTCTCTGACATCTGGGGCAAATGTTTCAGTGGGGAGTGAAGCGAAGAGTCTGGGATGGACAAGGGGACAGAGACAGCAATGGATGCTCCGAGTCCAGCAGGGAACCTTGTCTATTCTGTGATGGGCTTGATCCCAGCCTAGCTCAGGGTGTGGGTCTAACCTCTGAAAACAGCTGCCGTGCCGAGAGGGAGCCCCAGCCTGGTGTCCAGCGCAGGCCAGGGTAGGCAACAGCCATGTGCACGGTGACGTTTGTGGTGTGTACCCACCCCTGGGCCTGCTGACGGTCAGGAATGGCTGTAACACAGAGGAACCCAGGCCTGTGTGATTTCCCAGATGAACCAACTTGCTCTGGAGCTGTTGGGAACACAAGGCTGATTTGTGCAGTGAAGGGGGCTGAGTTCATCCCACTTGCACCTGGGATGAGTCCAGCAGCCTTTTACGTACTTGTCCAAGGGCCTGGCATGCTCACTGGGCTGCCTGCCAGTTTTCTGCACACACTCCTTAAGAGCAAAAAGTTTCCTAGAAATTCTTGCCAAAGATGGGTGGGTCTGTTCCAACTTGGCTGCAAGCTTTAGGTTTGGTGGGTGTTCGTCGGCTGCCGTTTTACAGGGGTGACAAGCTTTGGTGGGTATTGAGAAGGACAGACAACACCCGCCTAATCCCAGCACCCCCCAAGCTCTCAGGCACTTCGGTCTGGTTGCAGATGACACCAACTTACCACGAGCAATGACTCTTGTCATCAATATATGTGTTAGCTTTTGGTAGATGGCACCACAGAATTTAGTGCATAGCTGTCTTCTCTGTTTTCCAAAGAGCATTTACAGCCCTTCACACACGCACATCCCCAGCTGAGAGGGACAGCCTTTGCTCCACAATGTCACAGGCAGAGAAGAGTATGCCTGGCGGGTTCAGATAAAAGCAAATAATTCTGTATTCACGGATGGCGCAGAGGTTTCTGTGCAGCTTGCAAGTTCCCATCTTTTCAGGATTCAACTGACATGTCAAGACCATCCTTGGGGTAACTTCTGCCCTTCCGGATCGTGCCCCCTACATTTTGGAATAAAATGTGTCAGCTTAAGAGGTCTATTCCAGTTGTCTTGCCTGCTGTGCAAACGGTGCACTGGGTTGTGCTCTTTGCGCTGGCACACACATACTCCAACGCCTACCGCCCCCTTTTGGGTCTGCGCTCCAATGGACTCCTCTCCCATTGCTGGAACAATGAGCGAATGTAAGATCCGCACAGCTGCGCTCTCGGCCCTCTCCAGTGTCCCCGTGCTGTGTGATGGCCACGACAGCGTGGGCTGCTCACCTTTCCCGGCGTGGCGCTGTCTCACACGCCATCACAGATAATGCTCAAGAGATCTGATTTCTCCATGGGTGAGATAATGCTCAAGAGATCCGATTTCTCCAGCGTGGGTCCAACGCAGCGGTGGCTGCCCCGTGCCAGGCAGACCTGCGGGCTCTTTGCAGCCCCACGGGGTCCTGCCTGTAGAGACGAGCAGAACCAGGACGTCTGTGGTGACACGGTGGCAGGAGGGGACACCTGGGCAGCTGAGAGACCTCCTGTGGCAGAGGCGGTGAGTGCACAGACACACAGCTGCTCCCACCACGCACAACTCGGTGGATGATTTGGTGAAGTTAAAGCTTAAGCAAATTAATTACTCAGCATTATTTTTAGTTAGCAACTGAATAGCTTACTCTCTAATAGAAACAACTCAATAAATCAATTAACAAATGCAACCCTGAGTAGCTCACTTGCAGGTATTTAATATGAATTACTCCGTGGAACTGCTACCTCATTAGAGAAGAGGCAATTATCTTTACTGCACCTCAGTAATTACTAACTATAGTACACACCACAATATTTCAGTGCAAGTTAGAGGACAGTACTGCCAAAACAACTGGCAATAAACCTGCGAAAGCAGATCGGCGCTGAGAACAAAAGCATCCAGCATAACGTGTGTCGCACTGTCCATGTGTCTGGGACATGGAGTCTCTCCTTGGATGTATTTTGACCTGCAGGAGTCAGGAATACGTCCCCTAACACAGGATTTTGCCAGCAAAGGCAGCTTCTGCACATTTCAAAATCCCCGTACCAGATCTTTCTGTTTGCTTTTTTTCCCATTGGAAAAATAAAATGAAATATCTGGTGGTGGTGGTGGTATCTCCCACCCAGATCAAAGCTTTCCATCGGGTTCGCGTGGGGGTGCTTGTTTCTGGGCAGCATTCGTATCTGAGCAGAGGCGTGAGCGCGGAGCTTTGCCCGAGAGCGAAGGGTGTGCTTGCTGCCCAGCCATGGACATTGCCTCCGCCGGGCAGGGGAGCAGCCGGTGCCGAATGGAGATGCTCGAGACCTTTCAGTGCTAAAAAACTATCCAGAATTTCACCTTTTCACCCCTGTCTGGAATGGATAGCCAAAAGCCAGGGTTACTGTGGAAAGGAGGTGTTGCACCCACCCGCAGTCTGAGCACGCCGTCCCCTGCCTGTGCCCAACCCCAGCCCTCCCACGTGGACAGTGTGTCCAGGCACTCATAGAATCATAGAATCTTCATGGTTGGAAAGGACCTTTGAGATCATCGAGTCCAACCATACACACATAAAAAAAATCCCAAACCCCTACAATCTCTGCCACTAGAGCGTGCCCTGAAGTACCAAATCTAAATGTTTCTCAAACACCTCTAGGGATGGCGACTCAACCCCCTCCCTGGGCAGGCTGTTCCAGTGCCTGACCACTCTTGCAGTAAAGTAATTCTTCCTAACATCTAATCTAAACCTCCCCTGCCGCAACTTCAGACCATTCAACTCATCCTTCCCTTGTGATCCCTGCACTGTGATCACGGGTCTGAGTACTACAACAAACACACGCTATTTACAGAAAGTTTTCATCTACGAGTATTCTTTATTCTCAGACAACTGTCATGCTCCTGGCCCTGGTCTGGAGGTCACAGGCTGGCCATAAATGGTGTTTTGTGGTTCTCCCTGAAAGAGGTATCCAGCCCTCATTCCACACATGGGAAATAGCCCAGTTGAAGCTCAGCTTGTGTCCCAGATGTTTTGTGGTAGTCCATCTACTGAAGGGTCTCTTTGAAGTTGACCTATCATTTTCTCCTTCCTTCTGTATCTTCATGAGCACTTTGGGGAGTGGGGCCTTCTCCTTCCAGCCTCAGGTCAGTACAATCCAGCTCTGCATTTGCAGAAGAGTTATGACACTGTGCATGAGAACAAGTCCTGGAGGAGCCGGCTTGACCCAGCCCGAGCTGCTGCAATGGCCCCTGAGATCTTTTTCCCTGGAACTAGTGTCACCTGAAGGACTTGGCTCTGAGACCAGTGACTATGGCAGACCTGTGAGCCAGCCTAAAGCTGAGCAGGCTGCCAGAATGTGCTTGGTAAGGCGAGCTCTTCTGAAGGCATACAGGTCCTGATGCTGCTGCAAACACCCCTCAGGAGTCATACCCCATGCCAGGGGCCTGGTGCCTCTGTCAGCTTGGTCCTGCCTCCATCCAGCCTCCTCGGACAGTCCTCCCAATACTGCTGGAGAATGGCTACGGCCGCAGGGCAGGTAAACCAGCAGGGGACCCTGCTTGCACCATACCCTGTGTATGCCAGAATCATTCTGAGGGCTAAGGA
Organism: Larus michahellis; assembly: GCF_964199755.1. Classification (NCBI taxonomy): domain Eukaryota; kingdom Metazoa; phylum Chordata; class Aves; order Charadriiformes; family Laridae; genus Larus; species Larus michahellis. Next base: position 1,140,577 of record NC_133908.1, read on the forward strand.
GAGCTCCACACAGGCTTGACCTTGCTGTTCTAGCCCTGGGCTGATTGGTATGCTGCAAACTGAGCAGATAAATGAGTGGCTTAAATGCAGCACCACGCGAGGAATATATTAGAGAGAGTCACCATGGAACAATCTCCCCATAACTGGGCACGACGGAGTGCTCAGACCTCACCCCTGCCTGCTGCATAGACACTCCCGAAAACCTCCCTGAATTTGGGGAGAGTGTTTGCTCAACGGAGCTCCTGAATTGCAAAGGGCAAGCGCGTGAGACCTCTCTGCCAGACACAGGTGCCCTTTGCATCATGTCAGATGTTGGCTCCCTGTGACATCCCGCGAATCAAAGGCGAACCTCAGAGGAATGGGGAAGCCCTGCTGGGATCTTGAGCCACAGGTCCTGCAGGTCCCATGAGCGCAAGTCCCAGCTGGGAGGTGCTCCCCACAGGGAGGGGAGGTGGGCTGTGGAGCCGTGGTCCAGGGGATGACTCCTGCGGTGTGGAGGAGCAGGGCTGGGGCGGTCAGTCGGTGCTTCCCAGGAGGTGTCCTTGGAGGAAGACGCAAAGTTGAGTTGACTGAGGTCCTGCAGAAGAAATATGCCAGTTTTCCCACTCAGAGCAGCTGCTCCAGTCCAGGTCTGCTTCATTTGTCCCAGGCTCATGAAGCTGAGGAAGGTCCTCACAGGGGCCGTTGCCTTTCGTGCCCTCCAGGCTCAGGGCACACTGTGGTGTTGTGGGCCCTTGCCCTCCTCATTAACCTCTTCCTATTCCTGTTTTTTATAAGCTGGGTCTGTCTTCTCACCCAGAAATTGTACTGAGTAGATTTGTGTTCCCTTTAGCAGGGGAGAGGGTTTGCGTAGCTGATTGGTCTGACAAGCCGCTACCAAAGTACAGCGGCAGGTTACCCTGCTGCGGTGCAAGTGGCTGTAATGAGACAAAATAATGAGCTATTGCAAGGCCACCCCAGCCTGAACTGCGGCGCGGTGACAGATTGCTGCTCAGATCTGCCTTGCACATGCGTGGCAGCCCGTCCTGTGGGCACGGCGATGGTGCACCGCGTGCATTAACGAAGCGGAGACGTGGCGGAGGAATCGACCCCCCGAACACAGAACCGCGGGGAAAGACGGGGGGGGTTGTGCTTTGAAGCTGGGGAGGGCTCATTAGGGCCGGGGTCTTGAACCCGCCGCTCCCCTGCCCTCCTCGGGCATCGCCTGCCTCTACCTGCGCTCGCAGAGATGCTGCTCCAGGTGCTGTCACTCCAGCCCCTGCTAGAGCCGGGGAGCAATTAAAATAAAAACACACCACTTTACCAAGCGCAAGAGAGGGAGTGGAAGTAAAACACAGCTGATGCCAGCAGCACAGGTAGTTTCTAATTAGCAAGGTGCTGGCTCCAGCTTGTGATTTCGTCTGGGGAAAAGGAACACTCCCGCTGCAGCTCTGCTCAGTTACTGGAACAGACCAGAAGATGTAGCTCTCTGGCACCTTTTCTGACTCCAAATGTCTCTGAAGCCCTCTCTCATATTGCTGCAGTGCTCCATGATCAGAGCGAAGGCATCGCAGGCTAAAGAGACAAAAATAGGCTGGGATCGTGAACCTGGCAAAAGTTTCCAGGCGAGTTTTACTCTAGTTTGAGAGATCAGTGGCTGAGCAGTAAGCGGTTTCTCTTCCTCTCAGATGGGATTTAAACCGATTGCATCAAGTTCTCCCATTAGCCACCAAGGTGATTAATGTCTCCTGCATTGTTATAAAGTGGTTCTATGTTGTAGATCTTTCTGAATGCCTCCTGAATTTATTATTTCCTCGTCCCAGTTGCTATTGGTGACGGCCTTGGTAAAATCCCTGGCAACATATAGAATGCAACATACATGGAAATTAGTTGAATACTTATCAGTATTATAGTCATAAAAGGACCTATTTATTAAATATATGGCTAAAGTGACACCTTAACAGCCAGGAGTACTAAATGACATGGGTAACATTCATTTGTATGTTGGTACATTGGTATGATAGTGCTCCAGCTACAGTGAACTTTATTACCAACATCAAATTAAGATATATTGTGGGTAACATCATTAGGGCTGGTTGGACTGAACTGAATTTAAATAATGTCTTTAAGATGCAGATATTTCCACAGCTTCAAAAAGCTCCCTAGTTAATCTCCCATGGCCCAGAAGTGCTAGCCAGTGAGCACAAGCCTTCACTCAGGGAAGCGCCCTGATTCAATGATGTCCTTCTGCTGAGGTGAGCTGCAGTTCCTGAGCAAGACACGGAAGACGATGCTGCATGGAATAAAGATTCCTGGGGTGTAAGATCAGTGTTTTTGCTGAGATGAATGGAGATCTCACTATTTCACTCATCACAGGGCAGGCGACAAGATCACGGGAAGAACATTTCTGGTTTGGGGAGCTCTTTGATGCCACAGGCAGAGAGAAAACATTCGCACTGGAAATAGAGAAGTCAGTTCTAGCAGGTGGAGGAGAGAACTGCAAGAGACTGTGGAAGGTTCTTCACCACTTGGGGACTTGAGTAGCAATCAGGTGGATTTTTTTACAAGAACCACTGTAGCTCAGTCATGAGTTACAGAGTTTGAGGCAGAAGTCACAGGGTGAGATTCTCCAGCTGACCGTACGGGTGGTCAGACAAAATCCTCTTACATTTAAACCTCTAGATAGCTCATAGCAGGGAAGGTCACCAGCTCGTGACAGATGTCCTGCAGCCCTGTGAGATGCATGCCTGAAGCCTGATCTCCTCTGCCCCTGGGGAGGAAGAAATCAGCATCTTCTCATAGGGTCTGGAGAAAGAACAGGAATGTCTTCAGAAAAACCTGGCATCCTGGCATCCTTAGAGCTGCTCCAGGAAGGTCTTGATCCATGCACCATCCAGCATACTAGAAGGAGCCTGTCTGGCTGCCATCACATGGAAAACAGGTTTTAGGGTAGCCATGCAAGTGTTTCTGTCCGCATAATGCACCAAAAATGACTGGAGGCTCAAGGATCATACAATTATAGAATGGTTTTGGTTGGAAGGGACCTTAAAGACAATCTAGTTCCAACCCCCTGCCCTGGGCAGGGACACCTCCCACCAGCCCAGGTTGCTCCAAGCCCCGTCCAACCTGGCCTTGAACCCCTCCAGGGATGGGGCAGCCACAGCTTCTCTGGGCAGCCTGGGCCAGGGTCTTACCGCTCTCATAGTGAAAAATTTATTGCTGATATCTAATCTAAATCTCGCCTCTTCCAGTTTAAAACCATTGCCCCTCGTCCCATGGCTCCCCTCCCTGATCCAGAGTCCCTCCCCAGCTTTCCTGGAGCCCCTTTGGGGACTGGAAGGGGCTCCAAGGTCTCCCCAGAGCCTTCTCTTCTCCAGGCTGAATCCCCCCAGCTCTCTCAGCCTGTCCTGACAGCAGAGGGGCTCCAGCCCTCAGATCATCTTTGTGGCCTCCTCTGGACTCGCTCCAACAGGTCCGTAGCCCTCTTATGCTGGGGGCTCCAGAGCTAGATGCAGCACTCCAGGTGGCGTCTCACCACTCCAGGTGGGTCTGTCAAGTCCCATGGCTGCTACAGTTGATGAAAAGTAGCATCATAAATCGTACGGTTTGTGGGCAATGGTTTAGAAACATGGTGCTTCAAAACAAATAGGACACATCATCTCCCAGTGAACACACTGCATGGTGGAACTTGTCACCACAGGAAGGCAGCTAAGTACTTGGGAAGAGTCAGGGTGTGGCCCTTTCTGTAGGACTCGGGAGGATAGATGTGATGAGAATACCAAGGTGGGATGAACACTTCTGCTCCAGAACTTGTGCTGGTCTCTGCTCATTAGACACAAAGAAAAGACGCGGTTTGGGAAGCAGGGTTTTTTTCACTTCTTACTGCAGATTCATACAAGTTGGAAGCCTCCAATGCTGCCACAGCCATTGCTGGATGGATCCTGCCTCACCATTTGGACCCCATGCCAGGGCATGGACCAAATCTCAAAGTGCTGAGAAACTTACAACAAACCCGTTCTTTCAACACAGAAATGAGGAAATACAGCAGATGCTGGTCCATCCCTGCACAGGCCTCTGAAATCCCACTGATTTCATTAAAATTTATGTGTGTCTGAGAAATCATGATTTTTTTTCCAATGCTGCCCTAAATCAGGGCCATGAAAAGAGGCTGTGATCTCTGCACCCACAGGCCACGGACTGCAGAACCCCTGTCTCCCATCCGGAAGACACAGGCGCTGTGCTAACACTGCTCTTCCACGCGAAACCCAGAACAAGATTGCGGTTTGCATTTCCACAGACATGTGCTTCCCAATGCAAGCCATCCCCCCATGAACACGGCTCTGCACGCTCCTTCACGCTCACTATGCACGCTCTGGAACAGCTCACTTTTTTAGTATTGACATTATAAAGAACAAAAGGGACAGAAAAAATGCAACCAGTTTGGGCCTTAATCAGCTCCAACACCACAGCATCCTGCGGCGGGGACACAGGTAGTTGTGTAGGTGGCGTGGGAGTTGTCCCACGTGGGTGGCTTTCTGCTGGCACGGTGCAATGATGCAGGGACAGATGAAGGTCAACAACCACATTGTCTCCATTTGCTGTGACACGTCTTCATCCCAAACCTTAAAAACTCCTGAAAAGCTGTCATTCCCTTAACGTTCATTTCTTCTCCCAATTGCTTTTCACTGTTAGTCTTGGCCAGGCCTCCTGAAACCTTGCAGTTGGCCAGGCCTCCTGAAACCTTGCAGAAAAACCTGGGAGATCTGTAGACTGAGGATGGTCCCAAGCCCAGCCTACCCGGCAATATTGCACAAAGCTCAGAGACCCAGACACCAACAAGTTAAAACAAATAGAGACCAGGTATAGAAGAATTTAATTTTATCTTCTGTAAAAGCTGCCTTTGACCTTCTGGGTTTATACATTACCCTTCTCCAACCGCAGCCTGAGTCATGGCATGGCATTGCCTGTGTGTCTATACGGGTTCAAGCCAACGCTTTTAGATCACTGAAATGGCATTGGTCAGTCTAACCTTCTCCAGAGGAAAGCAGCAGGACCAGAGCCTCCCCCTGGTATGACAGTTTTTAAAAGCAGTCAGCTCCGTGTGAAGCTACGCAGTGGGTAGTGGGCATGTGGGTAGTACTGCTTGGTATTTTTTGCAGCCAAAGGCAGGGTTCTCAGCTCGCGTGGCCTACCACAGATCACCTGCATTTACCTTCAGCTGCAGCAGGAGCTGTGACACCGCCCAGCTTCCAGATGTGCTTGAAGCGAGGTCAGATGTGCTTGTAAGATAATCTTTAGCTTCGGGAAAGGCCCCACAGCCCATGCCCATGAGTCCCAGCTCTCCCTCTGGCTTCTAACAAGTACCTGCAACAAATGGGAAGGGGCTGGGGGGCAGGGGGAGGGAGGTCAGCATCTGCTCCTCCCCTGTTTTATAGCTACGATATTAGACACTGCTGAGACGAGAGCTGTGGGTGCTACCACCTGCTTCTGTGGCACAGCCTTTTTGGGTGCTTTGCCCAAGACCACAAATTCATTGGAGCAGAGATGCTGCATGTTTGGACATCACTGTTCTGAGAGGTTTTTCAGCTGGAACAAGCTCACCTTGTACCCCTTCGATGTGGGAGAGTTGGCAGTGAGGTTGCGTTCTCCACACATGTAGAGAAGAATCCACGAAGAGAGAAAGCCAAATACTTTTATTCTTTTTAAAAACAAGCCTTGCACTTTGGGGATGGTTTCAGGATTTCTGAAGGTCCTACATATCTTTCAAGGTAGGTGGTTTCACATTTCACAGTATAGGTGTCTGGTAGCATCTCTCGAGATTTTCATTGAACTCCTGCACCCAATCATTTTCTGCAGCCACAACAAGGGCACCAACCTCTCCAGCTCTGCGCCTCCTTGCTAGAGGGAGCTCTGTGAACTGACCGTAGGGTTGCTAATAGGACTCCTGAGGGCTTTCAACAGCAATACATGGGCCTGTTTAATCAGAGGTTTACCAGGAAATGGTTTTGAAAAGACCTGTCACTTTCTATCTGTGTCTGACCATAAAGCAGCAAGGCCTGGGCAGGGTCCCCGGCTGGCCCCACTTGCAGGTGCGGCGCGTGGTTAGTGATTGCTTATTCTGCTCCAGGGTGATTATTTGTGTTCCTTATGCCATACCTCATTGCATCTGGGAGCTGATCTCCTTCTATTTATTAGATGGCTATTTGCACTTTCCGTTAATGCACATTTATGATGCGAAAAGCGTCCCTGTGCAAATTGCAGGCTTCCACTATCACATTCATCAGCTGCTGTGTGGCCGGGAAAAGGTGCCTGCAGAATATGCACACTGGATGGTTTGCCTATCGATTTGCACTAAATTGCGAAGGCCCCGAAGCCCACCTGGCAACACTGAGTGCAATCCTGGCGAGTCTTGTCCACAGGTAGCAGGAGAGCAAAATGGTGCAAACATCTGGTGTGGAGCAGATCAGAAAGCCTGATGGGTCCTGCACTAAGTGCGTGATGAAAAACCAGATTGGTGTGATACGGGAGTGCTAAGTGAGGGTTCTTTCAGGAGAGATAACAGCTCGTACTCCCCGTTCGAATGCGCTGCTTTTTTTTTCCTTTGCTCTTCCAAAATACGCATCTCCCAATCCAAGCCTAGGCATTGTCTGCTTCCCCCCACTTTTTTTCCCGGATCTCTATTCCAGTTTTCAGGAATTTTTCGCATTAATTGAACAAGCTTTGATTATCTCACAGTAGGATACACATTGGTGTCTTTGACTGATTTTAGTCTTGTAAAGGCGGTGAGGTCTTTGTCCACCAATACGCGGGCAGAGTGCTGCGGACAACTCATCCATGGCAATCCTCCACAATAGCAACAGCTCCGGCAAAAGGAGTAATGGAATTGGGGTGATATGATACGCAGCTGCATATCATACCTGAGAAGAACACGTACTGCTATATCTACCTACAGACACAACGAGGTCATCCTACCCCACGCTTGACAAGGGGACGGGAGAACTGGAGCCGCCTGAGGCCACAGGCAGGAATAATTGGCTGTGCTGGGCACAGGGAAGTCTGGAATCGGGCCCTTGCTGTTCAAGAGCCTTGTAATCGTTCAGCCACAAATCTCCTGATGGCTTTCCGATTATACGAATATAAATGACATTACAAACTCTCGCTCATTAATGAACAAGATCTTAGAGAAGGGCCATTCAATGCACAGAGCAATTAGCAGAGCAGTTGATTAAGGCAGTTTGAGGATAAGTTCTATGAAGAATTCAATATTGCTGTGTTGCTTCATATAGGTGCTTGCCAGAAGCATGAAATCACGACAAATGGGATCTGTTGGCAGCGGGCATGCAGGTACCCAGGGAGGCAAGCGCAGCTCCATCCCTGTGACTCCTCCAGCCCTAGTGGCATCCAGTTGCTGCTGTGCAGAAGGGACAAAAGTAGGGCTGATGCCATGCTTGTGGTGGGTGCCTGAAGGTTCACAGCACCTTAGACCTTGTCCGCACAACCCACGCATGCCGGGTACCTGTGGGTAGGCCATTCTGTTAGCCATGGAGCAGCCCGTGGAAGTGGGGACAGACCTGTTTTGTGCTCCCAGCCAGAAACCAGTGTAAAGACCGCTCGCCAGCAGCGAGGCTGGGCAGGTCTCTCACACCCTGTCTGTACGCGGACCATCAACTGGTGTCCTAGCCCTGCAGCCTCCCTCTCCAGTCGCTGGTGTCAGACCTCTCATCCTACTCGCCAGCTACTCTGGCCTGAAGTTTGTATCTGAGGGACGTGCGCCGACCGTCACGCAGGTGCAGGCCTTGGCCAGGAACACGTACTGATCAGCAGCTTGTTTGCAAGCAACCATCCCCTTTTGTTCCCCTCCACTCTGTTTTTCCACACTGTTCCTCCCAGATCTACTTTGTTCCCTCCTTTTTTCCGCCTTTGGCCTTTCTCCTAAACATCCCGTAGTAAGTTTTGCACATTCCCTCAAATACTTTCAAGTGTATGATTATATTCTCTTTCTGATGAGACGCATAGTAATCTTGTTTCCCTTTTCTTATCAGTTACGAAGTTATGGTCGAACATGGGTAAGGTGATGTTTGAGTGGTTCCCTCAAAGGCCCATCAGCACTCCAGATTTCTGATCTTTGATGTTGCAGTTATCTACTGAGTGTTAGGGCTTGTGTCTGCTTCATTTCTCACTCTTCCCATCTCTCGTCTTTGCTGTTTGTGCTGATTTGGATCTTGTGTCAGAGCTCATCTGTCTCTCCATGAGTGCTGTAGGGTTCCGGGGCAATCTTCTGCCTCTCACGCTGTCTCAGCAGCACTGTCCCACCTTCGGCAATGTGACAAGGACGAGGATGCACTGGTCAACATGCATGGTATGGGCCTGCTCCAGTGACTACAGCCGTGGTACAATGCTGGCCCTTGCTGTGCAAGGCAGAGACAGCAGGTCCATGGGCCTCAGTTTCCCCTTCCAGAGGATGAAGGTGGAATTCAGCCCCTGCCCTTCGTTGAGTGCTTTGGTCTCACAGCAGCAATGTGCTCTCACAAACCCTAGGCTTTACTGTTACTGTGATGGCTGGGAAGTAGGAGAGGTGACTCATTCTCCTAGGAAAACACTGCTTTCATTCAGAGCCTGGAACATTTCCCAAAAGTAATTAACTAGGAGAAGCTGCTAATTAAAAGACCTGGTGCCTACAGAAGTGTTTGGCAGAGATGGGTGTCATCTTGCCAATTTTGAGGTGCTAAGATACAATACTTAAGCTCCCAGCTGCCGTCAAAGCCCGGACTGTGGTGCTGCCCGCTCTGTCCCAGCAAGGTCCCAGCTGGCTGGGCACTGGCTGGTCCCAGCAGAGCAGGCAGTGAGCAATGAGGACAACATCTGCAGGACTTTGGTCTCTCTGAAGAGGTTGATGTCTGGCTGTTGAGTCCAGCGCACCTGTGCACGCTGCAAGATGTGTCTTGGCGTAGATTTGTCACCCGACTTGAGACTCTCTGAGGTCACACCATGATAACTCTTGCTCCCGGTGGGCTGATCAGCCATCCCTATCCCCGACACGTACCTGGGGTTTTGTTTCCAAACCTCTGAGCAGAACCAGGAAGAACATAGTCATGCAGAAAAACACCTTCTGCAGAATAGACGTGGTCTGCCTGAGGAGCAGCTGCAATCAGTTCAGGGAGGTAGGAAAGGTGAAGCCCTAACTTGTGCCCTGGCCAAGGGGTGTGTGTCGGTGACCACATCTGCTATGGTCCTTCCAAACCAGGCTGTTTACAGGACGTGGCATGACAGTCAGGGCCTGGGTCAGGTGTGAAACTACTCCATTGACTAGAGAGAGCTCCTCCATGCAGAGTGATTGCCTCCTACTTCCTAGGCTTTTGGACCCACTTCTAGTTTTACAACAACATTTTCCAAAAGGAATTTAGTATCTTCCTTCTCCCTGATTGGGAGAGCCATACGTCACTTCTGCAGTATGAAGAGATGGGTTCTTTGTATTTATGGCTATATAGCATATGGTTTATGGTTATATTTATGGTTATTTATTTATGGTTATATACCATATATAGCTATATATGGTTATATAGTCTTCTTCATATATATATATATTTATACATATGGTTATATAGTCTTCTGCCCTGGGTGGGTTTGCACCGGTGGACTCAGCAGCCTACCTGCTACCTTCAAGCACAGCTTATCTTTTCACCACAGTGGTTTCCCCAGGAGCAAGTTGGTTGGCTCCGACCCAACAAACCTGAAGGAACAGGTGTTTTCTCTCTGAAATAGCATTGCAACCTCAGGTACCCTCCAGGAAAGCAGAGATGATGTGTGGCAAAGGCCCTGCAGACATGAGAGGGGTTTTACAAGAATCTCACCCATGCAGTTCCTTCTCTGCAACAAGGTCCCAGAGGTGCCTGGCTGAGCTCAGCTGGCCAGGGGAGAGTGAGACCCAAACCCAAGGCATGGGACTCTTTGGGATCACAAAGCGTTACATTATGTTGCTCTGTGGTGAGCAGTAGGAGTTGCTTTTAGCAACTGATAAAAGTGTTAATTTGTATTGTCTTTAATGTGACTACAGGTGGGCTAATTTTCACTGACCTGCTAACAAGCTCAGCAACAACTGGAGGAGGGAATTGGTTTTCTTTTGTTTGAGTTTATTGGGTTTTTTTGTTGTTTTTTTTTTTTTCTCCAAGTAATTTTACAACTTGTGAAGTGAGAATGCGTGGCTAGTGAGGTGGAGAAATCCTGGTGCTGGAAGGGTGGGCATGGGTGGCAGTGGAGGAGATCTAATGGGCACAAACTTGACCATAGGAAGTTCCACCTAAACATGAGGAGGAACTTCTTTGCTGTGAGGGTGGCAGAGCCCTGGCACAGGCTGCCCAGAGAGGTGGGGGAGTCTCCGTCTCTGGAGACATTCCAAACCCACCTGGACGCGTTCCTGTGCCACCTGCTGTGGGTGACCCTGCTCTGGCAGGGGGCTGGACTGGGTGATCTCCAGAGGGCCCTTCCAACTCTATGGTTTTATGGTTCTATGGTTCTAATCTGGAAAATGGCTGCTCTAGATGAAGCAGGGCTACCAACCCTTGGTGACCGATGCTGAAAGCTGTGATTAAAGTTTAAAAAATGTCTGCAAGAATTCAGTCCTGAGTCTAGGATTCGACCTGCGTGAAATCCAAGTGTTTGTCATCCGTGGGAGTGGAGGGTGGCTGCAGGGTGACACATGTGCTGCAGCCCTTCCAGGGCTGGGAGGTCTTGGCAGACCTGGTGGTCCATGATCTCCCCCGGCAGTTCTGACAAGGGGCTATGAGACTGGTTTGCATGAGAGACTGAATTCACCCAGCAGGGCCCATTCCAATAACTGCCTGAGAGGGACTGTACCTTGCTTCTGATGGGGTCTTTTTGGAGCCAACGGCTTTGTCATGAGCTGCGTAACCCCTGGCAGAGAGAGAGTGGGTCTGAAGGACAAGAACTGCATTAGGAAGTTGGAGGTCCACAGGAGGTACTTGTAGAGACAGCTCCTCAAAGGTCACAGCTTCAGGTCTCCTGTGGTCTCTATGCCCAGACTGCAATGGAGGGAGAATGTAGTTGGGTAACAGTCTGCATGTGTCAGTCTCATTTCCCTTGGTGTGGCTCTGTTACAATATTCATGTTTTTCCCTGGCTGTGCGTGTCTAACTGTCAGATGTGATGAGAATGACTCCTCGGTACTAGGTTCAGAAGCACTGCGTTACATTGGTGACCATCTCTGGGATAGCGCGAATGCCTTGGGGATGCAGGAAACACTGATCAGAGAGAGGACGGGGCTGCTGTGAGGTCGGGAGGGAGCTGCGCCCTGCTCACCTTTACTGTGCTGCAGCTGAAAAAAGCCCCTGTCCTCCGTGGCTCTCGACCTCGACCTTGGCAAGCTGTTTCATGCACTGGTGTGTGAAATCTCCGTCTTTGAAAGTTTGCATCCATGGAACCTTCTTCCTCAGCCCTTTCCCAAGGCTCTGCTAGTTGTCCTGCATGCTGAGGGGGAGCTGGCAAGCAGCAATCTCTGCTGTGGGCTTGACCCCGAGACTCCACTGGAGGAGCGTGTCCCATGGCCGGTGAACCAGGAACCTGGCGGTGAACCAGGAACAGAGGGCTGAACCAGGAACCTGCGCAAGCGCTCTCCCAGACACAGCCCACTCACTCACCCAGCGGGTCAGACCTCAGGGGAGCTCGAGCATGGGACAGACAGCAAAAAGAGGACTGAGGACAGTCCTCACTGTGCCGGCACTCTGGGGGACACCTGCCTTCCTGGAGATCCTTCTCCAGCAGCCGGTCCCAGGGTCAGCCAGCGATGCTGTGGCCAGGACACACCTGCACCGCGTGCTCCACATTCCCCTCCTTGCTGTCCGACTTGAGCTCTCTCTGTTCTTTCCCAGAGGGCATTTCCACATCGCATGGGACACTACAAGGAGGCACCTGTGGAAGGCTCTGCCTGAATGGTTTAACACATTTGTTCCCCAAATTGCAAATGATGCTGCATCCAGAGCACAAAGCAAAGCTCTGCCACAATTCAGGCCAAGCCCTGACACCTTACAGGATTTCATCATCTCTGTCCCTGCTGCTGTGCTGTCCCTGGCTGTGTTGGCAGAGCTTGCCACCTTCTGACTGAGCTGGATGAGCCTGGGAGGCTTTGCAGCACTCAGGGATAAGCCAGCCCTGCGAAAGAAAAAGCCATCAGCCCTGGTTTTGATGGGTTGCACTGGTGGGGTCTCAGCACCTTGTTCTTTGACTTCCTTCTAGCAGCTTTAGGAAAATAGGATGGAGAGACTGTAGAAGGCAGGGAGGAAGAAGGAGAAAGAGGAGGGAGGGATGCTCCAAAGGCAAGGGGTCTCCCCGAGGCATTAGGGTGGAAGAGAACAGCTTGAGAATGGAGAGAAGAAAATTTCTCCCAGAAGAAAGTGGGAGAAACTCTCGGGAGAAGCTTCTCCCAGGAGAAATGGCATTGGGAAATGGCAGAGGTATGACTCCTGAGCAAAAGGGGGTGAGCATCTGGACTGAACCCAGGGGAGCACCCATGGGACTTTGCAGCATGCACAGACTTTTGTAATAACCTCGTAACTGAAGTCCCAATAAGTCTTGCCCCATTGATATTTTCCTTGCTTAACGTTTTTGTTTGCCCAGAGCTGAGGGCAGTGCAGATCAGAGAGAAACCAACAGGTCCGGGATGCTGCGTGCCCGCGGAGGCTGTGAATCCAAACAGGGGACCTGCAACACAGGACAGGCTCTGGGGGTCCCGCGCAGGGGAGTGTTCCTTGCCCAGCCCAGGAACCTTCGTGGAGCTCTTTTGCGCAAGGGCTGAGCTGCAGAAAGAGGCTCTGACTGTCTTCTCCATGGACCAAAGGAGTGTGAAGAGGGAAGTCTTTTCTTTGGGGACACGAGCGCATAGGGTTAGGGTAGCATCTTCAGGGATCCTGATTCCCTAAATCAGAAGTATAAGCAGGGTGGTTTGAGTTGGACCTTGATATCTAGACTACTCTGAATGGGGACTTTTATGCTAGCATAGCTAATGATGATCTTTAAGGTCCCTTCCAACCCAAACCATTCTGTGATTCTGTGGGCTAATGCAGCACTCCACATCAGCTGTATGCATATACCTCTCTCCTGTTTCTTATCTCGCCCCTGTCCTCCCTCCCTCTCACACACACCTTCTGAAGCACTGCTCATTTCTTCGGAAGATCACCCGGATCCCTGGAGCTAGCCTGAGCTTCGTGCGTCGTGGATAGAGGCAGTCGGCCCACTGCCGCCGTAAGAGACCACAGTGAACTTCTGTCTCCAGGAGCAGAAATCATCCTCGTCCCTGTCACTTGGTTCTTTCTTTCCTGAGGAAGGAGAGAGTGATATGGTGGCTCCTCATCTGGAGAAGAAGCAGGAACGCTTCGCGTCTGGCTTGCTGCCCAGAGGGACCACGTGGGACCATGTGGTGAGGGACAGGTTCTTCCTCAGCGGCAGGGAGAGGTCTTCCTCTCCAGGGCATCTCCCTGCTCGGGTGGTGGCAGGGCTGTGCTCCAGACACGCCGGCACCAAGAAATAGGAATTAGTTACTTTTATGCTGTTATAGCCATCTATGCTTGGCATTAACGACTTGCAAATGTGCTCGGGTCATTAAGGTAATAACTCTTGTCACTGTGGAAGCCAGAGTGCGGCAATGTCAGAGCAGCTTTTTAGGACTCGGCAGCCGCTGTAGCAGCGCTGTGTTCCAGCCGCTTTGCCTTACACACACTTACACTGTCTTACACACTCGACCTAGAGCTCGAGTACCTTTAGGCAGGGCATAGGCGCTTGCAGGACCTTCCTCAAGCCTCTACTGTGGATGTGACTATGCACAATGGCCATTAGCACCACTTTTGCGACGCAAGCCCTCCCCTTCCCTCCCTGCAGGAGTCTGCAGGAGGGAGAAAACAGTGTCAGGAGGCAAGAAGGGGGAAGAGGACAGCGTGGCTGAGGATGCTGAGACCCTGCGTTGCGCTGGAATCTCTCCGTGGCAGCTGTGCGATGGGTCTGTCTTCTGCCGGCATCGCCAGATGCTGTTAGAGCCAGGTGAGACCCTGCTCTCCAGACGCAGGAGGGCCAGCACTAGCAGCCATGTCCCAGTGTCCCAGCACTGCCAGGGTTAGCCAGCCCAGAGCCTGGAGAGCGTGGGATGCAGTGGCAGGACTGCTGGGCAGCCCAGGCCGTGCTGGCGGATGTAGCTCTGCACCTTTAAAATGAAGACGTAGGTAGTCAGACTTCAGGAGGGATTATTTGGGCCCTAGTCTCCGCTTATTCTCTCTGTGTATCAGTGCAGATTTCACTGAAGTGACTCCGATTTACACCCCATCGGGGACAGAAGAGTTGGCTCTTGCATTTTTAGCTGTAGTAAATTATTTTTAGAAACCACAGCATTCATCATGAAAGCCTCTCTTGTCTCCTCTTGCAAGGAAGGACTGAATAATGAATGAATACAGAGTTGGACTAATATCTACGGCTCAGCCATCCATGCGAGCAGACTGAGCCGACTTCACACGGGCTGCAAGTGGGGAAGATTGTGTGGGTCTGCGTCCTGGGAGCACCCGCGTGTGCAGGAGCCCTGTCTGCTCCTTGCGGCCTGGCACAACTACAGACTTCAATTGCTCTGACCCACCTCCTTTGGGGCTTGTACTATGAGATGCATTTAAGCTTGAACGTGAGTCTTTGGCCTTTGCTAGAGCTGGGTTGTAGGAAGGCTTTGCCTGGCCTCGTACCTAGCCGACTTGACCAAGCACCTGCCCCGCCACTGTGGACTTGCCTGGCAATCTGGACTGTTGGCCCTGGTTGCCATCACTGCATCTGCTCCTCTTAGCTCAGGTAGCGTGGGACTGTGCTCTTGCTGGTGACAGTCCTGCCCCGTTGTCACCCTTGGCTCTTGGCGTACCTGCCCCTGGAAAGCAGCCCCACTGGAGCTGCTCCCTGACAGCTCAGGGTTTCTGGAGCCCTGAGATGAGATCCCTGGCCCTGAACCTGTCCAATGGCCCTTGGCCCCACAGCTCCCTGTGGCCTAAGGCTGACCTTCAAATCCTGCAGGTCCCTGGGACAGGTCACAGCCCTGCAAGACTCTGTGACGTTCCCTGCAACCGTAATGACCCCATAGCACTTCAGTGGGGTTTGGGAAAGGCTACAGGAGTAGATGTGTCAGATGTGGCTAACCTTTGCTGGCTGCCTGGAGGGGAAATGCTTCAGATTTTAGTTGCTCAGTCAAAATAATTTCCTAGGGCAGTAGGTGGATGGTATGTGGATGGATGCCCTGATGAGGCTGCTCAAGGCAACTCGGAGCTTTAGCAGTCTGGCTTTTTTAAGGACTGTAAGCACTTGTTTTGGGATAAAACTTTGAAAAGCACTTTCCCATGCCCTGACTCCTTGTTTCAGCCAAGCTCCAGGCGGTTGGTACGCAGACCTCGCAAAAGTGCTGCCTGTAAACTTTGGTCATGCCTGGTGTTTAGTACTGGTGACTGGTACAAGTACTGGTTTGGCCACTTGCCACCAAGCCTTGTCTTATCCTCGCAGATGTTGCCCTTCAGCCAGGTTGAATTGCTTAATTCTTCAGGCCCATAACTATTTCAGGTCATGTACTAATGGGCTTGAAATCAGTTATTGTGCAGGGAATGATAAATGACTGTACACTGCGGCTAATGAAGGGGATAGATTATTGGGTTATAAATCAATTAAGTGGTTCTGAGGAAGTTGCAAACCGCAATAAGAAACCATGAACAACATCCGATGTCTGGGGAAGAGCGGGAGCCATCGGGTGCCATCAGCCATTATGTTATCCCTCGAGGGACGCAGAACACCACCGCTGTGCCGTAACCCTCTTTGGTCTGATGGTGGTTGTGAGGAGGGAGCCCGACGTGCTCTGTGGTTATCAGGGGGTTACCGGCAGCAGGCTGCCTCTTCCAGGAAATAAATCCTGCCCTGCCTGTGCAATCTTAAAGTGGCAACGTGTCCCGCTCTTCCTCAGGTGGTCTGGACTTGTTTTGGAGCATGGCCAGAACGGGGTTTGGTGCCTCTCCCCAGGGACTGCCGCTCCAGACACACATCTGCCAGATGTGTCCAGAAAGGGATGCGTCTACCACAATTCATATTCCCAGCACCTGTTGACTCTGCTGCATTCAGGGTTTTTTCCCTGTTTGGGGAGACTGCTCTCCTTTGGGAGAATATTAAAAGGATTAATGGGCACCCTGTAAGCCCTTGGTGCCCTGCCCTGTACAGCAACGTCCAGTGATGGTGCGCCTGTACCAGCTCAGGTGGTTTGGGCACTTGCCACCAAGTCCCCTCTGAGTCCCTGTGTCAGAAGGACAGACCCTGCCTGAAGGACACCCCTCATGTACAACAGGAGCTAGCTGGGAGCGTGTCTCCTGAGTGTGTGTGGGATCAGGTACATTACTGCCCCACCATGGGGGGTGGTCTCAGCATGGCCGGGCCAGGAGAAGCCTGGGGGGACCCGGCACCTATGTTGGTCCTACCTGCCCGTTCCTCCAACAAACGGCCTGACAAAACCTCAGTTTCTGGGAGTTTTGCTATTCTCTGGGACTGTGTCCAAACTCAGTACTATCCTTTACTGGAGAAGGGCAACCTCACGTATGAAAGCTTTGTTCCTGTTTTCTTTGCAATAGGCTGGAACTGCCTCCTGCACGCAGCATAGGATGGGGAGGGCGGTAGGAACAGAGGAAAACTTGCGCAAATGCGGTTCTCAATAAGTATGGGCAGAGCAGTGGGGCTCGGCCCTGTGATGATTGTGGGGACCGCAGTCTGTGCATTGCTCGGGCTGCCTGTGTGCAGCAGCTGCAGGATTATTACTGCCAGAGCCTGGCCATTTGGGTGATTGCATGGACAGGTTGAATAACCCACATCGCCTGACAGGGCTGACGTGCGGCTAGTTTCCGTCATAGGAAAGATTCTCCCTACAGCACCTGGAGAGTCCAAGGCTCCCAAGCAGACAGGCAGAACATGAAGTACGCAACCCGTACTCTTTTTTTATGAGGTGTTTTTTAACCCAGTGTTCTTTAGGACAGGGCTGGAAAAGTCCCCAGTTTGGGAATACTGAACGATGACGTGAAGCTACTGTTACCTGGGAGCCCCATGGCTACCATGCTTCTCATTGTCTTCTAACTCCTTGTTTTTGTTCCGTACGAGCAAACCTTTAGAAAACCAGCAATGCAGCATTTTCTAAATTCTAATGAGCTGTTTTCTAATAGTTATCTAATGAGCTGTGGCAAACAGCAAAGAAGCCTGTGTTTGCTTTAATCTCTTTAACTACAGCCTATCCTGGAGGCAAAACATCTCAAGGGAGAAGTGGACCTGAGGCTGAACAGACACCGCAGAGAGTGGGGCTTGTCCTCTATGCCGTTGGTGGTGTCTCTGTTGCAGGTCTGGGAGATGCCAACATGTGCACTAAACCACGTGTGTGCCTGAGCTCTGTTTCGGCAGGAACCAGCTTGCAAAGCCCCGCATCCTGATCACAGAGGAGACTGCGTCTTGATCAAGGCTTGGCAGCTCTTGAACAGTTAAATTTTGCTGAAAACAGAACATCTTCAGGGAACCGAGGTGAAAACTGAGGAGCAGGGCTGCAGACATCTGTATTAGAGGTACTCATCCAGGCTGGATGCTTGGACCAGTCTCTGCAATGACCCTGACACAGACCATCACACCCAAACATCTTTAGCCCTCAGGCTCTTGGCCAAACTTAGAGCTGCTGGTGGCTTTCCAGCGCCCCTCTCCAAGGCAGACTTAGGACAAAAATCTTCACAGGAAGACACGTATCTCTTTGATGTAGGCAGTCAGGTCTCTGGCCAGATCCCAGCAGGGTAGGGACTTTCCCAAAGTAGCTTCTGCACCTTGTTTTGCACCTGGATGGCAGCTGGCGATGGTTTCCTTGTGCTGCCTGAGGACCTCCCTTCATCTATAGCTAGTAGTTTCCCGGTAGAACTTTGGTCTGCAAAACCCAGCTTGCACCTTTTGGCTTCCAAGCAGGCTGAAAAGGCCCATCTAGCAAGAGAGGGTGGTAATCGTGGGCGCCGGATTGCATTTTGTTCACGTTCGGCAGAAGGTTGTTATAGGATCAATCTCTTTAATACAGTGGGATGTTGTTAAGAAGCCTCCAGAAGGGATGAGCTGACCCTGTCTTTGCCGATGTTTACCTGCTTCATTGACAGTAAGAGCTCCGCCTAATCAGCCTACGACTCCTCCAGGAGGCAGTTTTTCTTTTCATGATGAGGGTACATTCAGTAAGGCGGCAAGAAATAAGGTGCTCAGCTTTCCTACATTCGTATGGAGCGGCCCGGAAAAGGAGGCTCCACCTGCAAGATCCTGCGGGGGAGCCTTTACGAACTGGCTGCATCTTCAGTATTCAGATGCTGAACTTCCCGCCAGGGTGAGCGCTCAGGTGATAACTCTCTGCTTTTGATCTATTGGATTTCGCAGTGACTTTGGTATGGTGATGAGACTGCAATATCCCATAATATATGGCTGTTTCTAGCAAGAGCTCAGCTATAATTGTATTTATGAGCAGAATACTTATAGAGGCCTTCAGGGAGCTTCAAGTGTAAAAACATTCCTGTAACAACATATAGACAGCCAACAGCCAAGCAATTAATTTCTTGACTACAAGTGGTGTTTGGGGCTCTGTCCTGGTATACAACATCCATTAACGCTGCGGATACTCTGCTGAAGGGAACGAGGGAGCTGCTGGCTGGACACTCAGTCTTTCCTCTGTGCTTTGCGTGCTTAAAATATTTTCTAAATAACGTTCACTGAAGCTACAGGAGACCACTGAAGTTCTGGTGTATTTTGGGGGAAAACACAGCTTTTTGTCTGTGGCAGTTTATATAGTAAGTACCCTTCTTCCCAACTTGTCCTCCCAAAGAAGAGGCAGGTACACAGCCCTGAGGTCCCGGCACCAAAATGGAAAGTGAGAGAACAGTTGTCCAAGCCTGCTTGGGATCCTGACTTGATGAGTGTCCTCACCTCTCTCTTTCTCTCTGATCTTTCCTTTCCCCCTGCAGAGTTATGAAGGCCCAGATGATGCCGTCATTAAGTAGGTCTGGTCTTCCACACCTGGTGAAGTCGAACAAAAAACAGTTCCCTTGACAGGAATCTCAGTGCCTATGTTTGTCGCTGCTTCGGCTGAAATTAACTTAATAATGGAGTATCTCACACAATTCAAACCTCCCATAGAGTGGCGTTAATCAGCCCTGTTCTACGGGGGAAGAAATTATGTTGCAGTTAAAGATAACTTATTTACAGTTTCTGATTAGTAGGATGAGAGGAAATGAGATTGTTTTCATCATTTTATGAAACAAAACTACAGGATATTCAAAGAATTAAAAAATTTCAGATGAAAAATTCTTGAGAAAAGTTTCCATTCAATGGACAAGTTGCCACAGAAAATTGCAGAAGCCAAGGACTTAGCAAGCGTGAGAGGGCTTCAACATGTATCTGGTTAGTAGGATTGCAAATAATTTTTGTGGTTATAATATAGATGGTTCCAGTATTATAAAGAAAAAAACGCACTACAAATTGAGTTGTATCCTTCAAACGCCCCGTAAGGTGTTCAAGGTCCTTTGTAAGGAGAGCCTCCAGTTCGAGCACTCCAAATCTGCAAAGCCCTTCCCAGAGCAGTGGTGTAAAGACAACTGAGCCTACATTGCTTGGTTTAGGTATTAATCAGAGGCATCAGGACCCGGTTTTGCCCTTCTGGTTTCTCATATACCCGTGACTGTGTCGCAGCAGGCAGTGCAAGGGCTGGTGAAGGAAGGCAGAGAAGTAGAAAGTGCCGTCTTAGGGCTTGGCACTGGGCTGCTCATCCATCGAGAGGGAGAATTAAAGGTAGCTGGCTCCCAGGTAAAAGCCTGTACTATACACAAGGCTTTGCTCAGAAGGAGCAGCTCTACTTCGAGAAAACGTCTTTTTAATAAACACAGGCTTCTGGGCTTCAGCTGGCCACCTGCAGCAGCCAGGAAGAATTTTCCCCCAGAAACCATGTTTTCCTCATTTAGGAGGAGGGTGTTTTTCCCACTCTCCTCTAATACACAGGGATAACTGCAGCTGGAGATGCAATTCTTAGTGGAGCGATTGAGTTAACTGAAGCAGCACTACCTTGAAGCTCTTAAAGCTCTACTAGAGAGGTATGTGTGTGTTTGTGTTTATAACTGAGCCTGGCTTGAAGTGTACTGCTAGAAAAGTTGTCATATTTACGCAGAATATAGTTTGCAAACCCATATTGTGTTTTTGTTGTGTAATAAGGAGAAGACATTAAACATCTTCAGGGATGCTGGGATGATTAGCAAATGAAACTTGAAGAGAGACAGTTACTGCTGGTGCTTGTGCTTCCTTTGGACTTCTGGTTCCTCTTTTGTGGGATGGGATGAAGCCAGGCTCCTCCTCATCAGACGACACCCCATGGTGCACTAGCTGCCACCTGGATCTACAGAACCCTGGGGCCTGTGAGGGCTGACTGAGCACAGCAAACCTGGAGCGGGACACATAACTGAGTTGGAAGGTGTGCTTGTAGAAGGCTGAAAGCCAAAAAGGTTGAAAGCTGCTCAGCCCAGGTACCTCAGCTCTCTAAAACAGCTGGCCATGTCCCCTGTCCTGGGAAGTGAAGGCACTGCAAGAGGCTGGTGGCTGGAGAGGGGAGCGCCCATGCCGAGCACTGCAGGGGGAGGATGTGTTCTGTTGGCAGAGGGAGGATGGAAGAAGCAGTGTGTGGAAGGGACCAGTGGGCAGTCCTGAAATGTCAGCTGGCCTTTGACATTTCACCAAATTTCATGGCATTTTGGGAGCAGGGGTGGCAGTACGGCATGGAGTGGAGAGATGTTAAGAATAGCAGTGATGTCTAAAGGTCACGGCCAGCTAAGGATGCTGGCGGGATAGAAGGGGACAGAGGGTTCCTTCCCTAACCTAGGACAATCGCCTCCAGCCTTGCAAAGTAAATGCTATAAATTGAACTTTTTTATTTTTCAAATAATAGGGCATCCTGAAAAGTTTGACTGAGCCCACAGCAAACATGAGCAGCAGATACTTGTGCTGAACAGGAATTGCCAGGAGACCAGCAGTACTTCAGTCAAGCTCAGGTGGTTGCTAGGGCCAGTGGAGGAGGACTGGCCAGATAAAAGCTGATCAGCTGCAGCTCAGGTGGGGCTTTGGCAGCCAAAGTCAGTGAATTAAATGTTGCTAAGGCAGCTTGATTGAACAGGGAAATCACGGCTGAACTCCAGTGCTAAAAGGATGCGCAAGTGAAGAAGGTGACATAAGATGAATAGAAAAAAAAAATTGCCCTGCCATCCAAGGATGGTGTTAGGAAGGCCAAAGCTCAATTGGAAGATGACATCAAGGGCAATAAGAAGAGCTTCTACTGGTGTGTTAGCAGCAAAACTAATTAATAAGGAAACTGTGGGCATGCTGCTGCATGAGAAGAATGTGATTCAATGATAATGGGTACAGAGAAGGCAGTGAAATGTAATGTTTCTTTTTGTCTTCTCCACTGACAACGTCTCCTAGACCTTTGGGCTTAGAGAAAAGATTCAAGGAGGAGAACAACTACCAGTGGTGGAGGAGGGCTGAGTCGAAGACGTCTTGGGAAATCTCAACCCCTATGAGTCCATGGGACAAAAAAGAATGCATGTAAGGTGGTGTCTTCCAGGACAAGAAAGATGTTGGTCATGGGGTTGGTGCACATGTGACGCCCAAGGAGAGGCTGAGGAAACTTGCTTGTTCAGCCTGGGCAAGGGAAGAGCGAACCGAAATAGCAACCTTCTAGTACTTATCAGTAGGTATTGAGAGGACAGAAACAGGCTCTTTACTGAGGTGTTTGGTGGGAAACTAAGAAACAGTGGTAGAGTCTAAAATTTGGAGGTTCTGAATGCATATAAGAAATCTCCTGTGTAAAGACAGTGAAGTTTTGGAATAATGATCCAAGCAGATCATGGGATCTCCTACTTTGGGGAAGCTAGACCTGAGCAGCCTGGTCTGATACAGGATTCAAGTCTGGAGATGGACTAGAGGACTCCTGATGTCCCTTCCTGACTGAGTCATTCTGTGATGCAGCTCATATTAATCAGTGCAATCAGGGTTTTAGCTGACGTTCTCTAATAAAAGCTTTATTAAAATGTGAGTCCTGACATGGGGCTCCTCTGTGCTCCTCCTTTGAAGCAGCTGGCCTTGGCCTGTGGTGGAGATGCCTGAGCTCTGCCCTGGCATGCCCCTGCTGGGGAGAGAGATCCTGCGCAAGGCTCTGACCCTGGTCTGCTTTTGCTGTTGCGTGCTGATACAGCTGAAGAAAGTGCGGGCTGTAGAGGTCACTGGATCTGCAGTTCCACCTCCCTCCCTTGCCAAAGCAACCTTCCCAGCACTAGCAGAGCATCGCAAAGACGTTGGAAAAGCTTTGTCTACTTATGAATTTCTGAGATGGCCCCTTGAAAATGGTGCAGACGTCCTCATTGTCCTTCTCTTCTCTTGGATGCTGGCTCAGCAGTTGACCTGAAATATGACTTTGTCCAGAGTAAAATGACCACCGTTCACTCTCAAAGCTGGAGATTTTTGGCACACGTCTGTCAGTGCTACTCTGCCAGGTTGTCTGCAGACACCAAAAAAAGCCCACACCCAGCTGGCTCCTCCGCAGAGGATTTCTACCTGACCAACCTACTGTGTCCGGTCTGGCTGTGCTGGAAGTTTATAGTTTTATGTGAAGTTGATCCCACCAAGGTCTTTTCCTGGGATGCTTGTTCAGAGGCGTCTGGGCAGACGCTGCTTGACCAGGATACCAGTGGTACATCCTTCTATATTTGCCACTGAGACATGCTCTTCTTCTGTCCTGGGGCTCCCAGCTGCCCCATGGGGAAGGTGTTACACACGTGAGCACTTGTGTGGGTTGCTGCAGAGACTGTTACCTCACCAGAAAGACCCTGCAGGGACTTGTTAGTCCAGGGGTCTTAATGAAGGGGCTCATTCAGCTGCTCCTACCGCCTCCTTGGGAGGCTGCTGGGAAGGTGCAGAGCTGCCCGCCACTGGAAACTGCCACTAATTGGACCTTATTAAAAATTTACTTCTGTTTTACAATAAAGCTGGAGCATTTGTCTTCCCCCAGCAAAGCCATTAATTAACAACACAAACGGGCTACGCTGCCAGGAGAACAGCAAAGCTCTGACTGTCAATAGGGTGACCTCGCTGCAGCCCTTCCCACCAGCTCTGCGGCGAAATGCAGCCGCCCACGCAGCCCTGTACAGGTCTACATGCAGACGAACAGCTTCTGATGGTTGTCTCTCACAGAGCGCAAGCTGTAGGATTCCTGTTTCCTCCAGGAAGGAGTTAGGATGCAAGGATATGTCCTGGAAAATAATCCTTTTTTTTTTTTTTTTCTTTTAATGAGAACTAATCACCTGATTGAAGCAAGCTGCCCAAGAATTGGAGAGCGTTTAAGGGCTAATAAAAAGCCCCAGATCTCCCTGGAGGATTTCCTCCTCTCCTGAGGGACATCCCTGTGGTTAGAGTTTGTCTCAACGGGCTGTACTGGAGCAACACAACGCTTCCATCACTGGATGTTGGAAAGCGGATGCTGGTTGGAGCTGTCGCTGATGTTTTTGCAGAGGCTCCTGTCTGTTGGGTAAAACCACACAATGCCAGTGCCCCAGTTCGGGAGACCTGTGAGGTTTTGAACACAGGCACAAACCTGGAGGCTTATACCAGGAAAAAACAGGTCTTCTCTTTGGCTGAAGGTTCCTGCCCAATTGTCCATTGCATTTTGGTGAAGTAAAATGCCTGAGTGTGGCTGTTGGCTGGGCAATTAGTGACCTGGTGGGGTTTAGTACTCTAAATTCCTGCATCCTGAAAAGCATACCCGTTCCACCTCCGTGCAGGGATCAGTGCTGACTCTGTAGAAGGAGCCGGGTCTACGGCTCTGCCTTCCCGGGCAGCCTGGGCTGGGTGGGTAGGTGTGCCTGGGGGAGAAAGGCTAGAGAGCGGTGTTTTTCCTTTTGCTGATGGATCCCAAATTCTCCATTACCCTGGTAAAGGGTTCAGTGACTGGAAGTGTCACAGTCTCCTTCACAGAGATGGCCTTTCCCCAAGGACTCACATGCCCCTGCACAAGCAAACAGCAAAGCTATTGCTTGCCTTCCCACCGGAGCCTGTTGTCCCTAGGGATCTCTAGCACGTGGGCAGAGCAAGGGCATCAAGGAGAGAGGTGCGTACAGCCTCCCCCTTGAACTGCCCCGGCCAGGCTATGCGCAGAGCATGGACCCTGGGCAGGGGGTTTGTGCCACGGGCCGGTCTCCTTCGTCCTCCATCCCATCTGCAAACTTGCATTGCCCTTCGATAGCTGCCTCCTGTTCTGCAGCTGAGTGTGAAACCATCCAGGGCTCCGCTGCAGCGATCTCCGCAGACCGCAGCCCCCAGGGTCTGCCTTTACCCGGGGTGGGGAGGGAGTAAGATTCCTCCAGTTACACCCGTGCAGGAGCAGTTGTGGGAGGGATGCTGTGAACCAGGTTTCCAATTAGGTGCAGCGCCGTGGCACCTGTCTGGATGTGACATGATAATGCACCTGCTAAACATTATAAGAAGCTTCAGAGATTCAATGTGACACGTGCGAAGCAATAGCTGGAGTTTAGTCAACACTCCATCAGTTAAAAGTCTATATTTCCAATTATCTGCGGACAGTTTGCCTTCAAGGATAATTGGCTTCCCGCAGCTCTCTAGAACAGATGTCAGGGAGCTCCTTCTCTTCCGCAGAGAAAAACCTGGAATGGTTTATAGCATGCGATACTGTGTAGGTGTCAATGTCAGAGGTAAACCAGGATTTGGGGAACAATTAGGTGGTCTCCAGGTGCAGAGGTTCTCAGAGGCACCAGCCTGCGAGGAGCATGAGTTACCCCATCCTGCTCATGAACTGTTGGGCTTGGAAGCCTACACAGTGAAGAAGACCTGTGGCAATGTCCCCTGAGGAGAATGCCAGGAGATAGACAACGGAGGGTTTGGTCACGGGGGGGTTGCAATTGTCCCTGTGGCACAAGGTGGACTGAAGAGACATCCTGGCAGGATGACTACCCTGTCTCCCTTCTTGATGCTACCCATGGAGGGCAGGAAGAAGAGGATATTTCATTTGAAAATGGAGCTGCACATAACAGGCCTCCCGTGCACACGCCTGGGGCAGTCTTCAAGCCACCAGGCAGACAAACGCGGCCTGACAGACTCTGCCGACCGTTCACCAGCTCCAGGATGCTCACGCTGACACCCAGAAGGCCGTCAAATCCACATGGACAGGCTGCACAGTCCACGCAGAAGAACTGATAGAGAAAGCAGGAAATCACATGAGGGAGGACCGACCGAACTCCAGTAAGGAACTGAAGCTTAAGAACTTTCCTTGAAAAATATAAATTTCTGAGTGGAAAACTGAGTTCTTAATGCAAAATACTGCTGCTGTACCTTATGGGAATTGTAATTTTACCACTCCATGCCTTTGGTCTCCTCTAACGACAAGGCTCATTGACTAATCTGCAGCTTCTAGGAAACACTGGACCTCTCCTCAAAACTGTGTCGAGTCAACTGATGTCTGACACGGTGGTCGCTGTGAGTGCTGAGAGATGTAAACCTGCTCCAAAGTGAGAGCCCAAAGAAATCCAAAGGACAGGGAAAGCCGGAGGTACCCCAGCAAGAGTCCTGTGCAGCACTTCAGCTCTGTTTCTGAATTAAAAATTTGGGATTCAGTCCCTGGACCTTGTTTTAAGGA
Organism: Larus michahellis; assembly: GCF_964199755.1. Taxonomy (NCBI): domain Eukaryota; kingdom Metazoa; phylum Chordata; class Aves; order Charadriiformes; family Laridae; genus Larus; species Larus michahellis. The sequence goes on from NC_133908.1 coordinate 1,166,296, forward strand.
TGGAAAATCTGCAGCTTCCAAGGGAAAAAGGCATTTCCCTGGTGGAAAAATTTATAGCCCAACCCTTTCTTTTTCCCCTTGGTAGGTAAGTTGTGGTTGTTTCATTTTGTTTTGTTTCTAACCTACAAACAGCTATTTGCACAGTGACACCTAAGACCGTTCCTCCAGCACAGCTGGAGAAAGGCCATTAACGGGTGTGAAGGCTTCCCCAGAAGATCTTGGGAAGACTGTTGTGCCACCGGGAAGGAGGACACTGTGGCACACGCCGGGAGTGCTGTGCAGTTTCGGGTGTGCAGTGCAGGCTCCTGAGATGCGATGGAGGGTTCTGTCTGCTGTGGCTACGGGGAAGGGTGACAAGAAATTCACGGGGTACAAGAAGGAGCCCTAGGCTGTGAACATCCACAGGGTGCCTAAACTTGGGCCTTTCTTCCAAGGGATTATGAACTGATTTGCGAACCATCCCTTTGTATTTCCTACCCTCCGAGGCATCAGGTTTTGGCGCAGTACAGTGTATATTTGACTGTCATCCCTGAGGAGCTCCAGGCTGCTGTTCCTCTGCAGTTACATGGAGAACCAGGGAAGGACACGGTGCCTCAGGGCATGAAGGCAACCGCTAAATATACCAGTTCTTAGCAATGCTTCCCCATTAAGGGGAGATAATTACCTAAGCCACGGTGAGCAGCATCACATCTAAGCAAGCAAAGGAGAGGCAAGGACACGTGTGAAGGTCCCCAGCACAAGCTGGCCCCCTCTTGACCCTCTGTTGTGTCTAAGGCTTGGCACCTGGTACCGGGAGACATAGATCTGTGTAGAAGCTTCGTGGTGTCTCTTTGCAGTCCGAGCAAGATCTGTGCTGTCCCCTGGCTTCGTCAGCACTGTCCCTTATTCTGACTGCTGCTGGACTGCTAATGAGCAAGTAATTGGATCCATGTCAGCAAGACAGTAATAACCAGGGACCATGGGCGGCACGTTCCCCGGAGGAGGAGCAGCGGGAGAGCTGCACTCTGGTCTCTGGCCGTGGCCCACAGCCATCCAGAGACCGTGATTATTTGCTATATGAGACTTCCTTCTGACTTTGTCAGGAGGCTTTGTGCCTGTTCCCCACCTGGGTGCTTCACCCAGTGAGTGGGAACAGCCCTTTGCTGGCCACAGCACCGGGGCTTCACCCACAGAGCTGCAGGGCTCCCTCTGCGCGCATCCTTCCCCAGCACCCGTCTGGGCTGGGCTGCCGCATCTTTGCCCTGAATTTTACCCTTTTTAGCTGTTTTCTTCTTCTGTGAAGGCAACAACTGCATGGTGTTAGTGACCTGACTGCAAAGAGCAGGCAGCCCATCGAGGAGGATCTGTTTGCAGATTATTCACAACCGATTTTTCTGCTTCCATCTGCCCGACTACTACCATCTGGGATGATCTTCGCTCCTGCAGGATACCAGCGAGGTTCCCAGGCCTGGCTCTCACTCCAGTTCATCAACAGCAATAACACGATCATTACATAGCAGCTCGCTTACTCAGGCATTTTGGCTTACCGGCGTGGTGATATCACACGTTATTACCCTATAAACCTTCCTGTGCAGATAGATGCGCAATGACCGGATTAAGTGTCCCCAGCCCTGCCTCCCATGTGCTCTGCCCGCAGCAATCCCATCCCGTCCAGTCCGTGGCAATTCGAGGCTTTGCTCTGCTGTGTCAGAACAGCGGTGCTGAATTTAATGTCTTTTCTCTCTCGACAAAGGGGCTCTTGCAAAAACCAGACTTTCTGTTCCCACCCTTTGCCTGGTTTTGCACCAGAAGAGCAACATTTAGCCAAGCGATGTGCCCTTAGTTGTGTAATCAAACTGCCTCCCGTATGTGCTCATGTGTTTACTTAGATAAGAAACCTATAAATACTTACATAAGAAACCTACAAAATATTCTTGACGTACTACACAGCGCAGCACAGCTTCAGAAACGAGAAGCCCGCCACTAAAAAACAGGGGAAAACACTTCGTGGCTGGATTTTCCTGTTTTGGGCATGAGAGACTGAGGTGACCTTTCCCCGTCAAATATGGGAAATCTTTATTTCTGATGCCAGGGCAAAGCTGGGGAGGCTCAGCCTGCCTGTGAATTAAAAGTTTTCTGCGGGCAGGAGTTACTGACATAACTGGTAATTGCCAGAGCCATGGCTCCTAATCAAGGAAAACAGGAAATGTGGCTGAATAAAGCACCTCGATATACAGGCACTTTTTTAACCATTTCCTTGCTGTTTCTGTTGCCCAGATGCTGTTCCATCCGGCTTTGGGTCGGAAGACCCCATGGGAGCAGCAGCTTCGGGGTTTAGAAATTGGGGCTCTCTTGAAGCGTGGGGAGCACAAGCAAGCTTTGAAACTCCTCAGGCAGCTGTGTCAGCATGGGATTCATCTCCCTGGGCTCCAGTTTAGGGATGTCTAGGTGAGCTGGTCACCTGGGCTCTACTGAGGTGTCGCAGTGACTGCAGAGGGAGAGCTTCTGACAGCCACCTTCCCTAGGACAAGAAGATGTTTTGTCTCCGGTGCACATGTGTACGTGGTGGAGAGCTGGAGCAAGAGCACCCATCTTCAGTGCCAGTGAGCTCCGTGGCGCTCAGCCCAGAGACAGAGAGGGTCTGGGAGGAGGACTTTGGCCTCACAGCCCGGAGCTGGGGTATTTTATGGTTCTGCCCCAGTGTGGCTGCTTCTCCTCGGGTGTCACCCCCTCCTGCATAAACAATCTTCCTTTGGGCCACTTTTCCACAGGCTCTTGAAGGTGAAGGGAGGGGGCTGTCTGTGGGTGCCCGTGGGAGGATGAGACCCCACAGTGACAGAAGTTAAACACTTGGTGGAGAGATGCTCTGGAGAGGGGGCGATTGCATTCCCTGCTCTGATGGGCGGCTGGAGGGGTACACCCGCGATGTGAGTGCTCACACCAGTCCTTCTGCCACCGCTTACAGCACATTCAGAATTCGAACGGAATAATAGAAATGAAGCAAGGAATTGTTTCCAATGGTACTGAAGAGGTTTTGATCGAGGGCCTGAGATGAAATCATCTCCTCTTACTGGACTCTCGTGCTGCCAAGAAGTTATGGTGGCAGGCAGGCAAAGGTTTTGTTCGTTCCAGGCTCCTGGGAGAGAAGGCAGAGATGACGGGCATCATCTCTCCCACCCGTCTCTTCCTGGACTCCTGGCATTTGGAGGTGGTTTACACCTGTGTGTGAGCCACCAGTGTCCTCTGCCATAGCAAGCAAAGACATGATGGACACTGAGAGCAGCTCTCTTTAGCTGAGGATCGAAGCTGCAGTTGCTCCAGGAAAGCACTGCGGCATCCCAAGGGAGAAATGTATGAGCCTTGGGGACAACACGTCCAAGCTGCACCCAGCTTTATGCAAATTCATTTAGGCTTCATCAGTGTTACTTCTAATTTCTAAAGTCCTTGCGGCCTGGACTTCATGGGGTTGTGCTAACGTAACCAGAAGATTGTTTCTGGAGTATGGAGCTGACTAAGGCTAAAAAGATGTTTTTTTTTTCAAAAGCGAAAATAAAAGACCCAGCCAAATTGCTAATATTTGTACTGACCTACAGATAAAAGCAACACCATTCCCCAAGTCTAATTATGCTTGGAAACGGCCAGGTTTTATTCATTTTTCACAAATCTGATGGATATTGACTTAAATGTTTCTACTGGCAGGATATAAAATAAAAACAACTCCGATGCTAATTGCTATTTAGTCAATCAAAATGCTGTGATTTTAGAAAATATAATTCAGAAATTAACTCAGAGTGCTTCACAGAATTTTGGAGTGCTAAAGAGAGCCTCTGGCAAATGTGGAGAAAAATGGTCTCGAAGCTTAGTGTAGGATGGACTTGGAAGCACCCCTGCAATACAGAGCCCCGACAACGGCCTCTTTCTCCACTGGGCTGGTGGTGGGAGCAGAAGTGGCTCATTAGCCGTTTACAGATTAACTGCAGTCATCGCCGTGGCTAGAATACAGCATCAGCACCTGGGGGCTGTTAGGTCTCCTCTGGAAAAGGTGTATTTATTTTTTTTCCAGTTTAGCAAGTAGTGCAGCTAACCTCGTATTACTTTTGATTCCTTGTATTGACAGTCTCCAATGCCCAAGCATACATGAGCTGCTAAAGTCCAATAAAAATACTCTTCAGGGCAAGGATCCATTCACAGCGTATTTCTGTCCAGAGTTGGGCAAACAACTAGGATTTTGCATTTCTTGGGTCAATAAAGCCATAATTTTGGGATGAAAAGAACATTTCACTGGAACATGCCAGGGAATGTTTAATTTGTTAGGGTGTTTTTTTAACATTTTTTTTTAAACAACTTAAAAATGAAAGGATGGAGCTGCAGGAAAAAACCTGCTGTGCAGAAAAAATGTAAAATTTTAGAACTTGGGGGCATTTTTAAAACTTCATCTTTTGACTGAAGCAACTTGACAGCTTTGCAAACTGTTTACATTGACTGTTTACATATATATTTTCTGGAGGAAAAAAATTGTCTTCAGCCAAAATAACTAACTGGTCTGTAGCTATGTTACAGACGGATCCTAATGCTGCGTGATTCTCCTGTTTTCAGTGGCGTGTGCTTTTGTCACACTTTGATAGATTGGGCTGATGTTTCCCATGCCAACCGTCTCCCTCCAGATGAGTGTTTATATGTTTGTTTTGAAAGTTTCATTAAAAAACACAGTTCAGCTGTTCTTGAAAATGGGGCCAGAGGAAAAAAAACCAAAAAATTCCTTTGCGTGCTACTCTTTTTAAGAAAGTCCTGTGGTACCTGGATATCAGGGATAATCCAACTTTTGCCGACCCTGTGGAAACTTAGTTTGCTTTAGTCTAGTTGGAAATTCCTGAAAAAATCTCATTCTAAACAAACCGAGCAGGAGTTTGTTGGTACGCACAAGCTAAACTCCCTGACAGTCCCATTTGCACAAAGCACGGGCTTTGTTCCTTCACGCTTTCGTCCCGTGATGCCGCGGGGGTCAGAGCGTGTCCTCAACTTGTCCCTGGTCAGGGCTGCGCGCGAGGGATGCTGATGAGTCTCCTCCTGTCACTGCCCCCAGGTAGCGGTGCCGCTGCCTCTCCTCGCCTGGCCCTGGGTGTTACCCCAGCTGCACGTGTGTGACGCTGGAGCCAAAACCTTTCTGGAGGTGAACTGATGCTGAACCTCTTTTCTCTTTCCTGTCCCTTGTTGCGATTGCAGGTGTCCCTTCCAGGTACATCTGCCTGCCCTCTGTTGCAATGCCCGGGCTATTCTCAGCACGGCCGACCTGCCCGTATGTGGATTTTAACTCTCCTCAGGCACGGCTCACCATGGAGCTTTCTGGGACATCCATGTGGTTGTGCTAAATCGGAGCCCGCAGGGCTGATGGATCCCAGGAGAGTCCTCATCTCTGCACTGCAGCCCGCAGAGGGTCCTGGAGCAGAGGATTTACCCTGGTTTCCCTTGTGATATCCCAGCACCGTGGGTGACAGGGTGCAGCCAGGCAGGTTTGGTTCCTGGCCCGCTGGGTATGAAGGGATGCAGCTGCTGGTCCCCACCGGGCCGGACCCAGGGCTCCAGCAGCTGCGTGGTTTGACTGTTCCTGACATCGGCACTCCCCGGGCACTGCTTTGGGGAGACCAGTATGAAAATGTCTGCACAGCATAAAAGCAATGGGAGGGAAGGCAGCGCCATGCGTACCGCTCGAGCGCTGATATCAGATCCCAGCTGGGACTTGTGCCCCTGCTTGTCCCAGCTGCAGCCTGGCTGTGGAAGGCAAGAGCTGACAGACTGCTCCCATGTGGCGCTGGCTGTAGACACGGAGGTGTCTTCATGCCCTGGAATGGGCTGCTGGGCTCCGGAGGGGTCTTGGTCCCCACAGTGAAGCGAAGCGTGAGGCTGGTCCTGCTGGGCAGGAGCTGCTCTCTGCCTCCCCTGGTGCCAGCGAGAGCAAAGCCAGCAGCGTCACCTCCGCGGCGGGTAGAGAACCTCTGACCCCAGCCGGGGCGAGAAGCAAGCACAGAGCCACGGAAGCTGCTGGGCTGCGGCATCCCTTTCGAGAGAGAGCAGTCTTTGTAAGCTTCAGCTAGGCGACAGTCATCAGGGTCTGCCACAAAGGGAACCTTGGGAAGGGGAAAAAAATAATCCAGGAGCAGCAACCATTAATCCCAAAGAGTGAGACTGCAAATGTTGCCAAAGAGCCGACTTCATATGGTTTTGACTCCGAGGGAAATCTGGAGAATCTCTGCTAATCTACATATTCAAGAGAACAAAATGGCCTGAAACATAGTGCTACGTTTCTTTAAATACTTGTCTTAAAATTAATACGGCAATTAACTAATCATTAGAGTTGTATATTCCTTGCACACACTTTCTTTGAAGCCTCCTTCCTATGTAAAAACAGTTTGAATCCTAGGTTTAACCGCAAAGCTCAGCCCTGGCTGTTAGCTGTGCAAGTGCAGTGGCACATCCATAATATAACTCTTCTGTATGTTTGGGAGTATAAACATTTAGCACCTAAATCTATAAAAGACAGACAATATAGTGAACCCCCTCTCCCTGGGACTATGGAGTGTTTGAGCTCCGTATGAGAAAAAGATGCGGTCAGTTTATTTACCTTGGACAACAACAGAGCTGTGGCAATTTGAAGTCCTTGTCATTTGGGGAGCTCCAACGGGTTTTCTTCTTCATTTGCCCTAAACCATGATCTTTCCCAAGCTCTGGAGTGACTCGAAGGAGCATGAGCAGACACGTCCCTTGCCAGGAACATATCAGGAAAAAGTTTATTTAACGCAGAGAAGATGAAACTTTGCCTTATCCATCACTGCTGTTCAGAGCAAAATAAAGGTGCCAATTGATTTTGTGTTAAAAGGTAATTAATTGTTGTGCAAAGCCTGGTTTAGAGTTTAAAGGCCACATTACTACAGCTAGGACCTCTGGCTGTGTCAGCAGCATCTGGCAGATGAGAAATGTGAAGAAAGGAGCAGAGTTTGCCCTGAGCAGCTAGTCTGTGTGCTCCAAAAATAGGCGGAATTCACAATAAGATGATGAAGGATGGAGCAAGAACTGAGGAGATATTAGGGCACGTAGCAATAGGACCTGTAGGACTAATTCTCTGCCATGCCAGTGCTTGGTGCCACTTTGCTCGTGATTTACACCAGCAAACTGAGAGGAGAATCGTAAGCAGTGATCCCAGCAGGACCAAGAGCCAGGCTTTCTGCGGGCAACATTTGCCGGTCCTTGGCGACCCCAGGACTATGACGCTGAGTTACGCCCATGCTTTGCACGGTGCAAGCACCGCGGCACAGACCGGAGCGTGGATTCTCCATGGACTGCTCTTGACCTGTCTCTTCGTGCGGGTTGACCACACGTGTTCAGCAGAGCACCCCCTCGGTTCGTGCCCTCGGGGAAAGGCTGGCGGGGCTGCGCAGCGTCCTCCTCCTCAGGCTCAGCAGGGATGAGTAAAGAGGAGGCGGTCAGGAGGCAACGACTTTTTGAGGTGCACGGTTCCCTTCCCTAGGAAGCTCGCTTTTCTTCAGCAGCCTGCTCTGGGCCACATCTTGGCCAAAAGCGTGTTTCTACTGCCCAGAAGACGGAAGGAGAAAGGCACAGACCAGGCAGGAAGGTAAGAGAAGTAGTGAGCTGCCGCCTGATGTTTAAAGGGACGTAGGGAAGCTGGGGCTGAGTTTGTAAAGAGGTAAAGGACCCCCCATGTCACGGACCTCTTGTGGAAAACAGCTTATGGTTGAATGTCAAAAACTTCATAGGCAATTAAAATGTTGATTGTTTGACTTATAAGGTCAGACTGAAACTTATGGCATTTCTAAACGCTGCAATTAATCTGTTCAAGTTATTGTATAACCTGATACAGCAAACAAGAGACAAGACAATCTTCAGGTGAAATCTCCTTCCTCCTACTCTAGTGGGATTAGTGTCTTTCAAATTAGCCCATCTTTTTGCCTCAAAGTATAAATAATACTTTTCTGAGCTCTCTCTTTCATCTCTACCTCTCTCTCTTTACTATCCCGGCCATCCAAAGTACTGTCATGTGCTGCTGCATCTGGAAAGGTTGGTTTGACATACAAGGCTCCTTTTCCTACTGCATGTTCATTGGCAGGTTTCACGTGCAAAATTAATCCAGAGTGCTGCCTTCAACGTATTTTTAGAAAAAAGATATTAAAAAATCATGTTCTGTAGTTCTGGGTTTTGACAAGGAGCTTCTCACAGCCACGTGTTGGCCGGAGGTGGTTACTAACCACCCAAGTGAGTTACTTCATAAGCAGCAGCACTGCTGGAGGGGCCTGTCACATTATAAGTGAGAAATAAAACTGACCATCTGTGAAGCTTTGCTCTAAATCCCAGAGTCCTTCGTAAAACATTCTGCCTGATTAAAGCCCCCAGGATCTTCAGCTGGAGGAGCCCTCCCCCACCTTTTCCCCATATTATAGGGTGCTTGAAGTCAAAAGGCACCCAATTCCACCCCAGAGCATCCGCATCTTGATAACAAGTGGGCTCTGATACTTACAGAGCTCAAGTACTTCCTCAACCCTCTAAAGTGAAAGTTTTGGAGTGTAAGTGTGTGCTTCAGCCCAAGCAGCGTATTTTTCTGAATAGGGGCAGTTCTGTAGGACAAAAGGGATAACTATCAATAACATTGTCGACTCATCGGGCTGTTCATTCAGGAAATCAGTTCAGATATTGTCTGGCTCTGAACCGGGAGGTTGGACATTAAGTGCAGAACCAAGGAGAAGAGCAAAGTGAGAAGAGCTGCAGGTTCTCCAAGCAAAAGGCACAATAAGCTGTGTTCTTTTTTTCTGTGAAGACAATGTATTTTGGGATAGGAACGTTCAAAACAACAACATGTCATGGGCAATTTACCCTACATGTGCCCTGGGGTCTGGTTTGGAAAGCTATCTCAGCAAATCTCCCCTGTTGTGCTAATGGCCCTACTACTGGTAACAATGTACTGTCCTATTGATTATTTATCCATCGTTAGTAGACTTATTGTATTCCCAGGCCAATACTCCCGGTGTAACTGCAAGCGAGTCTGTTTGATGTTTGATTGAATGCAAGGGTTGCTGCAGACACAGGATCCAGAGCCTAAAGGGCGATAAAGACCTTTCCCCAGCAGATTTGTAAGCAGGGAAAATTCCTTTAGCCAGGATCAGACTTGGAAGGGGGGTGGTGTCCTAAGAAAGACCGCAGCCTTTTCACTGACACCAACAAGGGCTCTGGGATCCTGCTATGCCACCTTCCTGCCTGGTCTCCTGCTGTCAGACACGTTCACAGTCTTTGTGCTGTGAACACACAGGAGAGGAGGATTTACATAGGCAATGCTGTCTGGGAAAGGGAATGCTATCCATGGGGACAGAAAGGGTATCCAGCTGGGTATTTTTAATTTGCAGGCTCTCTCCTCCAGCATTTCACCAGACCTATGAATCTTGGGCCCAGTCCAGCCTCTAAAAATCACCATACCTGCTCAAAATCCAGATATTTACAACAGCAAAACAATTCCTTTTTTTTTTTTTTTATTGTTTCCTCTCCGACCTTCATGTTCCCCACCCCAAACTCACCTTTTCCAGCCTTTCTTTGCAATTCTGGGGTTGGAAAACGTGCTTTGATGCTGCAAGAGGGCATCCTGCAATAGCCAGCTTGCCTCTGAGCGCGTTCAGAAGGGGACACAGGGCAGGACGAGTCCCCTCTCCCAGGCAGGGACCTGCGGTGAGGGCAAAGCAGCGAGCAGGCTGTGGCACGAAGGGACTCTCTGGAAGCAGCGTGGGTCACAGTGAGCCTGGGGGCTTGTCTGTGTCCCTCCGGCTTCCACACACCCCGCCTGGCTCTCCAGCCTCATGTTCCCACCCACCTCTTTGACGATCCAATTGCCTGCCCTGGTCTGTACACACCCAGGTGCTATTTCAACCAATTCTTTTGGTAAAATACAATGAGAATTATAAATCATGTCAGCACTAGCCAGGCTGGAGATCTTCGACTGCACCCAGCCCTGGCAGCCCTACGGAAGAGGAAGGGGTTGTCTGAGAAGCTCCTAGTGAGGACTGGATGGAGGTGAGGGTCTGAACAGGGAGGGGCACAGCTGCTCCTCCATCACGGGAGAGCCCTGGGTATATCTGCCAGAGACCCAGGCTCAACCATAACCCTTTCCCGGCTGACCAGAAGCAACCGTTCCTGGGCTGCTCTTGCTGAAGGATTTGCATTTGTCTGAAGAGCCCATCAAAATGCAGCAGGTGGGCTTTGCCCTGAACGCATATCGCCTGGCCGACTAGGCTACGTGGAAAGATTGTACCGTGCTGTGAACACAAAACTACATTTGTTCAGAGGCAACAGGCTCTGTATTTCATCACTCTCTGTCACTGCAGCTCTGCAGAGGGTTTACTGCAGAATGGATGGATCACCATGGGAGTGGGATGTTCCCTCTCCGAGGAGTCATCGGTGTGTACAGTAAATCCCGCTCCCAGGGTTGAGGAGGATTACTGCTGGTGGTAACGCAAGGCGCTCTCCAAGGAGAAGGAGATGGGGAGAAGGAGCACAGGGTGGTGACCTTGCTACGTTCCCCGCTGCCCATCACTTTGTTCAGCACATCATGCTGCAAGTGCTGCTCAGGCTGGTGAATGTGACTTGCCCAGCGCTGCCAGTGTCGGGATGTCCCCTCCAGCCTTAAGCTGCTTTGGTGGACAGAGAAACCCTGGATGCTGTCAGGGCACCCCTTCGAGAGAAAGTTTGGGATGGAGTTTCAGGATTATAAATCCCCATTTGCTCTCCCCCCATGTTCTGCCGTTCACTGATGTAAAATCCCCAGCAAACCTGGGCAGCAGCTTCACTGGGTCTGCAGGTGGCAGCCAAAAAGGGAGAGGGCCTTCCAAACTTGGTTTAAAGGAGTGAGAGCAGTTGTGAAGTACCAGGTTTAGGGTAACCTATGTGCTAAATGATCCCAGCTCCCTTATCTGGATTTTTCCCTACTCTTAAATGTCACAGGGACAGACCATTTGTCCCACAAACTTCTATTTTGGTAGGTGTGTTGCTTGGCTGGTGCTGAAGAAGCAGCTTTGCAATACTTTACCTCATTTGGTTGCCTCAGGTCCATCTTTGCTGTATATACTACAGCTAGCCTGTGCAAATTGTCCCTGCAGGGTTTTCTGCAATGCACTTTGTACTGCAGAAGGTTTTATCCTGTTCTGCCAGGAGGGCAGCATCACCGTCCCACGGGCACAGTGGCACTCCCCGGGCACCCAGGTCACAAGCTCCCCTTATTTTTTCAATAAGAGACACGGATGTTCTTCATAAGTAGACCTTTCAAAACATTTTACTTGTTTAGTGTGCAAGTTTCTTTGGCAGTGATGCAGATGTGAGCACCTGGCTGTTCTGCAAATCAGGATATGAAGCTGGTCACCCAGAAAATGAAGGGGACGTGATTTGAGACCATTTGATAGCATCTCACTTTAAGTCACTTGTGGAGAAGCAGACGTGATCCTGGGGGAGGAGCGGGGACAGATTGTTTTTTTCCAAACCTGCGTTCAACATCACAGTCACCAGAATTTGCAGATGCCTTTATGACACAGCCCAGGCTGATTCCCAGGCAAGTCCATCCTGCTTACTGAATGAGAAAGGTGTTTTGTGTAAAAAGTGATGAATAATCATATGATTAAACTCAGCCTCCTAAGAAGTATTCACAAGAGGCCTTAATGGTGATTATGCAGGCAATCTCGTTTTTAACTGCTGATTGGTTTTGCAACCTTCTGTTGAATGTGGGGTTGTGCACGTTGTGTGCATGGGTGAGCAAGCGCATCCATGCGTGTCCATGCGTGTACGTGTCCGCCTCCACATACACGTGTGAAAACCTCCACGGTTTTTAAAGACCAGAGGAAAAGCCCAGACGTCTGTCAGTACTGGCAGCGGTGGGTGGGCAGTGTTTGAGCTCTCCCCTCTCGGCTGGGCAGTGCTGGGGGGCGCGCGCAGAGGGCGGCTCCTTGGGGGCAGGAGAGGAGGAGAGTCCCTGGGATGCCAGGACTGTGGTGGCTCCTCTCACATCTCGCCAAGCTGGAGGGCGCCCCTCAGCCGTGGTCTGGCCATGGCTCTGCTTGCTTTCCAGCACCACGGGACAGACCAAGGGTGTTTCTCAAGCCTCTGTGAAAGAGAACTGAGCGAATAAGAGGAAAATGCACCTATACATCTCTTGAAAGGACGAATTAGAGTTGTACACTCTTATCTTGCCTGCCTCTTGATGTCACATTAAGACTCAGCTCCACAGCGAGCAGTAGCTGAAGCTTTTGAGTCTTTCTCACACAGTTGAAAGAACTGAAAACACATGTTTGAGTTGCTAATTAGAGCCTGAGCCAAGGTCTGTTGTAGAAATCCTGATCACTTTCCTGTCGCTAGCAACAGAAACCAAAGCAATCCCTTCCTGTACATGTTACGTTTTCCCTGAAGAGCAGCTCTGGGACCCTTTGCTGATCTCTGGAGTGGTGTTTGTTCAGCCGCGACTGGAGAAACTTTTCCTCTCTCTTGCAGTGGATGGAAACTCAAAATGCAATTAACTGGATAGTCAGCTGGATAAATAATAGAGCCAACACTGGAGCTAAATTTGCTAAGGAACCCCCCTTTTACTGTGCCATAGATGCATTTACTGAGTAATTTAAGATGAGCGTCTTTTCAGGTCAAATTTTCTATGGGACACTATATATAAAGTCAGGACACTTGAAAATCCTACAAAATCTGCAAATTCACTCCTTCATCAAGAAGGAAAATACACAATCAGCAGTGCGTTGATTATATGTAGATGCATCCAATTCTGTCTGTCTGAACACACAGATTCACTTTTGAGGGCAAACCAGAAAACAGTGCAAATCTGTGAGCTTCCTGCTTGCCTTACCATTTAATTGCCCTTCGTCAGTTCTTTAGTATCTGATGTATTTTCACCTTTGCAGTAGGTCTCCAAGGAGTAAGCATGCATTTATGACGGCACATTTGGGAGTGTGGACCCTGCTGTTGGAACAGTTGAACTGAAAAGAATTTATTAAATATATCAAGAACAATTGATCGAGGCCATTTGAGGGGAAGTCTTCTTGGGCCAATACAGAAGAAGTAGGTACAAAAAGAGGATCACCAACTGAAAGCCACATCAGACCTTACTGGGAAGTGCCCGGGTACAAAAAGACCTTTCAAAGATTAAAAGGACAGCAAGCACAACATGCAGCCGTGTTTGTGTTGTCACCTCGGGATGCAGAGGAACGTCCTACCAGGCAGCTGACATGAACTTTTTGGGTTTTGCTCTTCACTGGAAAGACAACAATGTGTTCTTGGTCCTGAATGCCTCTAGAAACCAAGGGGTTGTCCACACTTGGCAGGGTCCCGTGTTGCCACGAGTCCATGGAGACTGTTCTGGAGGTGTTTGCCCAGGTGTCTGTATTGCACACTAGCGATACCAGCACTCCTCGAAGCTCCCGTGTGGTCCCCAACATGTAGCGGCACCATCTAGCAAAACACTTCTTGTGCTTCTTAGTCAGAGGGGTTTGATAGCTCATTCTTTCCATTGATTGCATTGGTTTTTTACTTCTCCTGATTAACACAATTGCAGGTCTTCATTTTCAGCATTGTCTGAAGGCAGGCTGTGATTTGATGCCTGCACCTTTCAACAATGTTTTCTCCTTCAGGCCACACAATTTATGTAATTTCAGGAGTGCAAATACAATTTGGAAAAAAAACCAAAACCAAAACCAATTAAAACAAACCTTTTTAATTCCTGTAAGTGTAATGACCACAGTTACACATGTTTGTACTACGTATTTTGGAACTGCTAGGGCTTACAATAGAGGCAGAGGCATTATTCACCCAGGGCTTATCTCATTCACAAGGCAGAGAAGTGTTTGACTTTTGATTTCAGGTGAAGGACACGCTGCAGAACCCGATCAATCTATCTCTTTATCTTTGATTCATGAGCCAAAGAAATATATATTTCATCATTCAGGCTAAACTCATTGGGATGTTTGAGGAGAATCACAGGAATTTGGTTCAAATAACATAGCAAGTGCGTCCTAATTATTTTTACTGCAGAAACATTGTCTCCTATTGGCCATTGGCCTCTTCTCCCAGGTGAATGATGACAGGACCAGAGGAAATGGTCTGAAGTTGCGGCAGGGGAGGTTTAGATTAGATATTAGGAAGAATTACTTTACTGCAAGAGTGGTCAGGCACTGGAACAGCCTGCCCAGGGAGGGGGTTGAGTCACCATCCCTAGAGGTATTTAAGAAACGTCTAGATTTGGCACTCCAGGGCATGCTGTGAAGGGCAGACATTGTAGGTTGTTGGGGTTTTTTTTTGTTTGGTTTTTTGTGTGTGTGCGTGTGTGTATGGTTGGACTCGATGATCTCAAAGGTCCTTTCCAACCATGAAGATTCTATGATTCTATGATTCTATCCCTCAGTCTTGCTTCATCCCCACTGTTAAATGCGGTACCTTTTCCAGGAAAATCGGCACTACTCTTCCTACCTAGGTCAGAAGTGGAAGGGAATCTGTGGGTATAAGGCACCACAACCCACCGTGGCCTGCAGCGTGTCATAGCAGGAGGAGCTGGAAGAGTTTTACCCGCCAGGCTGAGACAGGAGCTCCTTTCTGGAGCCAGTCACACACGCCATCAAGCCCCGGAGTCTGCACCACAGCGGGAGATTTCTGCTGAGGCGAGTGGTGGAGGCGGCACGTGCTGCTGGCATCTGCCTGCAGGGCACAGACCCACGCAGGCAGCCCCGTTCCTGCGATGGGGTCTCAGACCTTTAAATTGCAGTATGGGACAGTATGTTTCATGCAAACGGGCTGCAAAGCGACTTCCGAAAAGCCTCAGGTATACCCATTGCCAGGGGAGCTGCTGCGGCTGCTGCCTGTGCCTGAAAATCCCTGTCTCCGACAGGTGAAGGCGGCCTGCCAGGGAGGCTCGGGGTTCGTGTGTGAGTGGACAGGGAAAAGTTTTATTCTGTCCGTGTTTTACAGCTCAGAAATGCCCAGGCTTCAGCTCTCCTCCTTTCTGCTTTTATTGCGGGGAGTTGCAAAAGGGGAAACTTGTGCCTGAACAGATGGGGTAGGGTTGGTCCCACACAGGGATGTTCTCAAGCCCCAGTGAGATTTTGCAGCTAAAAAGGTGCTTAAAAATGACCATACCCAAAGCTCAGAGGGTTTTCCATGGTGGAAGGTCTGGCTGGGAGTCCTTTGCTCCTTACGGTGTTTATTTTGTCACAGATTCAAGGTGCTGTGAACTCAGAGAGGACAATTTAGTTCTACCATTGCAAAACGCTTCATCAAGAGTGTCTGGAGGTGATGAAGTCAGGCTTTGCACAGCTTGTTTTCTATCTGGCTCTATCCCCCAACTCAGATATTGATGCTAATAGATTAGGGAGAGATTGAGCTGGATCAGATAAATACATTATCGCATCATCTGCATACAGCATTAATGCAAAGCTCTTTGAGCCCTTATAATGCTGGGGATATTTTCATTTTTGGCATGTATTAGATCCCAAACATCCAGTTGTGAAATCAAATGACAAGAGAGCAAGATGTTCTTTTATCACTTTTCTGCCCAGGGAAGCGACTGGATATAAGGCTTTTTGCTACTACTGGGGAAGCAGTTAAAATAAAGCCAGTACCAGACCAGGGATCTACTCGGCAACTGTGAAGCCAGAACTAAAAATATGCTAACCTGCCAGGACACTGATGGCATCAAATTTGCATGTTTTTTTTTTTTCCCCCTCAGGATTTTCTGGGCTAAATTTCCATCTCCAGAGCAAGGGAAGAGAACCAGAGGTTTGCAGTCTGGCACCTTGTAGAAACTTGCTTTGCAAAGCAAAGACTTGCAGCTTTTTTAGTCAATGTGGTCCCAGGCTTGTGCTCCAGCAAAGCTCTCAGGGGCTGGACTGCCGCCAGCGCCCAGCTCGGACGGTGGCCCTGTGTGTGGGAAGGGCCTGGCACGTTCATTTCCAATGCAAATTCTTCTCATCGCTGTGGGGCCATGGGGTATCTCTCCCACCCACGTGCAGCCGCACCAACTGCACTGGACACCTTCCTACAGGTACCAGTCATGGCCTCTCACCATGGCACTGTGGGGCTTCTCTGCGTCTGGGGACTAGGAATAAAATCTCCAGCATTGGAAACAGCAGGGTTCAGTAGTCCCTTTGATCCTGAGAACAAGGACATGATCTCTACAGCTGGTGCATAGCTATCGCCCATGTTCATTGCATGAATAGCCGTTCTGGCCACTCAGACCTCCCTCACTGCGACGCTTCTGGACAATCTCCTTCGGGATAAAATGACACTTAACCAAGTAGTGATCAAAGGGGTGGCTTAGCCTGTGTAGTGCTATGTGTTGGATGAATAACGACCCAGCTGATGAGAGGTGCTGATGTGCACTGCCCAGAGACACCTTACCTTGTCAAGATTGCCCTTGACAGGCAACTTGAGTCCATAACTTCTTGGGAGAAGTTTGCAATTGGAGCTCTGGAGTGAAGACTGAGAAAATATCAGCTTTCCTCAGCAGGTAGAAGACTTCTGGTACATTGCAGACCATCGAGGGGCCTGGCCGGATGGAGATATGGATGGTGGATTAAGTGCCCAGACTAGGTGAGCTCTATTCCACTCTATTAGTGATTAATACCATTATTCTTCATGGCATTGGTGTAAAACTTTGTTCTGGATGAGTAAAATAACACATGAATTACTCAAATGCCTCTTGTGATTTACGATATCAGATGCCATCATTGCCACAATCAGATAGAAAAGCCACACCACCAGACGTGTCTCTAGAAGGATGCACGTGGGCCTCCTCTCACGTATGCCAGAACCACTTCGGCATGCTCTGAAAGCACGAGGGATGTGCGGTGGTGAGTTATGTCTTTTTACTGAAAAAACGTAAAGCAAAAAATTAAAGTTAGGGGTTTATCAACACCTCTCCCCACCCCCCACAATACATGCTTCCACTAAATATTCACACTTCCTTAGAGATGCCCATTGAGACAAAAAAACCCCCAACAATTCTGCAGTGAAAATAAGTCTTGGCAGAAAGGGAAAGAGTCACATCACCTGCCTCTAGATGTCTGCCTTCTATTTCTGGCAACCAGGTTAGAGGGGTCTTCTGCTACTGAGGGTGGCTAGTTAAGTTTGGATGGAGCCGGTGGCAGCGGAGAGGTGATGAGTCCCACTAACATATTGACCCACTATGCATGAGGGTGGTGGTACTGCGTACATGGGGCTGCCTGGAAGCAAGTGACCTGGGGACCACCAGACCCTTACAAGGCAGGCACTGACCCTACTGCAACTGCATCCCCATGGACATCACCAGAGGTGATTCTCCTCCTCTGTTCTGCTCTCATGAGATCCCCCTGCAGTGCTGCGTCCAGCTCTGGAGCCCCCAGTGTAAGAAGGACATGAACCTGTTGGAGCAAGTCCACAGGAGGCCCTGGAGATGCTGGGAGGGCTGGAGCCCCTCTGCTGGGAGGACAGGCTGAGAGAGCTGGGGGGGTTCAGCCTGGAGAAGAGAAGGCTCCGGGGAGACCTTGGAGCCCCTTCCAGTCCCTAAAGGGGCTCCAGGAAAGCTGGGGAGGGACTCTGGAGCAGGGAGGGGAGACACAGGATGAGGGGGAAGGGTTTTAAACTGAAAGGGGGTTGATTTAGATTAGATATCAGCAAGAAATTTTTCACTATGAGGGTGGTGAGCCCCTGGCGCAGGTTGCCCAGAGAACCTGTGGCTGCCCCATCCCTGGAGGGGTTCAAGGCCAGGTTGGACGGGGCTTGGAGCAACCTGGGCTGGTGAGGGGTGTCCCTGCCCAGGGCAGGGGGGTGGAATGAGATGATCTTTGAGATCCCTTCCAACCTGAACCGTTCTATGAGTTTATGAGCATTTCACTGTCTCACCACTGTCTGACCAAGGGTTTGCCTTCAGTTAGGGAAGCAAGTAGAAATACCAAATGTTCAGAAAACTACACTATATTCCAACACAGCAAAAAGCAGGGGCAGCTGGATGAGTGAACACAGCTATAATACATGAGGTATTAAAGTGTTGGAAGCCAACCTGGGAATGCAGAGTGTGAGACCTGCAAACATGACATGGTACAGGGGCGTGTGCTGAAGGCCCTGGTGCACTGATGGAGGGTGGCCACGCTGTCTCATCCCCACTCACTGCTGTCTCGCTGCTCCTGGCAAGGCAGAAGATGGTACGATCTAAGTGCTAGAGGCACCTGTGGGTTTAAACTGGTCAGAATTGCTCTGAGCAGAGGCAGAAGACTCAATAGTCTTTCAGCAAGCGGGAGTTAATGATTTCTTCTACTGTGCTTGGATTGACTGGCTTTCTCTGGCTGGAAGTGCAAATGAAGCCATCTTTCTAAACCAGGCTAATTTGTGTTGAACTCAGTTGTCACAAGTCAATTATCTGCCACGCTGTGGAAATTGGGGCCAGCTTGTTTGTGATGCAGGGCGGATCAGGCAGCAGCCCGTCCTCTGCGCCCCGGGCGAGGAGGGTCATTCCCGGGAGAGCGCTGCCGCATCCACGGCGCAGCGCGCATCCCTCCTGGGCATCCCTCAGGGCTGTGCCTGCCAGCGTCCGTCCGTCCGTCCGTCCGTCCTGCCCGTCCTGCCGGGCACTGCAGAGCTGACAGCATCTCCTCCTGCCTGGGGAACGGCCAACATCACCAAGGACTGGGGCCTGGAAACGGCGATGTACGAATCTGCAGGGAGACTCCGGCGCTGCCCTCGCAGCCTTCCCAGGAGCCAGCTGCCAGGCAGGCAGGGAGACACGCTGTGACAGGCAGCGCTTACGGATGCTCAGCTTTGTTTATAGCTCTGCTGCATCGCTGTCAGGGGAAGGGGTGGGGATGTCCTTCCCTGGGGAGCTGCAGAGGCTGCTCCCACTGGAGAAGGCTCCCCAGGTTGCAGCAGGCGAGCGAGAAAAGGGTCAGACTTTACTGCAGCTCACACAGGGAGCTACAGACCTGCCTACAACCACCAAGAGGCAGTTTATGATAAGCCTTTTTCAGCTCTCCTTTGCCCTTCCTAATTGCTTTGAGGTTATTCTTTTAAGTAAGTTCCTTATTCTTCGTTTAGCCTGATGAAAAGAGGCAATATTAATTTATATTTTTAGCTTGAAAGACTTCTAGTCTTTTCGGAGACCTCACTAGAGGAGATGGCCACAGCAGATGCACTGCAGAGCCCTGGTTGATGTGGTGTCCTGTCGTACGTGCAAGTTACTGAGAGCGTTGGGGTCATGTTTCAGCTGCAGTTTTTGAGAAGTTAAATCCATGGTTCAGGCATGGTGCTGAGGAAGAGTCTACTCTGTTTGCAAACAGTGCTGGGGGAGGCTTGAGAGACCTGTGCATCCCTTAAACAAACACACAGGACACTTGGGTGTTGCTGTCCCCAGCCCGCTCTCTGCAGACCTGGACCCTGACCCCCCAGGACCTGCTCTGGGGAGCAATGAGTGGGCAAAATCTGCTGAAGGTGCCACACAAACACTTCATTTTAATTTCCATGAGGCTGTTCAGCCTGCGGTTTGCAGTCCCTGTTGTGCTTCCTGTAATTGCCTTCCACCACCATAGTGCCATGTCCGAGTCAAAGTTGGCTACGAGATCTGCTGCTTGCTGTTTGCCCCTGTTAACACTGACCTGGGAAGCAGCAGATGCACCACCTGCATGGTACAACTCCTGCTACCACACACCTTGTCTCTTCTGCTGCTGAAAACGTCATTCAAGATGTTTGATGTAACACTTTGCTTGCCATTAACCTGACACGGGTGAGACCTGGAGAGTTGCTGCAAAGCAAACATGAAGATTGCCTATGTGATCAACATAACACTTGGCTTCACCCAAGACTGGATGGTTGTTCAGTGGCACAGTGGCCTTTTTTTACCTGCTCTGCTGCTCAAACCTCAAAGCCACACACATCCTCCTGTCCCTCTCCTCTTCCACACACCAATCACATCTGCTCTGGTCTCTCTCCATCATTAGGTCTCTGGAATTCCTTTTTATTGCTCGTTTGACAAGGAAATCTCTCTGAGGACTGTGGCAGCTGGAAAAACATCTGCAGGAGTGATGTGCAGGGTTTCTGTTGGCAGTTTGGAGGCCGGACAGACAGAATTTTTGCTGGCTTATAGCCTGAGCTTGTAGGCTTTTCAAGCTATAGCAGGTGTGCTGCTTCCACAAAGCTTGAGTCTTTGATGAAGAGCTGTATCCAGCGAGAATACACTGCAAGAGCCTGAGACCCAAACGCAGAGCGCACTTTGCCAGTGCTGGGTGCCTCGTGCATGCAAATGCCACATCCAGAGACAAGCGCAGTGATTTCGCAAGTTAGGGTCTCCAAAAGAGGTGATGCGAGGGGATGAGGAAGCAAGAGCCTCACTGGGATATGGCTGCCTTCCCTGGGACGGATTCCTGGGTGAGCAACGGCTTTTGAAGGACTCCTGACCTCATGAAACTGCAGCACAGAGCAATCACCAAGTGCAGGAGCTGGGT
This sequence comes from Larus michahellis, assembly GCF_964199755.1. NCBI lineage: Eukaryota > Metazoa > Chordata > Aves > Charadriiformes > Laridae > Larus > Larus michahellis. The sequence continues at coordinate 1,186,770 of NC_133908.1, forward strand.
CTGCGTGTGCGAAAGCGCCGCGTGCCGCTCAGCGGGACACTCGGTTCTGGGGACAAACACATCGCCATTTGCAGGTCAGCTCTCTGCGTCACCCCAGAGGAGGAGCTCTTTTTGTGATAATGACATGGGTCATGAAAAGGAGACGGGAAAAGAAAGAGAAGAGGAAACAGGTAGGTGGGGCGGCAGCGCCGTGGCTGTGCAGGGGGGCAGACACCTGTAGCCTCCGGGCAGGCTCTTTCTGCCTCATCCACTTGCAGAAAGTTTCAGAATAACCATGAGCATCCTGCCACAGCTGAAACTCTCCAGCAGCAGCACTGGGTGCTTCCTCTGCTCCAGCTCGGGAGTTGCAGAGACCCACTTTGGAAACTGAAGCCAAGGGAGTGACACCTGGATCCCTGCGTGGCTCATGCAGGAGCTGTTTTGGCACGGGATCTGCTGCTCCTCCTCTGGCATAGTGATTGCCACCCCTGCTCCAGCCTCAGCTCCCTCCTTTCCCAGCCCAAGCACTGCAGCACTAGTTTCTGTTATGTCTCTCCTGGCAGGATGTGTCTCAAAGACCTTCTATGTTTCACAAGCAGGGGAGCTGAGACACGAAGGGTCCTCTGGCCGGCTGCCCCCGGAATAAAACTAGCCGTACTTACAGAGCATCAACCAAGGACTAGGAGAGTCCCCATGCCTAGTTTTCATCCACATCAAAGCATCTCCTTGGCAGGAGATGCTCAGGGAGACCCCTCAGGATTCCCTGCTCTTGGCTATGCCCAGAAAGCTGCCTGGGACTCCCAACCTGGGGCATCCTGGTTAGAAAAGTCTTCCACTCTCTAAACTGCATCTGGTTCAACTCCAGATGCTGCCCTCTCGAGTGTGGCTGCAAGGAGAAGGTCCTTGGCAGCCCCGTTCCACCACAGTGCCAGCAATACCTTTGGCCCTGCTGCTTCTGCCACTTCCCACGTAAGGGAATGAGCCAGGTCAGGGTCTGGCAGGGCACAGGGAGTGAGGACAACCTGATGGCAAAAACGTAAATGCACTGGGAGAGACTGGAGAAGCTGCTTCTGCTGCTCTTACCCAAAAGGAGAGCTTTTTAAACTCCTGTGGTCTGGACAATTCCTTATTCTGCTCTGACGGTTAACATCTATTTAGGAATGGGAGCCTGATGACTCAGAAAACATCCTTTCACGCGGGTCAGAAGACAACCGTTCCCTTGGAAGGGGTAAGAGCGAGCCGGGGGACGGTGCTGGTTTTGAGGAGGGCTGTAGCACGCCTGGCCCTGCTCCTCTAAGGGCAGGCTGCCACCAGCGTCTCTGTGAAGCAGATCTGCTGCGTCACACCGGAGAGCGCTCGGTCACGCTGGGAGCGATTAGGCAATGGCAGCGGCTGGCAGGCTGCGCAGGGAGCAGGGGAATACACCAGAGAATACGTTCTCATAGGTGGGAGCTCATGGTTAGGATGCTTTGAGAGGAGGTCATGAGGAAAACAGCTATCTCATGCCTACATGAGCAATTAGAGCAGAGGCTGCACTAACTTCACAGAACTCTGCAGCTACTGCTAATCAAATCGAGCTGCATCGGCTCTCACTGGAATAATTGCCCATGGGAATTCAGAGCATGTCGGAGCGCTGAGCTCGTTAAGCGTGCCGGCTGCGGGCTGGCGCTCCTCTGGTCATGCACCAGCCGGGCGTCTGGAGCCTCTGCTCTCGCACAGGCGCCCCCCCCACGCACAGCCTTCACCTTTTGGGGTGTCAGCAGCACTCGCTGGCTGCTGGGATCCTGGGGTCTGCCTCAAAACGCTCATTTCAATGGACATGAGAAGGCGGCTTTTAATGTGGGTTTTTGGTGGGACCACAGACACATGTGGAGGGAGGTGCGTGTCCTGGGCTCAGGCCACCGCGTGACGGTGAGATCACACTTGTCACAGATGTGTCCCTGGTCTGGATGAGCAGTGAGCATGTCGGTCGGTGCAAAACCTGACACGGAGAGGGGCAGTTAAGCAGCTGAATGCACAGATTCGTCTGTGAAACTGAGCAATGAGAACACTGACACCAGTGAGGCTAATTGGCTGGATTGATTAGGAGTAGGAAATAGTAAAGCTGAGGGATTTGTACTACTCCACCATACATTTTCCAGCCATCGCGAGAGTAGCTGTGTGAGTGACGGAGTATGTTCAGTGCATGTGAAGTGTGTGAGCATGCTGTGGATTCAACTGGTAAATACGTGGTGCAATGCAGCAGAAAGGCAGCTGTATGGCACGGAATCTGTACGCAACAAGTCAGAACTCATAGTTTTTTGCTTCCTGACCACAGGTCAGCTGGGGTCTCCAGGCTGTACCCTGACCAGCAACCGGGTGGTAATTCTGTCACTGGGCTGAGTTTGTAGGTAAGGAGGTGAAAGCCTCTGGCTCATGGGAGATGCAGAGCCTGGAGGACAGAAAAACCTGTCCCCAGTATTTCAGGAGCAGAAATCAATACCGCTTTTCTTCTTCCTCTGTCAGGATCCAGATGATTATCTGTGAAATATTCTGCACAGGCTTTTTTTTTTTAACTAAGGATTGTGGCCTGTAAAAGAGGCCCCAGAGTAAAAGTGTCCCTGGAGAGCAACCCAGCCTCCTGTCTGAGGTCTGTGCTTTGCCAAGTGAATCCCCGTTTGCTTTCGGCATGCTCCAGCCCAGCTGCCACCTCCTTCCGCGGCTCTTTGCTCCCGTGGGCAGCTCCGTGGGTCTCTGGAGCAGCTCAGGTCCTGACTGCCAATAGCCCCATTTTGTGTGTTGGTTTTGACTTTGCTGGCAACTGGTAAATACACAGGGCTCTTAACTTGTGCTCGGGTTCACACCCTTCTGTAAACACGAGTCCAAAACCACATTAACATCAAGGAGGTTGATCAAGGTTAGACAAGAATACCCTCACTAGCGAGAGGTGATCTGCTGCTGCTGGCGGGCACCTTTCCTCCAGATGGGAATTGCCTTTGGGCAAGTGGTGGTTTGCTGGGCTGTATTATCCGCTTGGAAGAAAACACCAGCTAACGGATGGAGCTCCCAATGGTGAGGGCACTAGTGAAGGCAAGAAGTCTGGTTTTGCCACTGAGGGACTGAGGACCCCATAAAACCCTGCAGTTCTCTATGTCAACCCATCCCTTCCGGCTGCATGCTCCCGGGGTGCAAGTCTCTTTCCTCAAGTCCGTATTTATAATTCCGCACAGAAGAAGACACAGTGCTGATCTGCATGGGGTCAGAGTGCCCGTGGGCTCGCAGCCCGTGGAAATGCGTACACAATCCCAAACAGCTTTATTGGGAGACCAACACCCTTGATCCCCCACCGCAGCTCCCCAGTGGGGACTTGTCCCAGCTCCCCACATAGGACGGAGACACCCCTCGGTGGGTGACCTCCCATGTCGTGGCTGGAGAGGGGAAATGGGAAGGCTTCTGGAAGTCTCCAGAAGTCCCCTGGCAGCCACCGTCTGGTGTTAAGCCAAGCTGGAGACGCTGGCTGTAGGTGACTGCTGCCACAGCCCTTTCTGCGAGAAGTCATGTGTTGCTGGAAGCACGTGGCATGCATGGAAGGTGAATCACCTCCAGAAAAATCCCTCTGAGCAGGTGGCTGGACTCCCTCCTAGGGGATGTATTTGAGTCAGAGGCAAGCCTTTGGGCTTGAGGCAAGGTGTCCTGATGGGATTATCTACCTTGTGCCACACGGGAGATCAGACCGGGTGATTGAATGGTTCCTTCTGCCTTTACCATCAATGAATCAATAAAAGATGCAATTGAAGTATTTTTGCAGAGGATGTATGACACCAGTTCTGTAGCAATAGAATAGCTCAAAGCAACTCCCGAAATATGCTTTGAGTTATCAAAAGCAAGGAAGTTTTGAATTAAAAGATGATTCAGGCCCCGGGAAGTGTGTCAGTGCAGATGTCTCGCTCACCGTCCTCACCCATTTGCGGAAGGCACCGTGGTGCAGCTTATCTGTGAAAGGCAGTTTCTCTGGAGCACCATATCAGGATCCTTCATCTTGCTCATCCAACTTGCTAGTCAGTCCCTGAATCACACAATGGCTCAGAGCTTCATCCGGTGGCTGACCATGACTCATGGGCCTTATAAAGTGCCAACATCTGCTGCTACCTGCTAGAGTCATGACATCAGCTGCACGATCCCAACTAGTCCCTACACTTGTGCCTCCAGGTTATCATTATAATTAGTCCTACTAAAATAGTCCCAGCAGAGCTGCTGGCGCAACACATATATAACTGTAAATGGTCAGAAGTCTCTGTTCCCACGTGCTTTCCTAGCAGTTAAGCAAGGTCCTGAGAAAAAAACCCACAGTCTGTAAGAAGCTTGAAAAATATTTGCTTGTGGACTTCCCAGTTTCTTATGACCTTTATACTTCTCATTGACGGCAAGGTTAGAAGAACTGGTGAGCTCTTACACTCATCCACAGTCTTTGCAAGAATGGGAAATTAAACGCTGAGTTTAAAGGACTGTTTGCAAATGCTTGTTTTTAGTGGGAAATCCTGAAAAACACTTGCACAGATTTCTTCCTGCATCGCCAAGTCACGTTGCACCTGATGCTCATGGTGTCTCATGCAGAGCTTTTGCATGAACCAACACCGGGCCATAATTCATGTGAGATGTAACTGAAATACACCCAGGATATGTATCCTAGGGGATGAAGCTTTTCTCCAAGTGCGTGTCTCTGAAGAAACGGCTTGTCACAACAGCTCTGGCTCTGGGGGCCTGAGCACGAGCCCGGAGGTCCCCACTGCAGGTAGGAGAGCTGCACCGGGGTGTCTGCAGTGACGCTATCCCCTCCTCACCCTGTCTCTCCAAAATGCCACATCCAACCCTTCAGGGTCCTGGCTGCACCCTGGTGGACTCCAAAGCAACGTTACCACCAGCAGTGCACTCCTGCCTCCCAGACAGCGTTGCTTTTCTGCTTGCCTTTTCCCTGCTCTCCGAGCAGGGTTCCCTAAGGATGTATAACTGAGTTCTATAATGAAGCACCTCTCACCCAGCACATATTAAATAAATTTCAGTTGCCCTTTATTACACAATAATGATAGTAAGATTTAATTACCTCTGCACCCAACGGGGGCATGAATTTTAACCAATATGACTAAATCTTCCCAGTGGTGTAATTGGTGTTGTCTGCAGTTGAGGGTCATTTCCAGTGCAGCAGTGGGTGGTGACGGAAAAATCCTTCCCAAGGAGCATGGATCCCAAACGGAGACCGTGGGCGGACTAAGAGACTGAGACAGGTAGGGAGCAGCTGATCCAACGAACCCAATTAATCAATGATGCTCAGCGGAGTTTCACATCCGTGTCAGAGGCTAAAGATGCAGGAAAATGTGTGAAAATTCAAGAGCTCGTAGAGATCAACCAGGTCAGAGTCTCTGTGGGCTCTGCCCTGGGACTGTGCTGGTCTTTTCACGTCTGCCATCATTTTCCACAATTTCAAAAATTTTTTTTTTTTTTTCAGGGTAAAGAAAACAGAGAAAACGCGTTCTGTGAGTGACTCTGTTTCCAGGGCTCTCTGAAACGTCTGTTTTGATTCGCGCTGAAAACTGTGTCACCCAGATACATCCCAGGCACCGATGGTTCATGCTGTGCTTTTTACGGTGTGAAGAGAAACGAGTTCTCCAAGAGCAGGGGAAGTGGAGAGGGCTGGGGACGGCAGAGCCGGGGTGAGTAACCCTCACCTGAGCCCTTCTCCAGCAGCCGCCCTGGCCGTGCCCTCTGGCTGTTACTGCAGATGAAAGGAGCGTTAGGGGCTGGGGGAGCATTTGGGACTCTCTACTGGAGGTCACGAATCACGCCTCACCCTTTGGAGGGGCTCAGTTTAAACATTTTCTGCCCAGGGCACCCCCCCACAGTTTTGCAGGTACTGGCATAATGAGGATTTGTTCCACATCTTTCAGACGCGGTCGGTTTTGTCCTGCTCACTACAATATGATGCAAACAGGTTCAGTTCAGCTGTCCTCACACCCAGCCCTTGTGTTTGCCCTGTTTCAGGGTCCTCCCTCCACCACCCTTCTCCTCCTCAACCCAACCTTGCTGCAGCCTTGATCTCCTTTGCCCACATTTCTCCCGGTGTGCTGTTTCCAGCGGCTCCTGCCCCTTTCTTTTCCCTCCGGTTTTGCCGAGCGCCGTGGGATGATGTGGGGCCGTGAGCTGGCCGGTTCCCTGCAGGTCTCCCGGGGACCCGAAACCCTGCAGCACCCTCGGGGCGCCTGTCCCAGCCTTCATCCTTTGATGTGTTTGTGTGTCAGCGCTCGCAGGTCATGCTTGGTTGCTCTTCTTCACCAGACTCCCACTCCAGGTCCTCAAAGGATTTCCCAGAAAGGTAAAATCGTCTCATTGTATCAGTAAACAAAAGGACAAGGCTGAGAGGAGAGGGCTGGCAGGCTCGTGTCGTGTTTTTGCTTGCAAGGTTCATACAATGGGAGTGCTGGGCTGCAGGCAGGATGCCTCCCAGCCTTGTGGGTCTCCTGCCTGGAAACAAGCCTGGCCCTTGACTTTTTCTGCTCATGCAACTTTCCATCTGAGCTCGTCTTGAAAGGAGTCAGTGAGGTTATTTTAAAGCCCACGCTGAGGTTTGCGACTTGTGATTGAGGCCTCTCCATTTCATGCCAGATTTCATGTCTTCATTTTCCAGTCACTGTTCCTGGAAAAAGTGAATTGTCCTTCTTGCTTTCTCCTCCAGGTATTTGCTCACTTTTCAAAACTGAATGATAAAGAATTAGCTGATCTGGCAACAGGGAGCAAGAAGTGCTGGCAAAGATACCATATGAATCATGTGCTGCCATTTATTTTCTCCTTCTGTATTTTGGGATGCAGAACATACTCTGGATGCTGAACGGTGGCCATAAGGTCCCTCCAGTGGTGCACTGGCACCCGTCACCCCTGTAACATCCATGGGTGACCTTTGTGGCAGGAACCGCCAGGGGGAATTTCATCCTTGTCCATGCATGAGGCATTGATTTATGGTGGGGTTCAAGCAGGGCAGCACTGGGGCACGTGGGGATATCTACAGAAGGATCTACTGATTCCGTGCACGCCTTATGAGAGCTATTCTTTTTGGGAAGCAGTGGGAAATACCCGTGGATTGCAGGCAGAGCTGACCCACAAAACCCAGTTGCCACATCAAATATTCCCAGTGCCTGTCCACCCCAGATCGGCTCCTGGGGGCCAGCATAGCCCAGCTACCCTGATCACAAATGAGCTGTTGCTTCCGTTCCTCAGTGCATCAGCTGCTGTGTCTCCGGCGACTACATCTGTCCCCGTGTGTATTAATTCCTGCAGCCCCCACTGCTCGGCCTTCCTGCCACCCCTATACCACTCCATGGCAGGCGTGCTTAAAAACCCCTAATGCATTAAAACAAGGGCAATGCCCCATAATTTCCTGTCCCTGCAACTGGCGGGTAATTACACCTGAGCTTCTGAAGCAATTACAAAATTAACAAGACAACAGCCGCCCCACAGATTATAATAACAAACCTTTAGGTCCAGGAAGAGCTTATTCCTGGCTGATTACTCTAGGGCTGATTAGATGTAAACTTGTGGTAGTCTGGCTAATCATGGGATCAGCTCTGCTGCGGGATGACCTGTCACCAGGCAGCATTTCTCCACATGCTCCTCACGGTCTACTTGTTCCTCATCTGTCCCACCCTGCTCAGTTCTCGTTGTAAGCAAAGGAAGGTAGAAATTGGGCCATGGGAGTACAAAGAGACATGTCTGACAGCACTTACAGGCTCTCGGGGTCCAAATTTTTTTCAGAGCAAGCACGGCACAGTCACTGAAGCCCCCAGTTGCTGTAACACAGCAAGCCCCATGGAGAGGACCCCCCTGTGGCAGCAGGACCCGGGGCACTGGGGACACCCGTGGCTCTGGTCATTCTCCTGCAGCGATGACACTTGTGGCTGTTGGTCTGCAGAGGTACAGGGATTACATTTTCCAGACATTCTTGGCATGGTGTTTCTGACCCGTGATGGGGAATTACACCCTTGGCACTAAAGCTGCACAACTGGAGAGGTCCATCTGGTCCTTTATCTCACCGTGTGATGCAGGCTGTGGCTGAGGACGTTCTGGAAGAAACACGAGCAGGAGACTGGGGGAGGAAAAGAAGGAAGGAAAAAAACATAGATGAACAGCAGATAGAAGCCCCTGAGTTGAGCAGGGTGCAGTGGGCTGTGTAAGAGCCCTGCGGAGAACAAGCCTGCTAGCCAGGGAAACGCTTATTTTTAGGGGATGCAGCATCACCCGGGAAACGCCTGTGCTTCCTTCATTCCTTCCTTCCTCTGAGGCCGCTTTGCAAAGGTCCTGACTGTACTTTAAAGAGCCAAGATCCCATGTACAAAAACATGATGATCAGACCAGGAGAATCAGGGGGAGCTCAGGAGCCCACCGCCAATGCCTCCAGCACCAGCACCGGGAAAGACCAGGAAAGGAAGAAATCGGGGGCTAAAAAGCTCTTTCCAGGTCTAATAAGGATTTTGGAGAGTTTTTTAATGTTCATGTCTTTCCTCAGTGAAATAATTTCTAGCTGAAAATGACATCCACTGCTCTGGCAGCTCCACCTCCTCAGGCCCTCTGGCAGCTAGAACGGCAGGACGAGCTGATGCGTCTGCTTGGGGTTCTGCAGCAGGGGGAGATGCTCAGCTTTTCTCCCTGCCCTGGCGTTTCCTCCAGCCACGGCTTTTCCGAGGCAGTCAAGCTGTCCGTGATCACTGGCCTCTGTGGCTCGGGGTGGGAACAGGCATTTTGATGTTTGGCTGCAGTAGGAGAATACTCGCTATTTTATTTACCTGTTCTTTTTTATTTATCTTAGAGGAAATGACAGTCCTAACACACACAGGGCTGAGGGAGGATCTGTGTTGACCCTGGCTCTTTGCGGGCCGTCTAGATAAATTGTTCGTTGTGCCCATAGTCACCCTGTGAAATGATGGTATCGGGCCCCGGTTTGTCTGTAATATTGGGTTAGACTGGAAACTCTTCTGGACAAGGCTCTCTGCAAATCACTGAGCCAAAGAGAGCATCAAGCCTGAAGACGGACAGAAGAAAGAAGTCAAGCAAAAATTAATCCCCAGAGAATCCTTGAGGATTCTTAATCTGAAAGACTGAAGCATCAAGGGCTAGTATAGATGCTGCAGGAGATAAAGGAATAGGGAAATACAGAGACAAGAAGTGGCATCTTTGCCTCTTTCCTGCTGGTGGAGATTTTTGGATTTCCCAGTGGGATAAAGTCCACTCTTGTGGGGGTCACTCGTTGCCCAAGGACTCCGGTGCTGCTCCCCAGTTCCCACACGGCCTTAAGGCTGACCATGGCAATTTTAAAGCTTGGCTGACCTGCCAAGCTTATTTATATAATGGATTGTGAAGTCCTGATTTTACCGTGGTGTCCTACTTCCATGTTGTTTGCACACTCTCGTAACGAGGGCACTGGGTTTCCTCCGAGCTCCCTCCTTTTGACCCTGTTCATGTGAAGGCATTTTGAGGCTGGCTGCTCCTTTTCCAGGTGGGTTTCTGGCAGCTCAGTGGCACATTTGGCCAGTATTTGCTTATGAGGAGGAGGAGCATTCACAGAGCTGTGAAACTGTCATTTGTGGGAAACTGGGATGTGCTAGATCTGAACGGAGCTACAGCTGCTGGACACTGTCTTCAGCCCAGTCTGGCCTGATCTGGCCAGTGGTTCTCAGAGGGGATTTAATGCCCAGTGGGAGTCTGTTCATCTCAGCAACCTCACTGACACCCTAGAAACGACCCAATGGACCTACTAGCCTCAAGTGCTTACAGGAGCTCAGACAGGGAGCGTTACCAAGCTGTAAACCATTTATGGTTTCAGGTTCAGTAAAACTGAACAAACATTTTGAATGTTGCTATTTTCAGTTGGAAAATGGCCATTCAGCAGTAGCCCATCAAAAGCTACTCCCGCTTTAAATTGTTTGCCGTTGTTTTTGTGACAAATGGAAATGCAGACCAGAGTTATGGATAAAAATGCAGAACAGAGTGGTTTCTGAGTAAGCAGCATATCTGGTAAATATTCTGAAAATTTACAATAAACCGTTTATTACAAATATCACCAGCTATCCTTGTGGACCACTGGAGTTTAAAAACCTACAGCAAAGCTAGTATTCTAGTTTTCTCATAACTTAATGTTCTCCATATACGTTAGTCAGTGCCAGAGATGACAGAGAAAGAGCAAGCGATGTCAGGAAGCTGTTTTTGGGGTTGCCTTGTACAACTGTCTTATTATTGTCACTTGTTCAGAAGTTCGTGCTGGAAGGACACGCACCAGAGGTGGTGGGTCAGGGCCCTGAGTGCACCGACGGGCTGTCATCGCCCCGGGCAGCCTGTAACCATCTCTCTGCAATCCCTTCTGCATCTCTGCCCTCTGCCCCTGGGGGTTGAGCTGCCACCCCATCACCACATTCCTCTCTGCCTGTCAGACACACAATGTCCCCTGGGAGTCCTTGCGCAGAAACCCCCAGCTGCCCTCAACTGGAGGCATCTCCTGAAACCACAGCGGGAGACGATGTGCCCCACTGGTGTGGTGTTCTCTGCATCGCCCTGTCAGTCCGTGCGGACTCCAAAGACCAGGCACCCTGCCCGGGAGCGTGAGAAGCTTGGAGCTGTTTTCTTCTGAAGAGAAGGAGATTTTAAAAGAATTTAAGGAAAGCAACAGCTTCCTGGAGTGCCGCTGGGCATGCTTCAGTGTTGTTAGGGACTCCTGACCTCCAAAAATCATGTTGAAGGTTTTTCTCTAGGACAATAGTGCATGTGTCTGCAAAGTGCAGGACACTAACGTGGCTGAAAACACACCGCTCTGTGAGAGGCCATCAGCAGACCCCGAATTACAGAAGGTCACGGTAGACCAGGCAGACCCCTTGGAGGTCTCCGTTGGGCACCATCGGGTGTTTCTGGATGCAAACACTTTCAATGGAAAACTCGTTTTGTTATGTTGGTGGAAGCACCCACTTTGCGTGGAAAAGAAGGCCTGGAAATGTGTCTGTGTCCATCTGTGTGTCTATTTCCTCATCATCCTCATGCAATGCTCTCTGAGCTGGCTGCATGAGGGACTCCAGTGGTGTGCACAGAGAGAGAAAGCTCTTTCTGGTGGGTCTACAAAAGGGCACATCTCTGAAAGAGAAATAATTGCAGCAGAGAACCTGAACTTTACTATTTCTTTGCGGTGCAAGAGCATCTTTCTGAAATAGCTGACCAAAATATTGCACTGAAAAAAGAAAAAATTCTCCCTTATCATTTCCAGTGTCATGGAGAATCAGTGAAGAGAGGGAAAGGTGAACACTGTGCACGGATTTTTCCTTGTGAATGCCTATCCTCTGCTTTGGGGAAGGAGTCACGCTTGAGTTGGTTCGCCCGATGCGTTGGGGCTCCCCAAGCTGTTCTGGCCCCTCTGTGGCCCTCATGAGGGTTACGCTGCTCTGCCACATCCCATCTGCTCATGTCTGTCCCACCTGTGGGATCAGCTTCTTGAATCTTGGGAGGGCTAATGCAATTTCCCGAGACTCTCTCAGTCGTTGCAAAGTCCCATGTCACTGGTGGGCAGAGGTGCCAGTTTCCTCGGTTTCTGCTCTGTGCCCTGAACGGCATGAGTAGAAAGTCTGTGTGTGACCATTTATTCCTAGTGATCCATAGCCTCTCTCAGCAGGAGAGTAACTGCCAGCTGCTAATTAAATATCAAACCTGAGATGTAGAGCGTGCGCAGCGCTAAGCTCTGTATCTTATTCATTTGGGTGGCATTGTACTTGTGGAGTGTTTCATTCAGACACAAAATTAAGCCCTGTGGAATTGAAGGGATGCTTTAATAGCTTCCTGAAGGGCTGGTGGTGTTGACACCTTGTCCTTGCATGCACCCAAAATGCTTTTGGGGAGGGGAGGGAGAATTTCCATCTCTCTGCGGATTCTGGTGCAATTGGTGTGGTCCGTCTGTCTCACGGGAGTGGGAACCAAACCAGGCAGAAAGCGCATTCAGACCCTGCTGCAGAGGAGAAAATTTCCCTGGGAGTGCAGGGAAGGCGTTTTGTACCTGAGCATCCACTGGAGACTCAGCAATCAAACCCACGAGGCTCCTTAGTCCTTTGGACCCACTCTTGGGGAGTCAGAAAGAAGCTTTCCCCAGGGCTGCTTTGGACACAAGTGTTCCATGCACCGAGTACTCAGTGCCGTCATTCCAAGAGGTTTGCAATTGAAGGGCTGCGGTGGGAAACCCCCCCACTCTGCTGGACACAGTCACACAGAATCACAGAATCACAGAATGGTAGGGGTTGGAAGGAACCTCTGGAGATCATCTGGTCCAACCAGTTAACCAGTCCCTTGTGTTAATTGAGCTCTCCATAAAGGACAAACAAAGCCTTGCTACTGACCCAGGCAGCACGAACACACTCATTCCTGGCCTTATTCTGGCTGGGATGCAGCTGTGTGTGGACGCTGAGCAATGGTACCACGGCAGCCCTGCAGCTCTGGGGGTAGACCCAGCACCTGGCAAGTGGTGAGATTGCATCAGAGCTCCAACCATTACAAATAGTTGTGTCTTATGTAGGTCAGGAATGAGCTCTGTGTGCCTGTGTATCCACCAGTCTACAAACACAGGGCATTGCACCAGCTACGATGCCTTCGGGTTTGACTCTGGGGCATGGTACTGTCCCTCGCCTCAGCTCCCACTCCGGTCTTGCTCATGGTCCTGGTTATCTTGCTTATAACAGAGTTTTCCCAGTTTCCCAGCGTTGATACTCCAGTTGTCATTACAGGAGGGGTGCTTGCAGCCTGCTGTGCCTGCATGGGCACTGCCTGCTCCTGGCAGGGCATCTCCATGGGCAGTTCCATCCCTCTGAACCTTCTCCTGGGGATTAGCTGCTGCCGCCGCTCCTCTGATTCACTGGAGCCCTCTGGACTTTCCCCGGTACAATGGGGAGCAGTGTTTTGCCTGAGGTCTTATTTTCGCTGCATCAGCTTAATAAAAGGCAGAACCCACTTCTTTTATGTGAAGGGCTGAAATCTGATTGATCCTTTACTGCCTGACTCTCAGGGTAAGGCTGTGTGATTGCCTGGCTTTTCATTATGTTATCTCTCTAGATTTTATTTCTCATTCTAGCAAGAATCCTTAAATTATACTCTTTGGACAATAAATGCCAGCGGAAACATGTCCTCTTTTCAGAAATGTTAATGCTCCTCCTAAGCCTAGATGGAGCTCCTTTTGGAGCACATTTTCAGCACATTTTGTCCCTGTTGTTTTAAGTTCCTTTTAAGAAGCACCCTTCTTTTCCCTGTTGTTTTTGGGGTGATCCTTCCGAAGCAAACATCCGGCATTATTTCAAAAGCTTAATCCAAATCCTTGACAAGGACAATTTCCCCCTTTGCTCTCCTCTCAGAGCTCCACTGTTATCCTTTCACCCCACCATCAGCGACACTCTTGCCTTCCCCAGGACTCATGGTAGAAGGTCGAGAGCAGGTGTCTTTCCAGGCAGCTCCAGCTCCCCTGCTCTCACTAAAGAGCAGTGAGGTCTTCCTCCCATTTCCAAAAAAATCGGTTGGAGAGACTGTGCCTGCAGGAGGAGTGGGAGCAGCTTGCTCAGACAGCAGCACTTACATTACAGGCAATGCAAAGTGAGCCTGACCACTGACTCACCAGCCCAGCTTGCCAAAGCCAACAAGGAAACCCTAACACCAAACGCAGGCAGTGCAGCAGTCCTCAGAGAACGGACCAGGTGGAAGACAAGTTTGGGATAGGTTTTTTACTCCTTTTATAATCATAGTTTACCAAAAGACAGTAGAAAGCTAGAGGTGTCTGTGCAGGTGACATCCCTTTTGAAGTACCTGGATGAAACCCCACGGCACACAGGATTTCTTATCTCCTCCATGAAGTTGGTAGCATTTTGCTCTGGGAGTTAGAGTTGCATTTAAAAGCACCCCCCGCATCTAGACAGAGACTTCTTTTTGGAGCTTTTTTGTGTACCCCCATGCAAGGTGCAGTGAAGCCAGGCCTTTCTCAAGCTGTCAGCACCTCCCTGTCCTCCTGCTCCGGTCTCTCTGCAAAACCATGGCTGTGAGGGATGATCCAGTCTCCCTGGGTTTATTCTTACAGCCCTGAAGGGGAGTGGATGGATCGTACTTACTGTGTTGTGCCCTGAGTAGTAATTGGCATCCTTGCAAAGGAGGTGCTCACCTGGATACCCCAGGAATATAAACCTGGATAAGGTCCCAGAATGACTAATTGGGACCCAGGAGGTGATACACGACACCTTAAATCATCCCTTTCTTCAAGACCTTTTTGGCAGGAGGTAGGTTTCCTGTCCTCTTTCTTACTCTACTGCTTTAGTCTTTGGCTGCTTCACATCCTCTGATTGCCACCCCAAATGACATTGTGTCCAGGTGGTGCCAAAGGGCACTTGGGCCTCAGCGGCCAAAGGATGAACCTCCCCAATTTCCTCCTGCAGAGCCTGGAGGGGTTCAAGCCTGTGGAAAGTGATGAGACTCTCCATCTTTAGAAAGCGTCTCCCACAGCATCACTCTTGGCACAGCAGGTGTCCAACCTGCAGAGCAGCAATGCTGGCTTACACATGCGTGTAAGAAGCAGAGGAGGAGCAATGAGGCTGTATTCTCCTACAGGGAAAAGCCGATGTCCCGCTGGGCCGTGGCTGCAATTTCAGGCCAGCTCTTGCTCTTCCCTTCGGGAAGAAAAACGGTGATTTGTGTGCTACACCTTGACTTTAATCACAGGCTGCAGGTGTGGGTCCTGAACGACGCCCCTGTGCTCTGTCACGCTGTCATCCTGCACAGTGGAGAGCCGCTCTGTCCTGGGGGAGCATGTGCTGAGCCACGGAGTTATTAGCCTGCTCCCTCCACCCGGGCAGAGAAAGCCAGAAATAAGCTGTGATTCCGGTAATTTGTTTAGAGAGCTGCATTTTGCAGCAGTTATCCCCATATCCCCTTCCCCAGCACTCAGATCTCCTGGGGTGGATGGATGGAGGCCCCATGCATGGATGGAGGCCCCTTCATACAGACCACATTGTCCCCGGGGGTGCCTGATCCACATATTTCTCACTTTGACACTGACTGGAAATAGTGTCAAGGAAGTGTCCCCATTCTCCCTGGGGTGACACTGGGCAGGGGCCGGGCAAGCAAAGCACAGAACCCAGCCAGCATCACATGCAACCAACTGGGCTGGGGTGGGTTGTTAAAGAAAGCCACAAAACTTTTGCACTTTTTTTTTTTTTTTTTTTTTAAGAGGGATGATTGACAATCCCCAGGGAAGTCCTACAGCCATCACCGTTTTTTCCTCTGGAAATATCGTTAGCCCCTCTGCAGAAGGGAAGGGCCATGTTCCCCCTGGCAGGGAGGGCTAAGGTAGCGTTCCTCAGATCCATTCCCAGCTCAGGTGGCTGTCCCAGCCAAGTGAACATGCTGGAGGGAGGGTGAAGGTAGGATCAGCCCTGCATGGGAGGATGGCAGACATCCTCCGTTTAGCAGCAGTATGTGTTTGCACCAGCTTGACGTGCAGGTGGACCGAGGCCCAGGAAGCACCAACCGCCCTTGGCAAGCAGAGGTGTGTCAGGTCTGCTCAGCCCTGAACTGCTGAGCAGCAGCATGGGCATGGTGGACTCTCCGTAGGGGTCACCAGATGGTGTTTTTCCTTGGAAGTCCCAAAGCCATTACTTTTAATAAAGTGATAATGAATGTCTGTGACTTGAAAAGCTTTAGGAGGGGGCAGGCTCCTGTGCAGCCCGGCAGGACATACCATCATGAGAGGCGATACACCTTCGCATGCTTGAAGGACGTTTTGTGCTGCTCATTGCTGAGGATTCAGTCTTTAGGAGGGACCCAGCTTGACCTCAGCTTGAACACAGGCCAGAGGAGCCCACCCAGCGATGCTGCACCCAGCTCTCACCCAAGCTGAAGAGAAACAGCAGACTTTTCTGACATGTGCAGGCTTGTTTTACGAATGCCAATTAATGCAAAAGCTACTACGCCTGTTGGCAACCAGTCCCAATGGTCAGCTACCCCACTGTTATAAATTTGCTCCTCGTGTTCAGCTTGTTCCTTCAAGCTCCATGTTACAGCCATCAGATCTTGTTCTGACTTTTCCTTCTGATTTAAAGCATCCTGCTCTTGGAAATCTCTTCCTCAGGAAGATACATATGATCATGTCTCTTTTTTACCTTCTGTCAGAGCGGCTCAGTTGAAAGACTGAACTGCATGAGTCAGTTGTTTTCCCCTGAGCCCAGCATGTTTTGAAAAAAGTGCTGACAGAATTGGTGGCCGGGGAGCCAAAAGCATTGTCCTCCCCATCCAGCCTGGTGCTCCAGGGTTGTGAACCCCTTGCCACGCTTGCTGGGTTCCCAGCACAGCTCTGCTTTCTGCCACTCAGCCTCCGGCCCCACCATGGTGACAACCCGGGTCCCCAGGCGCAGGGCGCTGGCGTGTGGCGGTTCATTTCCTGCTCTGTGGATTTCACCAGCAATTGCCTTCTTAATTATTATGATTCTTCTGCAGATCAATAAGAGATAATGGGCAGCACTGGGCTGAGAAAAGATCCTCAAGAGAAATTCCCTCTTTGAGTGAAGGGTGCACAATAAATAGGTTAAATCCACAGAGCGACTTAAGAGCCACCTTGGGTACCTGAATTTAGTAGTTAGTTTCCTGGAGATTTTAGAGCTTTCCATGCCCAACATTTGCATTTTGTCCCATGGACAGCAAGTCCTGCAGAGCCTCAGCAGGACCCAGATATTGCTGAAAGGCCTAATTTGCAGATGTGGTTGTCAGGACTGTCAAACTCAGGATTCCCAGCCATTCTGCCCTTCAGGTCTGCATCCATCTGACGTGGTCAAAGCATAGGTCCCACCAGAGACTGGGATGTTGGCTCTGTCGTTGTGCCCGTATCAGGTCCAACAGGAGTAAAGATGGAGGAGAGACTTCTCAGGTAGGATGTGGAGTGCAGACTGCCTCTTCCCAAAGGACATGCAGAAAGCCCCTGTGGGCCACAGCACCATATGCTCAGGCATGCTCCTTCTCATCTAACACTCGTGAGAAAGTACAAACCAAGCTGAGGTTCCCCAGGGAAACAGCAGAAGAAATCCGTATGGAAATTTATACTTAAATTCAGGGCAGAGATTGTCCACTTCTCCCATTGCTTGCTGCTGGCAGAGGGAGATGTCTTCCCACCCTGTGGGACAGTCACACATGGCTTCACCAGACACCCAGCTCCCCCACTCCAACGTGCAGAAAACCAGGACAGGGACTCTGGTGGGAATTCCTCCTAATCCCAGAGAGTTCAATCCTGCAGCACCCAAAAGCTTTAGACCCAGGAGACGGGCGACACCTCTGTGCCTGGCTGTGCCAACCCTCCTGCAATCCGCCCTTGCAAAATTAATCTGCCTGGCCTGAGAACAAGCAGCCCCGGGACACACTCCCTGGTGTCCCCAAGGCTTCCCCGCCTTTGGAAATGAGCGTTGATGTTCCTGTCTGTGGCTACTCAGCACCCGACACTGCGTGAGGCCGGCGCTGCTCCGCGGAGCTGCCTCTTCTCACAAAGCCCTGCTGCTCAGGGAGGCCCCGGCGCCTCTCTCTTCCTCAGACTGAGGAGCTCTGCAGGGGCTCAACCATTTGAGTGTTTGCTTCTGTGTTTCTTCTCGGATGTTCAGACCTGCATTTGCATTTTCAAGCACCTCAGTCCCACACCTCTGCCTCTTCAGTGGTAAGTGCATGCCCGAGGATGGAAGCATGTGGGATAACAAGTGCATGCATATCACGCTGGGAGAAAAGTAGCTTGTTCATCATCTTAAGTGTTGCTTTGTGTTTATAAGATGCTCTGACATGCCAAGAGTCAGAATCCACCGCTCTGGAAGGACGTGGGCTCCAGAACCCCAGCTCTCTCGGCAGGCTGAGAGAGTTGGGGGTGTTCAGCCTGGAGAAGAGAAGGCTCTGGGGAGACCTTCCAGCCCCTTCCAGTCCCTGAAGGGGGCCTACAAGAAAGCTGGGGAGGGACTGTTTGGAAGGGCATGTAGCCATAGGACAAGGGGCAGTGGTTTAAACTAGAGCAGGGTGGGTTTAGATCAGACATTAGGAAGAAGTTCTTTACACTGAGGGTGGTGAGACACTGGCCCAGGTTGCCCAGAGAGGTGGTGGAGGCCCCATCCCTGGAGACATTCAAGGCCAGGCTGGATGAGGCTCTGAGCAACCTGATCTCGTTGAAGATGTCCCTGCTCACTGCAGGGGGTTGGACTAGATGGCCTTTAGAGGTCCCTTCCAACCCAGCAAATTCTGTGATTCTATGTGGATAAATCCCTGTGGCCTATACATCGTGTCTGGGAAACAGGTCATGCTATCCAGCAGTTCTAACAAACGCAAGAAACAAGTCAGGGGCAGGGCCTGAACATGTTCCTAGGTGTTCAGGGCCTCCTGCTATCTTTCTAGGTGTATTCCCACAAAATCACTTCTGTCCTTCCTTTGAGGGAGGAAGGAAAGGCAAAGAAGTCTCCCCTTCCCCCTGCTGTAGGCTGTAATTTATATCAGCATCAGAGCAGCCATGGTGGGTCTTGTCCTTTCCTAGTCACTTTCCTGATCCTGCACAGTGAGACCTTCCATGCACTGGAATGGTGTTTTCTCAGCTGGGACAAGTGTTTTGGTGAGGTGGCAGAATGGAAAAGATGTGCCAGGGACCATAAGAGAATTAGTAAGAGTTTGCTGCAACTCAGGAAGCCACTGTGCTAGATTAAACCAAGCCAGAGGTAAAGACCCATCCATGGGGACACAGCGGGAAGGGAAAGAGTTGTTTATAAGCTTTTTTATTTCTATTCCATCTGGCCTAGTCACTCTGAGTTCCTCCTCTTTCAGAAATGTAGTTATTCAAGTTTATATTCTAATAAAACCTGGATTTGGAGTTTAAAAGCCTTTTCGGTCTTTGGAGAGAGTTCACTGCAAGGAAAAGGTTTGGGCAGATCTACCTCTCCACTCTGGCTGGCGCAGGGTCCCTGTTCCAGGCGCCCATGTGCCCTGCAAAGGCAGCCGAGCGCAGCGCAGCAGGCTGCCCCGGCGCGGGCAGAGGGCTCCGGCAGGGCTGGATCGCCGGAGGAGCGGTGGGAGGCTGGAGCCCCAGCGCAGGGCAAGGGAGCAGCCGCCGGGAGCGTGATGCTGTGGGTTATGAGGGGTCTGGGAGGCTGCTCTGTCTCAGATTAGCTTCTTGATTACTGCACTGTGTTCTCATCAGAAGAGAAGAGGGTTTGATCAAAGGAAGATTACCTCCAAACGGGAAGAGGAGGTTTCATTAGAGAGGCTTAGATGATGTGAAGTAACTTAACTCATCTTGTGAACAGCTCAGCTTAACCCTTCGGGAAGAGTTGCCCTCCGCTCCTGCCTGTTTCGGCAGGCGGCTCTCAGTGCAGGCAGATCGCGCCCCTGAAGGAGCCCCTGCACCTCGGAGATGCTCTGGGACTGAGACTTTTCCCCAGATGTCTGGCCTTAGCTTGCAACACACACACAGACCCTCTTTCTGCAGTGATTAACCTGGGCAAGAAGCCTTTTCCGAACCCACCTCCAAAGGTTAGAAATAGAATAGGAAACATCCAGCAACCCAGTGCACTTGCCAGCCCAAACCCCAGTAAAGAGTGTGTGTGCAGAGCCCAGCCCACTGCTGCTGCTGATCGGGGCTGGCTGGCGCAGTGAGGCATCTCTCAGGTCCTTCTGGAGCAGGATACACTATTCTCCTGCTCCTTGTCCCCTTGGTACGTAGCCCTGAGGTGTGCCTGCATGAACTGTTAGGTTTGAAGCCATCGTCTTCAAGGAGATCCAACAAGTCCCATTGTTCAGCTTTACCTGGCTTTGCCTCCAGAGCCTGACATGTTTAAAAGTGGAAATAAGTGGTTGCGTTTCACCTGTCCAAACATAGCTGTGTGCAAAATAGATGCATCCCATCTTCTCCTGCTCCCCAGAGCTTTTCATCTTGGTTGCCTTTACAGCTGACGGAGAGAAACTGGCACTTCTAGGGCACAGGGAATCTCCTGTTATGAGAGAAATATGAAAAAATGCAGCTCAGCTGCTCCCAGAAGCATCACCGCTCCCCACTGACAATGGAAGTCCAGACAAGTTGCTCTGAGGAGGCAGAAAAGTGGATAGTCTGGTGGTTACCCTGGGCATCAGGTCAAGTTTGTAACTGCAAAGTGTGGAATGAAGCTATGAAACTACAGGAGAGTTGAGAACAATCCCAGAGCAGACCTGACAGCAAAACTCCTGTCTCTCCTCTGGGATTCCTCACCCAGGGTCCCCGAGACGTGTATCAGCCGTGAGAGCTGGGCAGCACCCTGCATGACGGTCACTCTTCATCCTGAGCAAGCTGGGAGGACAAGGATCGCACTCCCCTGAACGGCTCAGCCTCTCCGCCTTCCCTCTCTCCATTCAGAGCAGACCCTGTCTCCTCCTCCGTGCTTTCTTTTATTTATAAATCTGGTTAAAGCTGCTGCACAGACAGAAACACACCGATAGCTTGTCTTGTGGGAGCGTTACCTTTGCTGCTCAGAGGTCTCTTGGCCAGTTTCCTTACACTGCAAACAATAAAAGTGTCCACTGCGCACATGTTATGTCAAGCAAACAGGCTTTAATTTGACTATAGTGTCCTTCACAGTACTGGGAGCAGCACTGGGACAGATTTGGTAAGAGGAAGCTTTGTCTGGGCCACCTCTGGCTTTAGGTGTGCTGGGCATTACACCCTCTACCTTGGAAGAGATCTCCAGGCTAGGTCTAAGAACTCTCTAAGTCCTCATGCAAATATTTACAAATCAGGTGAGGAAAGGGCTTAGAATATGTTGAATTATGATATTCCTTAATACCTGAGGGCTTCACTCTGCAGTGTGAATAACACCCTTAGCAAGGTATCCTAAATGGAGCATCCCTTGGCTCCGTATGGGTTTGGCCTACTTCAGTCCCTCTCTGCGGACTTACAGTAACCACTCAGGATAAGACCAGGATTTTCCTGGGAAAGGGAGGCTGCGTGAAGGTCTGAGCCGTCAAGAGTCTAACAGAGCTCTCCTCTGAGATCACAGAGGGCAAACGAAGGAAGCCAGACTGGAAACAAATGGACAAACCTTGGCATGCCATGGGCAGGGCTGAATTGTTGGAGAAAATCCAAACGTCTGTTGGTTGGTTTTAGGGTCCTTTTGAAAGAGACGTAAAGAAATGATCTATCAAGATAATGATGGACACTAAGAAATGATCTCTGCCATTTCGGCCTCCCACTGCTGGGATGAAGGAATCCATCCTTCCATCACCCAGGTCCTGAGAAATCTTGACAGAAATGATGAGATCAATACCCACCCTGCGTACCTGAACCAAGCCTTGAAAATGCTGGGAGCACAGCCTTCTGCGGCTCTTCTCCCTTCTTTGGCTTTTCTCCCCCTCTCCTAATTCCTTCCTCTCCCTCTTCTCTTTTCCTTATTTCCCTCTATGTAGCAAGATGTTGGCTTGCCTGGGTGTAATTGCATCCTTTGCGGTATCGTTGAAAGCACTCAACTGATGAGGCCATGGAAAGGGTTAAGCAACTTCCTGGGTGATGTGAGTTTGCCAGGTCTCAGAAGAATGGATCATTGAATGTACTGAAGCTGTGTTCTTCCAAGAGTGACTTGCAATTTGATCTCTCACCAGAGACATATTTTCTGTTTTGCTGTTCTTTTTGGCCATGTTAATGTATTTTGAGGCTTGTTTTTCCTGATAGAAAGCAGAATCAAATTCCAGCAATGACAGCACCTTAGCCTAGTATCATTCCATTGATTTATTCCCCCACCCCAGAAAGCACAGTTATTACTTTATTTAATAACATCATAGAAGCTCTCAGACAAGGTACCTTTCTCTATTAAGGTTTTCTATTGCTAAAGAAAAGTGAGTAGGAGATGCTGTTACAAGGAAAGAATTACTTAATACATTGCAAAGGCTTTAATTACTCTTCCCCCTCCTCAAACTCCTAATTAAAGTTTACACAGGCTCTTGATGGTGCTCATTGCCCTGAAAATAAGTATGCCAAGACTTCTTGGGCTGAAAGCCCCACAAAAAGTCCCCCTCTGGACTGTGGCATGGTCCTCTTTGCACTCAGTGGTGCTCAGATCCCAATTATTCCATCAGAAGTGTGTGGGAAGGAAAGACTCTGGAGAGGGCATGGGAAAGATTTCAGTAGTCGAGGGAATTCAGCAAGTGTGGCAGGACGGTGGCAGGGAGGCAAGAGAGAAAAAAGAAGGTGGGAAAGAATGGCTGAGGAAGGACCAGGAGCCATAGGAATGCTGGAAGGTGCATGGCCACCAGATAAATTATCTGGGACTGGGGACTCCTGGGACTTCCCACCCCTGAGCTGTCAGGTAGCTGCAGTGGCCTTCCACACCAAGTCTTTCTGTTTTCTCACAGAACAGCCCTTGAACAGACTAGAAAGCTCACCCCACGTCCCACGGCTTCTTGTTACTGTCTTCTTCACCCTAGCCTGGGCTAGCAGGACTGGTTGATTGCTCTCACGCCTGGAGCTTAGCCAGCCCTGCAAACATGTCCTCTGGAAATCATAATGTATGAGCGTCCCTGCCAGAGACCAGTCACTGTGTTCCCGCTGGTAATCTCACAGGCTGAGCACAGGGCTGGTGTCTTTTGTGTGCGAATCTCCTCGGAAGATGAAAAAGCAGAGGAGGGGGATTTATTAAATGAGCAATGGATAAGGGCTTCAGATTGATCTGTCACAGGCAGGAATGAAATTGATGGAACTGACCACACTGCACTAGGGAGAAGATTGTGGTGCTTCTGCTGCATCTCCCCATCTGCCTCGTCTCCCTGACTCGGGCACCCCGTGTCCCAGGTGTTCCTGCCCATCCCTTGGACACAGATCATCCGGCAATGGCGGGACGAGTCCCCATGTCTGGTGGGGGCTATGGGTGTGTTTAGTGGGTAGACCTGCACTTTCTCAGGGACAAATTCTCCTTCGTCTATCCACCCGCCACACTATGCCTCTAGTTGCTGTGTCTCCCCTCTGAAATGGTCTCACTTTGAATTAATGGGTAGCCATGCCAGGGAGGAAGCAAGGCAGCGGGACTCTTCGTCCAAGATTTTGGGATACCTGGGGTAAAAGGGCAGCCTGAGCTTCCAACCCTGTTCTAAGTAATAATTGCAAAACATTTTTTTCTGCGGCCTCTCCAATGTTTATTTCAAGGGAAGGAAGAAGGCCGAAGAGAGGGCAGAGCTTTCAGACCGACACCTTGGCTTGCCACTCACCAGTATGTAACTATGATGTCAATGGTGCACGCCTCTGGGACAAACACGGTGATTACAGGCCACATAAAAGCAGATTATTATTGCAATGTACCCATGTACTGAGACTGCAAGTCCCGCACAGTCTGCATTGCGTTCCTTTCCTCCCTGGAGGATGGAGGTGAATGCAGCTCTTGGAACATAGGCCTTCTGCTCTGCCACTATTGGGACAGGACCTTCATTTCCTCCAGGGACAACACACAGATCTCAGCAGGTTGCCTTGTGACCAGACACATGCAGAGGAGACCAGCAGCTGCTTTCCCCTCTGAGGAGCTGACAATTTTTCCCCAGAGACTGACGCTGACACAATTTCTCCAGCTGGACTGGTGCCTGGCCTTGGAGGTCTCTGATGTTGCTCAGCTAGTCTCTCTCTGCCAATGGCTCTACTACCTCTTTCCTCAGCAATTCCACCGTCAGGCACTCTCCAGGCTGGATGTCATCTCTATCCTGGCCGTCGGTGGCAGGAAAATACAGACCAGAACCTTAGAAAACCCAGGCAAGGCTCTGGGAAGACACAAGCAGGTTTGGAATCCCACCTTGGCATACCTGGCATGCTGAAGGTACACAGGACACCTCTAAAGTCTCCAAGGGACCATGCCTGGGAAACGTCTTTGCCCTCTACCCCTCTTCCTCCTTAATGTCCTCCACAGTGGGGATTGGTGGGGATTTCCTACAGGTCTTTCAGGCAGCTCAGGGAAGAAGATGAGCAGATACATCTCCACCACTTCGTGAGACACAGCAAGAGAAATCACAGCACTGTGTGTGTGCACGTCAGAGACCTGGTACAGCCAGGAGTCAAACATCGTTAGCATTATTGCACATTAGAGATAGTAATTTTCTAACAGAAAAGGTATTGCACCCAACACGAGGTAATTTATTTTGGATCTCGTTATGATGGGTAAAGATGAATTAATCACCATGCTGGAAGTTAGTGATTGCCTAGGGACCCATGATCATGACCTGATTATATTTAATATAGGCAAAGAGAGAACAGTCCCAGCCAATTCTATATATCTATAGACACATACACTCACATGGTGCTTTAAAAAGACTAATTTCCCAAAGCTGGGGAAAATTATGAGTGGAATTACTTTGGAGGGAAATTTTAATCAAAAAAAAAATGTGAATGAAGATGGGAAGTTCTTTAATGAGAGATTATTAGGTCATAATTTCACCTCACAGAAAGAAGACAGTTTTGCCTA
This sequence comes from Larus michahellis, assembly GCF_964199755.1. Taxonomy (NCBI): domain Eukaryota; kingdom Metazoa; phylum Chordata; class Aves; order Charadriiformes; family Laridae; genus Larus; species Larus michahellis. Next base: position 1,211,237 of record NC_133908.1, read on the forward strand.
AAAGTCCACACTGATTTAGCGGCAAAATGAAGGAGGCTATTAGAAATAAAAATGCGACATGGAAAGAATGGAGAAAGGGAAAGAAGCCATGGTTACTGGTATCAATTGCAGGAGGGAAAGGCAGGAAATTGATAAGGAAAACGGAAGACAACAGAAAAGCATCCATGGCTGGCAAGTCGGTGAACGATAAGGAGCTTCTGAAGTGGTTTGGAAATGTGGGAAACCACAAGTACAAATAGGGTCTTTCCTAAAAGGAGCCATTTCAACCTGCAATTGGTAACGTGGGAAAGCAGAGCTCAAACAACAGGATACCTCTCCCCAGGAGCCCCACACCAGCTGCCTTGTGAGGTGTTAGCCTGGTGGTGGTCACTCTTTACTGCACCTAGCAAATAAGAGCATCCTGGAGATGCGCTGAATGCTAATGCTGGACAGCTGGGAGAGCAGAGCAAAGCAACAAAGGGGACTCCAGGCCAACGACTTCACTTCCAGTGGAAATAATGGAGACGGCCTCATGGAATCTGAGTGCTCAAGGAACGGAGATGAAACAACATCCGTAACTTGTTCTTGGTGAAGACACAAGCTCATTTGATAAGTAGGGCTTCACTTAGAGGTGGCATAAGCCAACACTGCTCCTAAAACAGGCAGTCCTGCCTATCCCACACCAGCCTGCGTGTTCCAGTCTGGTGCCATGATTTCACCAGGATTTGAGGCAAAGTGGGCCCGTGAACTCATACTGCACGAAGCTCACCCGAGAGCTACAGCTCAATGCTGAATGTTTGTTTTTTTTTTTTTTTTAAGCCAGTTGAATCCCCCAGCCCAGGAGACTGTTGTTTTTTTGTTTTTTTTTTAAAAAATATTTTCCAGGAACAGCACTTACTTACATGAGCTTAATCTGTTTCTCAAACTGAGAGGCTTTAACATTTTCTTCGGTGTTTGATTTACTGTCACAGAGTATTCTGTTTAAAAAATAGCTCCACAGGCAGCAGAAATGATCACACTTGGTTTCCTGTGGCTGCCTCCCGTGTGCTTCCTCATGTGTCTAGCAATTTGGTTGATCTCAGAAGGAAGCCTTTCCCAGCAGAGCACTAATTTGGGTCTGTTTCCTCTAGCCTGGTTACACACATTCACGCTATTTGTAAGAACACAGTATCTCTGGGAGCTCTGCCTCTCAGCTGAACTTGACGGAAGGTGGCAACAGCAGGAATGACAGGCAGCAATATCACATAATTCCTGCTTCCTTAGGAAACCTGGCTGAAATTAGCGCCAAACTGCATCAGTCAAGCACTTGATAAATGGACTAAGAAGTGGCTAGCAGATATTACAAAAAGAGTTCCTGGAAAATCAGGCACAGGACCTGTGCTTATTCAACAATTTCCCTCAAGATACGGGGGCAAATAAAAAATACTTCCAGGTAGGTGGATGAAAAAGACTGTCCAAGCAACAGGCCATATTAGGATCAGCACAGGGTGATGGGAATCCCTTATTGTTTGTGCAGTAAAAAGCAAATATGCTTTTTACTATGGCCGGGTTCCCAGTAGCCAGGAGTTCAGATCAGGTTGTTGCACCTTGGAGGGGTGGTGGCAGGGTGGTGATGGAGGTGTCATGCCAGAAAAGGTCACGTGTTCATGGCCAAGCAATGGGCAATCCTCAGGAGGGGCAGGGAGGAGGTATCCTCTCTGCCTCTGCCACTGGGGAGACTGGCACCGAAACACCCCTCTTCTGGTGCCCTGTTCCGAAAACCACGTGCCCTTTGGTGGGTAGCTGAGAAAAGCAGCCTGTCCTGAGCTGACCACCAGCCCTCAAGGAGTTACGGTTTCATGGACACTTCTCACTCCTGCGTGCTGTGTTTGGTTGGCTGTAATGACATCGTCTGTGTTCCCATGCCTGACAGACTGGCAGCACCGTTTGTGCTGGGGACATTTTCCAGCTGGTGTACCATAGCAATGTTGAGCCACAGTCCTGTAAAACAAGGAGCCTCACCCAGTTCTTCTGCCAAATCTTCTCCTTCCCCTGCACATAGAATCACAGAATGTGTTGGGTTGGAAGGGACCTTTAAAGGCCATCTAGTCCAACCCCCCTGCAGTGAGCAGGGACATCTTCAGCTAGATCAGGTTGCTCAGAGCCTCATCCAGCCTGGCCTTGAACGTCTCCAGGGATGGAGCCTCCACCACTTCTCTGGGCAACCTGGGCCAGTGTCTCACCACCCTCAGTGTAAAGAACTTCTTCCTAATATCTAATCTAACATGGTCCCATACAACCGGCACAAAGCCCCTTATCCATTTTGTAAATATCTCCTCTGTGCTGAAGGCAAACTTTTCCTGCTCCCATTCTGCCAATCTGCAAGTTTTTAACCACTCACGACCTCTGAGACTCCATGTCCTTTCCTGTGTGCCCGCCTGAAATGGCTCAGCTCCCTCTTACCATCAAACCATCTGAGCCATGGGACATGACAGAAGCCTGGCTCTTGAACGGTTTGTATTGTTTAAACAACCCCCCATCCTTATGTGGTGGGGTCTACAATGTGGTTTATCATGCTCCTGCCAGGGACACGTGGGGCAGGTAATTCCTGACAGGTCCAGCCACTGCCTTTCCCTCCAGGAGCCCATGAGCTGCTGCCATGTGGCTGTCAGATCGCTGGCAGCAGCCACGGGGAGCCTGTGATGTCCAGGCCTGAATCCTCACTGCTGGTCCATTGCTAGCCAGGAGAGACCGGGAGCAGAGCAGGTGAGCGCTAGCAAGGGCAAACAGTGTGTGGCAGAGGAGCGGCGTTGGAGAATTGTCCAAATTCACTGCCAGCAAGTGCACATTTCCAGTTAGGCGAGTGTGTGTGTGCTGTGGACGTGGGACTAGGTGCAAGCAGAGGCGTGAGCCACCAAGGCTCGGTGCCCTGGGTACCAAGGGGGAAGGTGGTTTTGTACCTGGGGCAGGGCATGGAATGGGAAAGCAGTGAGGCTCAAGAATGATGCTTTTTCCTAGTGGGGTTTATTCCTGTGTATCACTCTGGTGGTAGGAAGAAGAAGGTCAGACACGCAGCAGTACCACGGCATGATTTAACCCTCTGGGCAAAGGATCATCACTCTGCCTCACTTTCCCCCTAAACCCAGCTTGGCCCCAGGAGAGGGGGATAATCTCTTTTTTTAGTGGGGTGGGATGCGGAATTTTTTGGGAGCTGCAGTGGAGTGCAGGACAGCGATACTCAAAGAGGAGATGCTGTGTTCCCCCCCAGCTTTTCATTGGAGCCATGATTCCTGCTGAAGCATTTCCAGCCACTTGCTGCAGGAAACCCTGGGAGTTCACGCACACAACCTCTCTGGGCCTGCCCTGCAAACACCGGTGTTTCCGTGCTCCATAAGCACATCCTCGGGATGTTTCAAGGCAAACAGTGCTTCATTCATGACCTTGTTGGCTTGAGCCAATAACTTTCCTCCCTCCACCAGCTGCAGCGTGGGCTCTGCTGCCAGCCCTGGGCACGGGACCCGGATCAGTCACTCGGAGCCAAGTCACCCCAGAAATGTCAGAAAGGCACCGGGAGGAGTTCGGCTGCAGCACGGAGAGCTGCAAAATGCTTGAGCTGACCCTGTTCACAGCTCACGCTGTGGGTTGAGGGGGGAAGGGGCACAGGCTGTGCTGCGGGAGGGGTTTTCCCAAATGCACTGGAAATTTGTGCTGAGGAGAGATGGTGGAAAAGTAGCCCTGGCAGCCAAAGCTGCAACCTGCTTCGATGTCCAGGGTGAGACATAGGAGTTCCCTGGGGAGATGAGAGCCCTGGCTGCAGCCTGGGCATTTACTGGGCCAACCGGTCACACTCACCTTGGCTGATGCTTTCAAGCTCACAGCTGGATGCTCATGGACTCAACACAAAGGGCTCTCCTGTCCAGTTTGGACCAGTTCACTTCCAGATGTGGGAGTCTGGAATCACCCAAATAAACTAAATCCCAAAACAGGTTGAGACTAATCCTGAAGACTCTGAAAACATTTGCAAAATCCCAGGCTCATTCAGCAGATGGTGATCACAGCCACTGCCTAAGCAGGAGCAGGAGAGCTGGTCAGGTTGGGGTTGTTCCTGGCAGTTCTGCAATATTGTCTTAGTCAATAGCTGACAAGGTGCTGCAGGCTGTGAATTGCCAATACAACGTTAATGAGCATATCAAAAAAACCGCAGGGCTGAATTATTCAAAATGTGTAGCTGGAGAGACAGTGCCCAGGACACGCAGACACCCATCTGCACCAGGACAGCTTGGGAGACGCTAGGACTGAGTCCTGGTAGCTGGAGAAGAGACCTCAGGGGACAAACCACATAACTGTCCGAGGGCTCAGGGTCTGCCTGCCTCCTCCAGGCCATTCTTATGGCTAAAGTCTCATGGGCAAAAGGGAAGGCACCATACATACGGAGCTAAGTCCAGCTAATGTTTGGCAGTCTGACAGTCCAAGTCATCTATCTCATACATTAGTGTAATCAGAATTGTTATACAAAAAACTTCCCAAAGTCTGTCCTTTTCTCTGGTGCTATGCTCACCCTTTCAATGTCCCTCTGGGTCTAAGTGACCAGGCTTCCCCAGGCAGAGAGGTGGTGGGAACTCCCAGAGAGCTGCCAGCATCCTCAGTCCTTTGCTGGGAGAAGTCTGAAGTTCATGGTGGGGTTTCATCTTCCTTGATTTGGGAGATCCCAGTGTTTGAAAGCTGCACAACATCCTCCCACAGCCCCACTTAACATAAAGGGCTGTTTCATGGGTTTGTTATGCCATTAACATACACGGTGTGCACAGAGTTTAGCTAAAACAGTAATAGTTCCTTAATGGCTAGGCAGTTGTTAAAACAAACTAAACTAGCTCAGGTCAAGGCAAGACCAGCCCAGCCCCGAGACTCCACACTGTCGGGTCAATAAAGTGCCTTTGGCTTTCTACTAGGAATAACAAAAATTATATTTACTGGGCTACACTGCCATCATGATCAGAGACGCACACACGCAAACGCATGTTGCCGTGGCCCCGCTGCTAAATTTCATGCCACAAGCAGAGTAATGCTTTTCAGCCGAGGGTTATACGGAGCGCCTATTTCACAGCGTTATAGACCCCACGACGCCGTGGGCTCCCTGCGTTTCCTTGCAGGCACAGGACTTGGAACAGGATGAGGCCAGCACAAGGGTGATGAGCACCAGGTTGGGACAGGATGCTGCTGAGCCCATTTCGCTGAGCAATGCGGGAGGGATGGGCAGGGATCTGCGCTCTCCGGGGGGCACCAGGCACTGGCAGATCGCTGGGCACAAAGATGCGGGTGTGAAATGTGCACCTTTCTCCGCCTTCCCTTCTCTACATGGTCCTTTCAGAAACTCCCTATAAATCAGGTTTGGATCCCTGCTTAAATAGTTAATGCTCACTTCAAACCCCTTTATTGAACTGTACAATGCTCCACATCTCTTACGTTACAATCTCCAGTTCATTTTCACCCCTCACTGAAGACCATTCACCTCTCCCTTTGACACGTTAGAAAGACTGTCAGACAAAAACATGTACCTCAAATCCTGAATAATCCTCGCCAGCAAAACACCTTGACCCACCTGTCAGCAGTGGGCTGCAGCATGAGACAGGAGAGCTCCGACCGCACCAGCCTTGAGGGCAATCCCTACTGAAGAGGCCCCTCATCTTCCTGCATGTTCAGACCAGGGCATGAGTTTCAGAGAGGAGATGGAGGTTGCAGAATAAGCTCATTTCATGTCCGCAGTGCAATCTGTGAGTCATCCCACTCACTGCTTTCACCTGAGGAGGACAACTTACCCCAGTGCTGGCTGGAGACCTCCCAGGGATGCTCTGGGGGAGGGGAGTGACGGGATGCATTTGAACGGGCTGCAGTGCCTTGTCTGCGCAGCGGCTCCTTCGAGCTGCTCCTGGTCTGCTTCAGATGCTGGTGGTGTTTGTCCGGAAAGCTGAGCTGGCAGGCGGCATCGGGGGCAGGATGGAGGAAGCCCACCGTGTGTCCTTGTGAAGCAGTCGCAGATGGGGAGAGCATCACCTCGCTCCGCCTGCGCGCCCAGCTCAGCCCTGCTGCTCGCACCGTGGCCGTGCCAGGCTGGGCTCTGCCCCAGCTCTGCCAGGTCCCGTCCTGCCCCACTCCCCCGTGGGGCTCAGGCAAAGGGGCTCAGGCAGACTGCACAGCTGGCCACTGACCGAGCCAGGCTAAGGGCCAACAAATTCCTTTTTTCAAGACTTAATTTCCACTTCTGGGATGCTGAGGTGAGCGTGCGGATGTGCCACGCTTCTTGATTCATCTCCTTCTAAAATCTCCTCTTAGAGATCAAGCACACTATCACACTAAAAAAACAATATGCACCAGCAGCATACCAGAAACGCTGTCAGGGAAAAGGCACTGTGGACGGTGGCTGTGAGACAAGCCTGTCTATAGCTCATTATCTGATTGCAATGAATGTGGGCAGCAGAGCACTGAGACACTCCACAGCTCCCCCCCCAACTCCCAGCATTCAAAACACTTGACTCAGGTCTCAGAAAACATTATGCTGTCCAAAAATAATGAGATTTTAAAAATTAATAAACTCCAGCTTTGTTTATTTGCCTTCTATTTTTTGGAGCTGTTAGGAATCATGTTTCCAGCTTTTCTCTGCAGTCACAAGTTTGGCTCTGATATGATTTTCATTCAAGACCGAGTGTCTCATGTAATCCCCTGACTCTTGCAGTTGGGGCTGTAAGAAAAATAACAGCTCTCTGAGGACTGAATCATCAGAGCTGCCAACCCTGGTCAACCTTTTTGGATTGGTAAAGTAGGGATGGAGATGGGGGTGCTCTTAAGAACACTACTGACTTTGACTTGGAAACTAGTGAATTGCTTTACATGTAAATGCCTCCCCTCTGGGATTCATCATCCTTCCTGTGACACAGAGGTCTTTTTCTGCTCCTCAACAAAATCCCAGGGCATACCTCCCCATCATGGGAATGGTTCAGAGTATGAGCACTCTAATGACTTGCTGAGTGGTGTTTGAAGCTCTCATGGGGGCATCAGGAGGACCTGACTGGTCCAACCTACCTGCTGGTGCCATAGCTGTCCTTGCAGAGAGGGAACTGGCTTCTCTACCCGTGATGGCAAAGCGTGGCGATCTCTGCTGGCTTCTCTGCTGTGATGTAGGGCTTGGGCTGGGCAGGTGCTTGGGAACAGCACAAACAATCACAGATACCCAGAGCCTGACGAATTTCAGCAAGTTCAAACATTCATCCAGTGAATAACACCAAATTTACACACGTCATTTGTCCTTTGCTCTGTTTCCGCTGGCAGTTCATTTTCTTACCATGCCAATAACGCTGCTGTGAAAACTCTGTTTCCCTGAAGAAGCAGGGCAGGACTGGCTCCATAGCTGTCCTGCTGGTTGACCTTATGTCATGTGTTGTGTCCAGGTTCAATGTCTTCCTGAGTCCACACCAACCCAAATGATGTAATTTAGTCCATGCACTTCTCCTTCAGCCCCACGTTAAGACAGATTTGCTGAAAAGCTCAATAAGAGAGCTGATATTTTTTTCTGAAGGCTTAGGAAAATGAAATCAAGGGTTCCATATCCTTCAGCAATAAATTTGTGTGTGCTGACACTCCCCAGTGTCCAGTTCTTTTTGTTTGTACTCAAGAAACAGGCTTGGGGAAAGAAGAGATGCTCCTACTGTCATTGGAGAGCCCTGCTTTCCCGAGGTATTAATAAAGGATCCCAGCAAGGCTTCAGGGCTCTTGTTCAGCCAGGGGACCACTGCAGACATGCGCATTCCCCAGGAGCGGGTCTGACTCATCCTGGTCTGGATCAACTCCACGATCTCCCCACAGTCGCTAGAGGAGAGACCTCAAAGAAAAGGATCTTCCGTAACTGTGAACATTTGTGCACATATTTGTTTCCTGTTTTGTATCTCTGACGAACTGCGCAGTCAAGGTTTGATCTGTGCTTTGATGGATTAAAGTCACTTTTGTTCTTCTTTTACTTTGCCCCGCTGTCAGAATAATTTCCAGGTAATGCGGATTCCCACACGGCAGCCTGCTCCCCTGGGAGAAGAAAACCCCGACATCAGACAGACCACCTGACTTCCAAGGTGCCTGCCAACCCACTGCAAGGCGGGCAGCTTTCCAAAGCCCAAGAGCTCGGTCTGGGGTCCTCTGGCAAGCGGTGCTGGAAAACCTGGAGTTTATAAACTCCCTAAATCTTGCTTCTTTACGCTGAGGCCAGCTGTGGCGGATGAGCAATGGTCATCCTCTCACCGGCTGACAGACACCTCACAAGAGGGATGCGTTTGCATAGGAAGCACTCATTAAAAAGCAGCTGAATCTTTGGCGGGCGCACCTCTGGGCAGCAGCAGGGCTCAGGGCAGGGTTCGTGCAGACAGCTGCGCTGCCGTATGCTGCCACGTGCCATGCAAGAACAGGTAAATGTTTACCGATTAATGCTGCACCCAAAAAAAATTGTATTTTATACTACAGCCCAAGTCAGTCTTCAAGGCCATATAGGTACATATGTATGCAATACATAAATACATACATATATACATTTGTCCTGGTTTGAGGTAAAACAGAACCAATTTTCTGTTCGGTAATTTTACTTTTCAGTTAAGCCTCTTCTAACTAACTGAACTCTCTGAAATTAACAGCATATTTTTTCAGACAGTATCTGCTTCCAGAGTGATAAGACCTATGTTTATAGTTTATGCCAAGGAATGGTGTGCAGAGAGGCTCTTGCTTATACTTATTGCTATAACGACCAAGGCCCTCTCACTTCATCTTTTGCCCCATTGGAGGGTTGGAGCGGGAAAGCACAGAGGGTTTGCACCTGTGGGGAGGAGGGGACAGGAGAGGTGACAAAAACTGACCAACGGGGTGTTCCATCCCATCTACCCCATGCTCAGTATAAAAGCTGAGGGATCAAAGGAGTCAGCCTCCTGCTTCAATGGCCGGTGTCGGAGGAGGACTCCTCTGTCTGTTCATCTGCCTTTGATCCCAACCTGTGCATTCCTGACTCCAGCTCTGGAATCTGGTTCCCACTCGATGCTGAATCCAGTCTGGGACTCCCCCAGTGCCTGCTGGTGATGTCATCCTGTGAGCTTGATACGGTTTTTTATATATATTTAATTATTTTCTTTTTATCATTTTATTAACATTTTCATTAAAGTAGTTCAGTTTCTTTTAAACTCATAAGTCTTTCTCTCTCTTCCTCCTCTCCCTGAAGGGAGATGCTCTCCCTTCTCCAAAGGGAGAGTGGTCAGGGAGCATCCCTCCGTTTGCTTCAGTGGCCAGTCTGGCCCAAACCACGACAAGATCACATAAATTATATATAAGTATTTATAATAACTCATTTTCAGAGTGATTTCAATGAGGGTAGAAAAAACTTGCCCTTCGCCTTTTTATTTTGCAGCTGATCAAGAAAATGAGGAGGGACCCCGTCCAGGACAGCCGCTCTCACTCCATGATGAGCACGGCATGCGGGGGCAAGACCAGGCGAGCGCGGCACGCAGCATCCTGCGGGGCCTCAGCTGGCGGCTCCGGCGATAAAAAAGCAGGATTCAATGTGCTGGATTTTGACCTGCCAGGACTGATTTGTCTCTCTGCCCTGGCATGTCCCCCTGCACACCACAGACCCCTACAAGCCCTTCCCGCTCCTGTTGCTAGTATTCAGTGTTCCCTACAACACCGGCCATTCCTCAGGTGAAAAAAATGAGGGCACATAAGAACAACGTGATGACACAGGGCAAGGTGAAACAATTACTGCTTAATTATTTAGACAGGCCTTCTTTTTCGGACTGTTGCGGGGAAGCAGCTTTTCTTTGTCTTTTTTTTTTATTTATTTTTTGTTCCCTCCAGCATTTTTTTGTGGGGTGTTTTTCCTTGTTTTTTATTCATTTAGGTAAGGGACTTTTGGTGTTTTTCTGTTTCTTCTTTCTTCTCCCATACCTCACATGCAGTTGTTCTATGGGTGCAATGGTTGATAGATCTATCTGTCTCTCCATCTCTTTTTATTTCTGTTTTTCTGTTTTGTTTTTCTTAAATGCTGTTTGTTGCTTATGTTTTCTTCCGGTAGCATCCAGAGGTTTCTCCAGCTAACTGCTTCTGTTGGCTGTTTCCCAGTTGGTGGGTCCCTCATTAAAAGGGCTTGCACCAGTGGTCTGTAACTGCAGGGAGAGGCTGGTGCCTCTCCTGGGGCTGGGGGTGATGGTGGGCTCCCGGGTGGGAGGCGAGCACTGGCTGAGATGCTGATTTGGCAGATGGAGGAGCTGTGGGGGCAAGGAGCAGACTGCACTTGCAGGGAGGATGAACATGAGAGTGACAGGGTCTTTGCAGAGATCTTGAAGAGACAAAAAAGCCTGATCTCTGTGATGCAAAGGAAGGACAGCAAGAGATGAGGCTAGAAGGACTTCTGGATGAAGACTTCCGTGATGGGGGAGATTGGACCCTTGTGACTTCGGGCAGCATGGGAAATGACCTTTCTCTGCCTGCTGATCAGTGTTAGCAAATTGGTGCAGACCCTTCATAGCCAAGGAAGGGGACCAAGACCCATGAAGAGAGGTTTCAGCCAGACCTGAACAAAGCATCAGGAGCAGGAGGCAGCAGCTGGTGCTGGTCATCCCAGGTTCCCTCCTGTGCAGGGTAGAGGCACTGATACATCACAGGAGGTTTGTAGGTTGCCAGTCACCTGGATCTTGGATGGTCTGGAGATGCTGCTGAGACCTTTTTGGCCTTCAGACTGTTATGCCTGTATGGTAGGGACACAATGCTGCTGACAAGGGATACCTGTAAAAAAGCAAGAATGACTGTAGGACTGCAAGGGTGACAGAGAAGGATTTAGAAGCCCAGATATTGTTATCTTCAATCCTGCAAGGGAACCCAGAGAGACTTGGGTAGGAAAGGACTCACCCCATGAGTTAACACTTGGCTGGTGTCATAGGCAGTGCTTTGGCTCATATGACATGTGTCCCTCTGTGGTGAGCAAGGACAGCTGGGCAAGGGTGGGATCCACCTGACAAAGTGGGGAAAGAGCATTTTGACCAAGAGGCTTACCAAGCTGGTGAGGAGGGGTTTAAACTGCGTATGCTGTGGGATGGTGACAACAGCTGGCAGTTGAATAAGAGAATGGACACTGAGATCCTAAGTATCTGTGATGGGGTGATGGGTATGAGAAAGCGCTGGAAGCCCCTAGGAAGTGTAATGTAGGGTCAAAGGGGACCCATATCATGCAAACACATTGGAAGCAAAAAGCCAGAGCTCCATATGTGGACATCAAACTGTGATATTAATGGAATAAGTGATACGTTGTGAGAAAGCTTGCTGTGGTGGGCAGATATGGGCCGTCAAGGAAAGAGGCAGAGAAGAGGAGGGGAATGTGCTTTGTTTGAGGAGGTGTATAGAACTTCTCCTACAGAAGGTATAACAGGCTGGGTGAAACTCTGCTTGTCAGGCTCAAAAGAGAGGCCACTAATGGTGACATTGTGGTTGGAGTGTGCTACAGGTCACCATAGGGTGAGGGAGCAGACAACATCTCCTTCAAACAACTTGAGAAAGGTCTCCAGATTGCAGATCCTCACTCTTTTCAGAGACTTTAGTCTTTCTCATATCTGCTGGAAGGGCAATGAAGCAGGAGAGAAACACTCCAGGCGATGTCTGGAGGATGTTTGGGGCAGCTTCTTAATACAACTTCTTGGATGCAAACTAGAGGTAATGCCCTCCTGGTTGTGCTATTCAAACAAGGAAGAGCTGAATGGTGATGTGATAATGATATCGGCGTTCCTTGCAGTGACCACAAGACAGGGGAGGTCTGGGGAGGAGAGCAGGCTTCTGCTTTTTCAGGGAACTGGTAGGTGGGATCCCATGGGTGGTAGTTCTAAAGGGTAAAGAAGCTCAGAAAAAAAGGCAAGGTGTTTAAGGACAACTTCCCGTGAGCATGAAAACAATGCTTTCCAACATTCAAAAAAGTCAGTAGATTAGTTTGGCTAAAGAGGGAACTCCTGACTGAACTCCAACGTAAGAAGGACAAATAGAGGAGGTGGAAGGGGTGGGAAAGGCTACACAGGAGGAATACAGGAGCATTGTTGCAGCATGCAGGTAGTGTGTTAGGAAAGCCAAAGCTCATCTTAAATTGAAAATGCCAAGGGATGTCAGGTATTACCATTAAAAGGGAAGGAACAAACAAGGTGAGTGTGAGTACGTTGTTGAACGTGATGGGTGGCAGGGGATGCATATGAAGTTGAGGAAATCAATGTCTCCTTTGCACCTGTTTCCATTGACAAGGTCTTCCAGGCCTTTGTGCTTAAAAAAGGGTTTCCAAGAGGAGTTTTCTGTCAGCAGCAGAGGGGGATCAAGTCAGGAATCTCTTGAGAAATCTCAACCCACCTCAGTCTATTGGACAAAGCAGGACAGAGAGCTCGCTATGGCAATGTCAGACCACTGGCTACCTTTAGAAGATGACAGAGATCAGAGGAAGTCCCCAACAACTGTAGAAAGCCTACTGTCATGGCCAGTTTCAGAAGAGAGGACAAAGGAGAACCTGGGAACTGCAGGCTAGTCAGACTCACTTTGGTCCCCAGGACATGTAGAAGGCAGCAGGGCCTGGTGAAGCTTGCACCAGCTCTTTCATCTCTGAGACAAGCCATATCTTCCAGCAATCATGTTAGGGAGGTGGGGGAGGACTGAAGAAGGGCAGCATGGAGACAGCAGTGACAGGGGGTAAATGGCGTCACTGGCTCAGCTTGGCTTTGATATCAGAAAGAAGAACAAAGTACAAAGCCTTCAGTTTATAAGTACATATGATATCTCTAGGTGATGAAAAAGAACCATCTGGGATTTGTCAGAAACAAATCATCTTAAATCAGACTAATTTTTTTGACAGTAACTGGCCCAATGGATAAAGAGAAGCAATAGATGTGAAATATATTGACTTTAAGGCTCTTAACACAGTGCAACAGGATGTCCTCTGAGCAAACTAGGGACATATACTCTAGATTTCTTAAGACGATGGGGGTGCAGGTAGGTGAAGGGCTGTTCTCAGCTCCTAACAAGCTCTCTGTCAAACCAGGAGGGCTGTTCAGATAGGTCTGACCCGAGACTGATCCTCTTTTGAGTTTTGATTCCCAATTTACAGGACAGAATTGAGAGGATGTGTCCACCCCTGTAAATAATGAATTCATCCCAGCTGGAATGAACAGCAGAATCAAAACTAGAGTGGCTGCAATAAAATGCAGAAATCATAGAATCACAGAATCATAGAATTGCCTGGGTTGGAATGGACCTTTAAGATCATCGAGTCCAACCATCAACATAACTCTGACAAAAACCATCACTAACCCATGTCACTAAGCACCACGTCTGCCCGTCTTTTAAATACCTCCAGGGATGGTGACTCCACCACTGCCCTGGGCAGACTGTTCCAATGCTTGATAACCCTTTTGGTGTAAAATTTTTCCTGGTATCTAATCTAAACCTCCCCTGGTGCAACTTGAGGCTGTTTCCTCTTGTCCCATGGCCTGTTCTCTGTGAGAAGAGCCCGGCCCCCCCTGGCTACCCCCTCCTTTCAGGGAGTTGTAGAGAGTGAGAAGGTCTCTCCTCAGCCTCTTTTTCTCCAGGCTGAACACCCCCAGCTCCCTCACAGGACTTGTGCTCCAGACCCCTCACCAGCTCCGTTGCCCTTCTCTGGACGTGGTCCAGCACCTCGGTGTCCTTCTTGTAGTGAGGGGCCCAAAACTGAACACAGTATTTGAGGTGGGGCTTCACCAGTGGTGAGTACAGTGGGAATGGTCTTAAAACAGTTACCTAAAGGCGGCACTATGGAGAGGATGGAGACAAACTCTTCACAGAGGTGCATAATGAGGATTAAGATACAATGGGCATGAATTGCAACTGGGTAAATTCCCACTGAACATAGGGAAAATATTCTTCACCTTCAGGACCAGGGAGGTGGGGAGGATCTCCATCCCCAAATTTGAAAGAAATTTTCAAAACACATCTGGGTAAGGCAGTGGGTTTGCCCTGCTTGGAGCAGAAGAGGCAAGCAGAGACCTCCACAGTCCCTTGCAACCTAAATCTTTCTATTAGTCTATGACAATGGCTTAGCTGGTCATCTGCCAGTATCAGCCATTCTGAGCCAAAGTAATGATTGAAGTTCTGGGAAGCTCAGGGGAGAAAGAGAAGATGGGATGTGTAAAAGCCAAAGAAAATTCAGAGAAGCTCAGAGGAAACACCAGAGCACCGGGAAAGGGACGATCCTTCAGTCCAAGCTGACTGGCTGCAGGTTTTAATTTCCCTCCCAATGGCTGTAATCCTGGTCACTGCTCTTTAACGAACCTTATACAACCTGGCTAATAGCACCCCTCATTTGGAAGGCAATAGGTGACTATAAATTAATTTGTTAACCTGTTAGGAGACATTTTCTAGGCTGCTGTTCCTATGACTCACACCTGTGACTCTTTTAAGCTCTTTGGCCTATTTGCATGGCAAATATAAGGTTTTTTGAGATGCCCAGCTGCAGCCCTAGATTTCTCTTTTCTCAGGCTGTACATGGCTGGATAGCAAAAATTCTATCCCCAGTTCCGCTTCTCCCTGGGATTCAGCAGAGAAATTATCAGTAATGGACAGGTATCTTTCATGCCCAGGGCTGTCCCCAGGGACAACGTAAGAGGAGAGAGGGTTCCTCAATGGGCAGGATCACAGGCTGCATCTGGGGTTGGAAAGGCTTCTTGGAGAGCTCCTTTGGACATAGGACCCTGTGATGTGGCATCTCTGCTGGGTGGCTTCTCTGCAAGGTGACCTCATCAGGTAGGCTAGAGAAACACAGGTTCAACCAGCTGCACTTGGCTTTGGGCTACAGAGCACGAGAGAGGCCTTGGAGATGGGAAAAGCTGAGCAGGAGGTAGGATGTGATGGGTGAATCCTGTGCTCAGCGCATCAGACATGGCAAATTGGGTGGGCAGCCAGACCTGCTCCTTCCAGTGGAGATTCCTGGCCAGCTCTCAAAGGGCTCCCTAGGTCACAGGGGCACCTGGCACTGCAGGACATCCCACCTTTTAGTAGCCGGATCAGTGCCTGAATCTATGGAATCTGTGATATCACTGAGCTGATGTCAGAGTCAGGCTGCCTGTGATCTCATTGAACCCCCATGTGGAGCGCTGGTACAAAGGAGCAAATGCTCTGACATTTCGTCCCCAGAGGCAAATAACCTTCATCTCTCCGGGAATCCACCCCTCCATCCCACCCTGCACAAGGGGCTCCAGGTTAGCCGCTGTAGACCGCCTGCCCCATCAATTAACAAATCCCTATTGAAGGCCTTTGCTCTTTTTCATCTTAGAATCATAGAATCATAGAACGGTTAGAGTTGGAAGGGACCTTAAAGCCCACCCAGTGCTACCCCCTGCCCTGGGCAGGGACACCTCCCACCAGCCCAGGTTGCTCCAAGCCCCGTCCAACCTGGCCTTGAACCCCTCCAGGGATGGGGCAGCCACAGCTTCTGTGGGCAACCTGCACCAGGGGCTCACCACCCTCAGAATGAAGAATTTCTTCCTCAGATCTCATCTCAATCTCCCCTCTTCCAGTTTAAAACCCTTCCCCCTGGTCCCATGGTTCCCCTCCCTGATCCAGAGTCCCTCCCCAGCTTTCCCGGAGCCCCTTTAGGGACTGGAAGGGGCTCCAAGGTCTCCCCGGAGCCTTCTCTCCAGGCTGAACCCCCCCAGCTCTCTCAGCCTGTCCTCCCAGCAGAGGGGCTCCAGCCCTCCCAGCATCTCCGGGGCCTCCTGTGGACTTGCTCCAACAGGGCCACATCCTTCTTACGTTGTGGGCAAGAGAGAAGATCTCTCTTGCATTTGGCTAAAAGGACAATAGCTAGTGAATGCTCCAAGGTCTCAAGTCAAATCCTGGCTGATGGCTTATCTCAGTTTCCTTCCCCCACTTAACAGCAGTGGGAAAAATCATAGACTGACAAAGCATCTCCCCTGTCCTCCACGAGCAGCAGAGATGCAGCACCGCTCCATCGCCAGCCTGGCCAAGGAGAGCTTGTGCGACATGCCCCTGACCAGGGCTCTCAAAGACAGCTCAGCTGGGCCAGAGTACAGCGGCATTCGTTTCCAAACCACAGATTACAAAAAAGTCTTAGAATGGTTTTGCTATGGGAGTTTTTCTAAAGCTTTTGTATTCTGCACGAATGGTGCTTTTCTCAGACCAGAGCCAGCTCCCCCCCCCAAGAAAGAAAAGGAAAAAGAAAAAAAAAGGAAAGGTCAGGCCAAGCCTTTGCACGGATGAAATCCCTGAAAGAGCCGGTTTCATTGTGCAGCTCAAATGCTGCATTTGCCTGACTAAGACACGACCGCTCCTGCCGGCCTTTTGCACCGGTCCCAGGAGCTTACGGTGGATTGCCACTAATGGCAGGTGCTGTAAGAGAGCCCGAAGTCCTTGAAGGGAGCATTTCACTAGGGCTGCAGACCAGCAGACACCTCCTTTGCCTTAATTGCTTAATTAATACTCCGCGCAGGCATCCAGCAGCATGAAAGCAAGCAGGTGTGAGGTTGTGAGCCGCCCTGCAGAGCTACTTCCCATTAACATTCACTTGGCTTTCTGCAGCGGGAAGCAAAAGAGCAGGGCAGATAAAGCGTAATTAAAGGGCCATTCATTCAAATGTTACATTTCCATCTACTCGAGTGCTATCAGGAAGGCTCTGGCCTGGTGCGGGGCGCCAGCGATTTGATTAAATTTTCAGCCGTGCCCACCTGGACGTGCCAGCGGGGACCGAGCCCGGGAATGATGCTGGTCGGGACAGCTGGGTCCCGGGGTGTCCCAGTCAGTGCTGGGACTGGGACGACGAGGGAGCACCATCCTCCAAACCAGCTGCGGAGGGGGAATTAGGGAGCTTGGAAAGGAAATGTGTGTTCAGAGGGCGAAGTTTAAGAAGATTTTTTTCATCGGTGAACAAAAGCTGTAGCTGGCCTTCATCCCTAGTGAAATTAGCGCTGATGAGAGGGGTCACGACAGCAGCCTGGCTGCGCACGGGCTCCTTGCCCGAGCTGGAGCTGTGATGAGCAGGGTGAGGTCCCAGCTCCCCCCGGCTGCTCAGCGCAGGGTCCTTTGTGGGGATGGCGAGGGGCATCCCGTCTGCACCAAGCATCGCAGAGATGCCTGAGGGTGCTGGTAAAATAAGGGAAGCAGTCGGGGGGGGGAGGTGTGGGGTTGTCTCTGTTGCTGACCCACACTGTATTATATGCACCCCACAAGCCTGGCAAAGGGAGGGGCGTACAACCCCCCCGTCCTCCATGGGGCAGGGATGGGGCAGGCTGCTGGCCCACGCTGACATGTCCCTGCAGCCCCTTCATGCTGGCTGCTGGCTCAATTTCACCTCTCCTCAGTAAGCTCCAGAGATGTCTGCTGATTGCTGTTGCTGAGATAACTGTGGACATCACAGTGTCCCGGTGGCATCAGGCCCTGGATTGCTGGAAAGCAAGTCGGAATTTCTCTGGAGCTGATCTGTCAGGGCATGTTTATGCCAAGCATTTTTTCAGGTGTGATGGCTCTTGCTCAGGGTCACAGCCTAGAAGACAACTTTGTGGACACAGGTGGCAACTGCCAGTGAATCTCCCCAGCTATCAAATTGGAGAGAGGTCCAAAAGCAAGCAAGCACCCGCCTGACTGTGTCAGGAGGCAGCAGAGCTGCAGTTGTTGATGTTTTCTGAGGAATAAAGGACACTGTGGGAGTTTTTCTACCTACAGAACATGTTTTCCCACCTACAGAGATGCAGGCAATGACACATTGCACCTTTGAGTCTCTGCTGCTCCAAGGGAAGGAGCCCCATGCAGAGCTGGATTAGAAGGAAACGCCCTGTTGGCTTCTACCCTGCTGCCATCCCCAAGAGAGACAATTTGTACTTGGAAGTGCCAGCGAGGCATTGGGTCTCTTCCCTGGAGCTGTCTGCAATGGGAAAATGCTGCCTGTCCTTCCCCTTCCCCACCTCCTGGGGACCAGAGTGCCCCAGAACTGCCACTGGAGCATCTGCATGTACAAGCTTCCAGGAGGAGATGGGCAGCTTTCTTCTCCCTGCCTGTGGAGACAACTTCCTGTGAGCCACAACCCCGACTAAAAGCGATGGGACTGGGCATCCACTTCCAGCAGCAAGGAAAATCAACCTCATTCTTGGCAGGGGCCAGGACAGTGCGCTGCTTGCCATAACGCTCTCAAAAGGGGCTGGGAATGGGACAGACTTTGAGGAGCACATCAAAAAAACCCAAAACTCTGTTTCTTAAATAACCATCTGGTAGCGCAATGCAGGGTAGAGGAACAAGGATGTATGTGCCTGTCACAGACCACCTCCAAAAGTTGCCTGTGTTTTGTCTGCTGAAAATACCACCTTCTGCATGGGTGGCCCTGCTGCATGTCCACTGCCAGCCGCGGGAAGGCTGACTTCCAACACGGCTACCACAGGCTGCCTGGAAACAGCCAGGAGCCCTTTCCTGGGCAGGAGAGCATGGCAATACTAAGTCAGAAAGCTGGGAAGGATGAGCTGACTGAGAAACGTAGTGGAAAATTAAAAGCAAACTGGGAAATGTTTGCATGAAAAAGACAAAGAAAATAATATCTTCCAAAACCCTTCCATTTTATCAGAGTTGTTCTGACTTCTTTTCCTCTGAAAATGTTTTCCAATGATTCCTTGTCTCATGAAACCTTGTTGAGTTGCGCCTGTCTAGCGTGGAAGCACTGGATGGGTGATGGAATTTTTCCTTGGATCTACCAAAGGTGTTGCGACATGCAGTGGCATGGGCTCTCCTGCTTTCAGCTCCGAGCACAAGACATGTTTCTGTGCTTTGTTCCCTGTGAGGAAAGCGTGCAGGTAGCTTGGAAGTACAGACAGCTTCTCCCTGACATACCAGGCTGCACGCGCTTCTGCTTTGGGACAGGACGACAAGACCCAACCCGATGGGTTTCACGTTGCTTGGTACGCAACTGGGAGGCACAGAGGTGTGGTGGGAAAGAGTCCGGTGCATGGTCCATCAGAAACCAGAACAGACGCAATGGCTCAGGGACGTTTCACAGCTTCATCCGAGCAGAGAAAAGCAGAACAGCAAGTTTTTGTTTTGAAAAGGTGGGGAGCACTTCCACTCCTTCCTCAGCACGGGCCCATTCGCAAAAGGCCAGGCCTTTTTAGTGGGTTCAAGCCGCAGCAGGGTAGGTTTAGGCTGGGCATTAGGAAAAAATTCGTCACAGAAAGAGTGGTCAGACACTGGAATAGGCTGCCCAGGGAGGTGGTGGAGTCACCATCCCTGGATGTGTTTAAGACTCGTTTAGGTGTGGTGTTAAGGGATATGGTGCAGGGGAGAACTTTGTAGAGTGGAGATGATGGTTCGACTCAATGATCCCAAGGGTCTTTTCCAACTTAAATGATTCTATGATTCTATGAAGGCAGCCTTCACAGACGACTGTCAAAGGGAGGAATAAAACAACGAGGCACGGCCTGAGCCCAGGCCACCCGCCTGCAGCGCTGGGGGGTTCCACAGCTGGTTGCAGATCCCCCAGTTACATCTCCTCACACGGGCGCACAAATGCACGCAGAGATCAAACGCTTCTGAAGACCCATCAGGCAGCTTTGCAGGCGCTTTAATCACCATCTAGGACTGGGAATCCCAGTTGCTGTAAAATGAGAAGAAACCAAATCAAAACATTTGAAGAAAGAGGGGAGGGGGCGGCAGCAAGACGGAGAGCGGCAGCCCACGCAAATGGCATCTGGGAGCTCCCATCACTTCTCGCCTGCAGACGTGGCCCCTTGAGGCAAAGCAGATGGTTGTGCTTTTCTTTCAGAGGTGCTGGGGGAATAGGCGTCCTGGGGGCAGACTGCGGGAACTGGCTCAACCCTCACTTTTGGCCACACTTTCATTGATAACTTCATTTTGGTGGTGAGCAGCAAGGTGCTTGGACGGATCCCGCACCGTACCGGTTCCAGCATCCATTGCAGGGAAACACTTCTCATGTGCCCCCAACATCCCTCCACCCGAGTCAGGGAAGATCTTGGAGCTTGACTCCAGGGGAAGGTGTGCTGCAGCCCGTCAGCAGCTGCATGGTGTGCGGACACTTTCCAGCTTCCAGGAAAGTCTGACCCAAGACATGTGTGTCTGTGTCTGTGAAAGACATGCCAAGGGGTGTTCACCAATACCAATGCTTTGTTGTGCTAGGTGTCGTACACCCATTTTGTACCTCAAAAAGATACTTGTAGAAAGATACTTCATTCAAGGACAGAGAAGAGAGGAGACAAGAAGGGGAGGGGAGGAGAGGAGAGGAGAGGAGAAGAGAGAAGAGAAGAGAAGAGAAGAGAAGAGAAGAGAAGAGAAGAGAAGAGAAGAGAAGAGAAGAGAAGAGAAGAGAAGAGAAGAGAAGAGGTGCAGAGGGGAATGGGACCATATTCAAAAGCTTCTAACTCCCATTGCTCTAGGTGAAAATCTTTATTGATGGTCTCAAATCCAGCAAATCAGTGCCCTGCAGAGCCCTTGGAGCACAGACAAAATATGTGGTGGTGGGTTTAGATGGTGAAGAGTCTGGCAGTTGTCTCCAGAGCTAGCTGAACTTCTGCCACACTTTGCGGGTTTGCTCATGTCGAGCTAACACTGGCTGGCTTCTCTCTGGGTCTGCTAAACTCTCCAGTCTCATATCTTGGAAATGTAATATTAAGGACAAACATCCCCCTTTTCCTCCCTGACTTCCCCACCAGCTCTGCTTTGCCTCCTCCACTGCCCCCTTGCAGACCCAGGAGCGCTGTATAGACACCATGCAGACCTGGGACCTGCCATGCCAGTCCTGCAACCCACCTCGGGCAAGGGAAGTTTTGTGCTCTGACTCCTCTAACAGTCAACACGTCCAAAAGCAATCTAGGGGCAAACGTTGACTTGGTGACCTGAAGCATGGAGATCAGTCTGGCGAATGGCAGAGGACACCAGGAGTTTAACAAAGACCTAGTGCAAGGTGAGAGACAGAAAAGGAACTGTTGGCTCAGCTCTGGAAGCTGCATGGCCACGGCAGCAGGGCATGCTCCCCCGATGGGGATCAGGTTTGTGAGATGGGAGAGCATTGGTCTGGCTTTGCTTTGCGGCTCTCAGCCAGCTCTGGAGCCCAGATGGGCCCTGCATTGAGCTGACATTCAGGTCCTAATCCCCCTCTCCCTGCACACCCGAATGCCCTCCTGCCTGCTTGGCACGTACTTAAAGCTGGGAGAGGCCTTATTACCCCAGTGATGGTCATGCGCTCGTCCTCTGCCAGTAACACTTGGAGCAAACAAATACCACACCTTTACAGATGCCCCATCTTCAGGACGGAGAGAACATGCGATACTCTTTCCTCCTGCTTCCTAAGTCCAGCTGCATCATAATGATTGAAGCCATGACCCTCCTGCCCCGAACACCACTTATAATAAATGCACAAGTGCTTCAAGTGTAAACGTATTCCCTCAAAGACCAAAGCTCTCGACTTGCTCAAGTGATCCCCAAATAAAAAGCAGAGCAATAATGCGATGGATGAGTTTGCATCAGGCACAGTCAGCTTCGTAACGAACACCCAGGGAAGCATGAGCATGTTAAACAGGGCTCGCTTATGCTATATGGGGGTCACTATTACATGCCCTTCATTATCAGGAACTTGTAACAGGCGGATGCCTCTGCCTGGTGTGAATTAAGAAAAAAAAGACATGACATTTATGCTTCTCACGGCACTATCATTTGCTACCTAAAGAAGCATTCTTTCAGCAAGAACTTATAAAAATAATGAGCAGGTGACTCTCCTTGCAATTTCTTGACATTTATTCTGAATGTCCTTAACTGCCTCATTTCCCAGAGCACTGACAGTAGCACTCACCTGCTCCAGGCGGGTGTATTTTTGAAGTTTTTCTTCCCAGGATCAGACATCCCATGGAAACCCTCCAAGAATTAATCTGAATGGGCCAAAATTTTCTGTTTTGCGTGCAAACCACTGGAAACCTGCAGTGGCCCTGAGCTGCTCTGCAGAGCCACAGGTACATAACGCGTGTAGCCACGTCAGAGCTGGGCTAAGAAAAGGTCGGCCCCAAAGTCTGGGAGGTGGCTGGATTTCCTCACACTCTGCATTATGAAATGTCTGTGAGCACCCAACTTAGTCAGTCTAGCCAGGAGGGAAAGGCTAATGCCAGCGGCATCTGAGGGATTTAATTGTGAAAAGCAACTTGGCTTTAAAGCCTGGGTTTTCAGCAACATTTAGGTATGGTTTTGCAGAACGTTGTATTGTAGGCGGCCAAGCCAGAGAATCTCCAGCTCCATCATTCTCTTTCTACACCTGCTACCAACACTCCACACAGCCCGGCAACTGTGTAGCCTCCAGACCCCGTCTTCGCTCTTGTATTGTGGCAGTCATTGACACGAGACCTTAACCACTGCCAATGTGCTTTTGCTATTCCCAGTGTCCCCAGAGCCTTCCTTTTGTCTTTAACTGGGGTCAGATGTCACGCTGCTTGTTCAGTTGACCCCGAAGGGAGCTCTCAGCCGAGAGCGTCCTCTTCAGCCACCCCACTGCCCTGCTCAGTGGGGCTTCGTTCAGTCTCCCTCCCCACAAGCACTTGCCCTGGACTACTTTCTTGTTGGATTATACATCAGCTCATGCCTCCGAATTCACTGAAAATTGTCAGTGACAGTGAGTAGTTTGGGACCCTGGTGCCCTATTTATTTTAAGAAGATTTTTCCTGGTGGTGGAATCAGCTCAGATCCCCACTGAAGGCCAATGAACCTCTACTGCTGTTATACATGGAGGAGTCGCCCTAAAATATACCCACATGGCAGCCACCCGAGCCCCAGAAGGTGCGCCCAAGCCTGCAGGACCGCGAAGGCTCTTTGCCAGGTGGGTGCATTAAAACTTCCAACCCAAGAACTCACCCCGAGACACTGGGCTGACCCACTGCCTCATTCCTGTGAAAGCCCGGGCCGCTCTCATCCCTGCTTCACGCTCATCACAACCCGCTCCTCCACCGCAGCTCACCCTAAACCTTACTGCTGCCCGAACTCGGCCCCAAAGCTTTCCCATCCTGCTCCCCCGGGAGAGCTCAGATCCAAACCCTCTGCCATCAGCCTGCTGCTGCCCACCCTCTGCTGACTTCAAACTCATGTCCCCTGTTGCTCTCCCCGAGTGCTCATGCTCAATTACGCCCCGAACCACATCTGCCAGATAATCACAATCTACTCCTTGCTGAATACTGTCTTTAAACTGCAGCCTGGTGAACTGCCCTGGAGTGCTCATACCGGGCTGTTCCCCATGAATTTTTTTATTTTTTGGTTTGTGGTTTTTTTTTTTTTTTCCCCCAGAAAAGCCCTCCCCACCCCATCAAGTTTATTTTGGTCCCTCTGAGCGAGAAGAGCCACAGCAGCCTCAGCACAGACCTCGTCTAAGGGGAGAGAAAGCCGGGAGGAGGAAATTAAACGTGATAAGAAATAGAAAGAAAAGGAGGAAAAGGGGAGATAGACTTGTCAGCCTGAAAGCTGAGTCAGTGACTACACAGCAGAGGAACTGGAAATAGGGAAATACATATTAAGAGAAGGGAAAACCAAGAAGAAAGGGAAAAGGGGAATTCAGAAATTCATCTGTGAAATGTTTGCAAAAAAGGATCAATTGATTACAATGGGAATTTAAAAAAATTATAAGAGGGAATAAGAAATATAAATAATGAAACACAAAGCAGTTATTTGCCGTTGATAGTTATGAGATATCCTGACTTTTTCTTCTCTGAAACTTGTTTCCTGGAGGCCGGAGTTTTTCTTCTCAAGCACATTTGTTCCTGCTTCTTGAGTGGCTTCAGAGCTCAGAACTTTCTATTTCCACAGCAAACACTGACAGCATCACAGAGAAGGGATCCCCATCTTCCTCCTGATGCCCTTCCTGTACCATGTGGGGATACGAGGAAAATGCGGCGCAGCTGTAGGAGATTTTTGCTGTAAAGTATTAAATGATGAGGAAAAACAGCAATGAAAATGCTCCATGTCGATCCTCTCTTGGGTCTCCACAGATGCAGCGGGTGTTTGGTTTTAGAAGTGGTGGATTTCCCTTTCTCTCCTCGTCCCCTGGACAAGCAGTCCACGGGTGGTTGCTGTACCCTGTAGGTGTGTGTGCACCCCCGGGGTGAGGTAGATGTGCAGGTCCTTCCAAGCTCTGGCAGGGTGCTGGTCACTCTTCTCCAGTGACAAGGATTCCCGTGTTGACCCAAATCCTGTGCCCTGTTGATGGAGAACGCCGCTGTTCCCTCAAACCAGAGCTGACCACCCAGGAATGGTTTCTTCTAACGTCCCTGCGGGGTGGGTGCCTTGCTCTGGTGCTCCTCAGCCCAGTTCTCGTGGATCGAGCTCTTTGCTGTACACGGCTGCTGACGGTCCAGCAAAACAACGGGCTGCTCCGCTGGCCACGCTGCTCCGCAACCAGAAATGTGGGTGTTCGGCGGTTTCTTCACAGCACGGCAGAGAGGCAGTGGCCTGAATCATCGGTGTCGTCGGTTTCGCTTTGGCCGCTGTCAGGCTCGGTGACGCAGCCAGCATCCCTCCCCGGGGGCGAGCAGGGCGAGTCGTGTGGCCCTGCCGGAGTGCAGGGACTCCGGTTTGCATCAGAATTCCCAAACTTACTACGCGCTTGTGAAAACGAAATGGTCCTCTAGTACTTAACAGAACTGTTCTTTGTCAAGCTTAGCATTATCCTGAGTATTTCATCAGTATTTAGGACAGTAGGATTAGTAGGATCACTTTGTTGTGGAACCTACTTACAGGTGCTTGCAGAGAGATGGAAGAGGCATAGATTTTGATGGGTAAATCCCATTTTTCTTTGTTACTCACCCAGAATACCAAGGGTTTTTCTGTTTCCCCTGCGAAAGCCCAGGCAACCTGGCAGTTCAAACGTTATTTAAAAAAAAATCCTCAAAAATGAGGAAACTGACATAAAAATCATTGGATTTTTTTTTTTTCAGAAAGTGTTCCAAATATCCTTGAGTTTTACGGATTATTTTTTTCTTCTGTCCTCTTATCATCCTTCCTTTCCTGCGACTGAGCCCTGCTGCCTTGATAAAAGATAACGCAAGTCCCCAGTAGCCACAAACATTTGTAAACTTAACTCCAAGCTGTTTGGACTATTTGTAGGACTTGTGCTGACCCTCCTGATGGCAGCAACCGGGGCCCCTGCAGCAGAAAATGAGCAGCGCGTCTGCACCACGCACCAGCTGGGGACTAGCTTCTGCGTAAGCCTGTGGAGGTCCTGAGTCCATCTGGGATGACGAGGCCAGAATGTAAAAGCTTCCCATTTGGAGACCGTCCTGGATGCTGCTCAGCTCCCCTCTTGCCAGACAACTGGTTGCTGCTTCTTACATCTAAAGTCATCCCTTAAGTGCAGGAGCTGGGGCCTGGGCCTGTATTTTCAAATTTGTTTCAATAAACATTGGTTCAATTAGCTGAAAACGCAAGGGTCTGGGGGTTTTTTTCTGCCATTTTATGAATTTTCAATGATGTTTCCAGTGGCCCACTTTGCTCACAACTCTGTTAGCTGCTGGGAGGCATCTGGGGCGACGTAGTCAGTGCTTCTTTCTGCTGAATTGCACAGAAAACAGCCCATTTCAGTCACACTCCAGACCAGCGCGAGGGAAAATCCTCCCAGTGCTTGCTGTGCCAGGCTTGGGCACTTGCTCCGGTGGCAGCTGGAAGATGACGCCTGCTGGCAGCAAGGGTGCCAGCCGCTCCTCCTCTCTCAGAGGAGCCCGAGGGTCACCCAGGAGAGCAGGACACCCCAGCAGAGGAGACGTGTCCCCACGGCCCCTCGTGCTGTCCCCAGCAGACTGACCGCTCTGCTCCCAGCTGCTGTCTCAGCCCAGTCAGGTGCTCCCCTCCCCCAGGTGCCTGGTCTTCTGAGCCGGACGGGCACGTGCTGCCCATGTCTGACAAACAACGGTGCCAGCAGCCCCAGCTTTTCTTGGCCTTGACTCTTCCTGCAGCTCTCTGCTTCTAGCACCAAGCCAGCTGTCCAAAGGGCCTCAAAATCATGGGCTCAGGTGGAGGCAACGCTTGCTTTCACTCATTTGGGGCTCTGCTTTTCCTCCTGCCATTAGGTCATTTGACGGTCAGGTCTTCAGAGCTTTAATCCTTGCTCTACAGACCAAGCCCCCAGAAGTTTTAGAAGAGGGGTGAGATACAGCTGGCATCCCGGTCTCTGGAGCTGCCCCAAACCCACCGTTGTTCCTGCTGTGTGCTCTGGATGCTGCCGGAGGCTCTGGGTGACCTCCCCTGGTTTGGCTGGGTTGTTTATCCTCAGAGCCAGCCTGGTCCCTCCTCTTCCCCTGCTCGGGGTGTCGCAGCTTGTCAGACCTGTGGTGCAGAATTGGTTGCCAGCGCAGGGCTGGTGCCTGGCGACATGCGGGAGCGGAGCAGGGAAAAGGAGGATGCTTTCCCAGCTGGGAATCCAGTCTCGCAAGGCACCCCTGAGATGCAGAAGTGAAAATGCAGACATCCCATCCACTGCTGGTGGAAATGATACCACAGAAGAGGCCTTTAGACAATGGGGTGTGCAGAGACACTCTCCTGCTGGGCACCACGGGAGAGAGAAGCCTCTGGTGGGAGAAGGTTCAAAAACACATACCAGGAGAGCCCAGAGCAGTTTCTAACCTCTTTTCACTTCACTGGAGTGACCACCCTGTACTGGGAGCTGCTTTTGCATGGAAAGATGATCAGCTGTGGTAGATAAATTAACTCTGTTAATCCCTTAAATGTCTCCAGTCTTTACCTCAAGACGGTATGTTGTAAACGTGTACAATTTGGATCCTCACTGAACTTCTCTTTGGCAGTGCCCGGGTGACGCTGCAGGGGAGATGCAGGTGCCCAGCGTGACAATGGCCCGGCGAGGACACGCCATGCGGAGCAGTAAAACCTTCGAGCCAGCACGTGCACGGCGCAGGGCACCATGACGCACTTCGCATCACTGCGCGTGACGTCTGATTGTGGTTAAGTCTAGAGAGTTTGTAGATACAGATTAGATTAAGATTACTTGTAAAGACTTTTTTTTTTACATATGCTTTCCCTTGTGCTGGATGGCTGTGGGCAAAAGCCTCGCTAAATCTGCTTATCCCCTGCATAGCTCTTTGTGCCACTGTGCTCCTTCTGCCTCTCCGTGTGTCTACGGCAGTTCATTCTCTCCGCTCAAGCCTTTGCGCTCTGGGCAGGGCTGCTCAGACCACCCTCCTTCCCACATTTGAGCTCCAGCTGAAGTGAGCAGAGCCTCCTGCTGAGCCTTCACTCTTTTCATGCCCTTAGTACGCTCCCACGGGCTCGAACTCCAGGTGTGCTCCGGGCGCCTCGGGTCCCGGGCGTATTCTGCAATGTAGCACTGAAGGGAACTGACAGGAGATATCCTGTACTGGATTGCAGATGCTCACGTTGAGATGGATAACCTCCCGCCTCTTACTTTGGTGACTAGGAGTCTCTTCAAGTAAGTTTGCCATGATTTCTTAGTGATGCTTTATTAGTTCATAAATGGCTGCTTCAAATAAAGGAATTGCTGAATGCTTGGGATTAAACCAGCCGGCTTTTGGGTGCTGGTGGTGAGTTCTGCTCTGGTTTAAAAATAAAGTGAAAGAAGAGTAATTATGACATACAAAAGGTAAATAAGACTGCTTTCCCTAGGCAAATTCCTACACTTCATGCTTCCTGAAGCAGCTGGGAACTCTCCAGAGGAATCACAACCTCTTGTTAAAACCAACAGGCGACGTTGGCTATTCCTTGCCCAGCCATGGGGAGTGTCCCGAGCCTGGAGTCCCCCTTAGGAAGCAGAGCCTTGGAGGAAAGGTGTTTTCTGCCCCAAGGATTCTCAGCGTGGGCTGTCTATGGGGACCAGAAGAGCAGCAGAAACACGGGTGGCAGTGCCATGCTGGGAATGGGATGCCACCGGGAGCCTGGGGGTGCCACCATCTCCAGCGTCCTGCCTGCAGACAGCTCTCCAGGAGGGATTTGGGCAGGCCAGCACCGGGCTGAGCAGCCTGCAGCAATCCAGCCTCCTTGGCTCCTCTCTCCCAGCCTGCTGCTTCTCTGGACTGCTGCACGGGAAATGTACCTCTGAATAGCCCAGAAGCTCTGTTGACTCTCTGCCCAAAACTTCATTGAAAAAGTCTCCATCTTTCCACTGTACCATCTTTGATAAATCAATACTGTCTGGGCATTGGAGATGCTGGGTAAATGAAGCGCTAATTATTAATTCAATAGTCAGAATAAAAATCGCTCAGGTCATAAAGAGAAAGGCCACTCCCCCTCAAAGGTGAATACAACAGTAAGCAGAAAGGATGGATAGATTGATAGAGCTAATATATCATCAAAGAGCTATACCATCTTAATAGAGTTTTCTGAAAATTCTGAAGGCACCTCTCAGCCCTTTCTGTGCTTTGGGTACTGTCTGCATTTCGTTTCTTAGATTCAGCAGCTTTGTTCCGAAGCCAAAATTTATTGCGAGGGAGAACGTGAATAGCAAAAGTTCAAGTGCTATAGTAAAAATCTGTTTCCTCTCCTCTTGGAAAGCCCATGCAAAAAAAAAATAAAACACATACACATGTAGAAATAAAGCTAAGAAATACGTCACTTGAAGCCAGAAAATTAAAGCTAAAAGCTGTGGTTGCTCTGCATCTTAAATCCAGATGCCCTGGCTAAGGTTTCCTTTTCCATTAGTGCATTATTTAGCAGCTAAAACGTAGCGGAGGATGTAAGCTGCAATGCCTAAGACAGCCTCAGAGAGGCCCATTCTGGTAGGAGCTACAGCGCTGTGCACCCAGACCTGCCAGCCGGAGCGCTTACTCCAGATTTAGTGAATCACCAAGAAATAAGGGCACGCCTGAGCATGCGGTTGGAGATTTTGAACGCGTGAACGGAGAGCCCAGACCTACAAGGGTATTTTGGCTGTGTAAGGTTCTTCCCTATGGATGGCATGAAGCCCCCGGTGGAATCCCGATGCTGCTGTCTGCCTGTCCTTCCTGTGTCTGAAATTCCGCCTGTAGAAGAAACTCCTCCTGCTGACACCTGAGGTCCTTCTCTCCACGCTGCGCTTCTGCTGGGAGATGAGGCCTTCCAGAAAATGATCCCAGAGCAAAGTACCACCTGAAACGACAGTGCTCCGACACGTCCTACCCATGCGCACCTGGAAGCACCACAAACAGCCTCCATCCCTACACGACCCGGCTAGCATCCTAACCATGGCTGTGTCGCCATGGCTGTAGAGGAAGACTGGAGCCCCTGCAGTCGTTTTTGGTGCCTGACGGCTTCCCCCCCCTCCCCAAGCCCATGAGCATCAGTGTTACTGGAATGGTAAACTGTGCCACCAGTGCCAAAGCAAGGTGCAGAGTGGCTCTCCAGAGAGGAGGCGTTACTGAGCTCTACGCCCAGGCAGCGGAAAGGCAGCGAGAGCTCTTCCTTTGCATATTTATCCTCTGAGACCTCTCCTCCCTCTCCTCTGGGCTTCAGGACTGCCTGGGCTCTCCCAGCACCGTCAGGCAAATGAAACAGCAGTGGCTGCAGTTGTGGATATTGATGTGTGCCTATATTCATAGCTCCATAAAGCTATTTTATGGTGATATAATAACCCTAAATATGGGACGTATTGGCAACAGAGGGTTAGCAATTCTAAGTGGTCTATCCATAGTGAAATAAATGCCTCCCAGTTATCAATAGAGGAGCTTGATGGAGTCAAGTAAACAGCCGCTTTTCAATATTTCTCTCTGCTGTAGATTCACAAGGTATCAATATATCTATCAGAGTCCTTTGTGACTAAGACATAAATCTGGGCGTTTGTTTCCTGGGAACAAATGCTTTATTATTAGCAAATTGTAAAGCAGGGTCTAGGCACTTTGCTAACAAGTGCACGATCTGCAATTCTAATGGCAGTTCATCTCCCATCTCACATACACACGCACGCACACACATACGCCCCTCCAGTAAACACCTCCGTGGGAGTGATTAGTATCTCCTGATGACTGATAGCCAAGCTTTCTCTTCCCGCTTACGCTGCCAGTTCAGCTGCTGAAAATAAGATCTGCAATTGCTCCAGGCCTGGCAAAGGAGCGCGCGGAAGAGCTGGGCAACACTCTCCCCGCACAGAGTGGCGGCGGAGCTTTTTGACATCTTGCCAGGTTTCCTGAAAAAGGAAGGGAAAAAAAATCCATTTTCATCAGTCCTTTTCTGCTCGTTGTTATTAAAAGGGAACGGAGAGCTCTGTTTGTCAGGAGCCGTGAGCCAGACAGGCTGCTCGTCACCCATGTGGTGCAGAGAACGGACAAAGCCTGGCTGGGAGATGGCTGTGGATGTCCCTCAGGGCTCTCCAAATTCCCAGGTTAACAGAGCCCACCTGCATTACCTGCCTGCAGTCTGGACACCCAGACTGGCCTGCCTGGGAAACCCCACTGGGTGATACTTCACATCTGGCTGGTGGCCACCATGAGTTGTCGGCAGTTTTGAGAACTTCCCCCAGCCCCGCTCCACTCTCACACGCGCTCTCAGCTCTGCCTGAGCCCTGCTGCAAAAGGGACTGAGCAGAGACAGCGGGGAAACCCACCTGGTCCTCCTTACCTCCCTGTAAAGTGGTAACTGGCCCAGGGGGGTGACACAAGATCCTGACAGTGGATGCTGAAGGAGGTGCCTTCTCCTGGTTTTCTGTTTTCCAAAGGCATCAGCATCCCTGGTCTGGGGGACAAGCCAGCCATGAGCTCTGCAGCAGCTCAGCAGCTAGTCTATGCAATTTAAAGGGGAAAAAATGCTCTTGTGACCATGAGTTGAAGGGCTGGTGTGATGATATTAAGCCTGACTTAAAAAGACTTCCCTGTCCTCCTGGAGATCATCTTCCCCTCCAGTGGCGTGCGGGCTGCAGGGCTGTCATTTCAGGGACACTTCAGAAGTGTGGTTTGCAAAGCTCTGCTATTCACAGCAGCTCCTTGGGAGCACTGCAGAAAGGCACCTACCACCCACTCCTCTCGGAGAACAGCAGACACGTCCAGATATTGCAAGCTACATTTGTAATGCTTTGAAACAGTTTTCAAGTAAATTTTGGTAAACCTATGAGTGATATTCCTCACTCTGAAACTATTTTATATATTTCGGAGTACGTTATCATACATACGCAGGAAGGTGCCCTTCAGAGATGGCCTCTCTGTTGCTTTAGTGCGACATCAAGCTGTCTGCATGATTCACAGACCCTCTGGAGCCCGAGGAAGAGAGCAGCCCCAAGGTCTGTCCAGACATGGAAGGTCCTTCCACGCCCAAGGAGTGGTGCAAGAACTTCCCAGATGGCAGTTTTCCAGTGCACAGGACTGACAGCCCTTCTCCACAAGGCGTCTGTTAGACCAGATCAGAGATGTTTGCCATGAAAACAGCTGTGGAAGGTAGAGGAGCGTGTACATGAGGCCTTCCCCTGCTGCTTTGGTGGGAACTCAGCCAGGGTTAGTGTGGGCAACGCAACCAACCAGACACACAGACCAACTGCTGGGGGACCTGCTTAGTCCCAGGGACCTGTCCTCTTCCAGTTTCAGTGTGATTAATTGCACAAGAGGAGCTAAAGCTGGGTGGGATACATCCTCATACAGGCTCCTTCATGGATGCAGCTGCTGTCCTTGGCTGCTTGCAGCAGAGGTGAAAGTGGAACCAAGTGCCCCAAAAGGAAGAGGCAGGACTGTGAAGCGTGGGCGAGGCTTTAAGGTGGGTGCATTAGCCAAAGGGGCCAGGTGGGCTCTGGGCTTTGGAAAAACCTGAGGAGGAGCAATGAGGAGTCAGCACCGAGTCCTTCCCTGCTTGCAGGGCAGTGGGCAGTAGCAGAGGCAGATCTCCACCACCATGGTCCCCCATGGTGCAGTACAAGGGCTTGTGCTCCCAGAGTAGAGCTCCTCTCGCCAGGTGCGATGTGCAGGATTGGAGGTAGGTCCTCTCCCCACCACACTGGGAAGGGGCTTCCTACTGCGCTGAAATGCCAAGGCTTTTCAGAGAGCCCTCCTTCCCTCACTGCTCTCCTTTGCATGCAAGCATCTGCAAGGGTTCCTCCCCGTTCCTGCACTGCTGTCAGAGCTCTCCGGCCACGAGCAGCCTCGGCACCACGGTTCCCCGGCTCCACACCAATTCCCAGGGAAGGCCCCTCCAGCCGTGCCCATCATCCCCAGGATCCCAGGGCAGCAGCACGTTTTTAACACTGCCTTCTGCCTCCAGCCCGCCTGCTGCTGCGTCAGCTTGTGCCCGAGCCAAAGCTGCAGTGCTGAGCAAATATCGCAAAAGTGGTTACTGCCAGCAGACCGTAGGCAAAGCCCCCTGCCCTGCAGGTACCACTCAAGGAGAAAAGAAGCCAAAGTCGCAGCTCCTGCAGCGTGGAAATGCTCAGGGCTGTCTTGCCTTGCACCTACAGCTGTCTCTCAGCCCTGTGCCCTGCAGCTGCAGGCTTTACCTGCTGTCCTCACCATCGCACGGGTCAGCACACACGCACACGCTCCGTGCCAGGCCCCTGGCAGCACCATGCCGAGCTACGGAAAACGCTGCCCTTTAAGGGAAGGGAGGCAAGCAGCGGAGCAGAAAGCGATGTCCTCCCCGCATCCTGCCGTACCCTTCTGCTCTGGGAAGGCCTACTGCAATTCCCGTTCTCACCGCGTAGATGGCGAGCCGTGCTCTGCAGCCTGCTGTGCGCCAGCCCGCGTGCGCGGCTTTGTACGGCCAGATACACACACACACACACATATATACATATTTTAAAATCTTATGTTTTGATAGCGATCAACTATCGGTGACTTGAATGATTTCTCTCTGTTTCATGCTCAGCTCTGTTGTGCTTAAGATCCACTTCACCGCTGTCACCCAGGAGCATCATCTCCTGCTTCACGTCTCTCCTCGACAGTCCCTAAGAAGGGGATGATCATTAGTACCTCTGTGCCCCGCTTGAGATCAGTGCAGTGATGCGTCTCGCCTTCCTGCTCCTCAAACAATGTGCCTGCACTCTTGCTCTCTTGCTTCCTCTGGGGCAGCATGGTCGGATCACCAACACCCTGCCAGGCTCGATTTTCTCTGCCAGCTCCCCCCAGGTCTGGCCCGCTGTTTCCTTGAAACTTGTCCTGTACTTTACTTTGAATGCAGCAGGGAGTCAGAATTACGCCCACTGTTCCCTTCTATTCTTGGCCCTCCGCTTCCCTCACCTCCCAACCAAAATCTGTTCGCCTTCTGAAAATGGCTTATATTTTCTGACTGCGAGAAAGCATCTCTCCCACGGGGGTTGCGGTGCCGGTGGCTGTCACACTTCAGAGCCGCGCAGCGCAGGGCAGGGCTCGGCCCCCCTTCCCCTCCCTGACCCCTCTCCAGCCACGCTCAAGTGGCAAGTGGCTGATCTGCCTCGTGGCAGCAGGTTTTGTGGCTCCTCCAAACACTGTTTGTTGCATTTATTGCTTGCTTGATGCCAGCATTGCTAATTTACTGGAGTTGTCGCTGGGAATTATTGGTGTGTCCGCATTTCTCTCCTTTAAAGCCTGTGATTGCTGGGTGAGGCGGAACACGCTATTTGTCCCCTTTCCAAACAACGTCTCTGTCGAATCAACAAGAACAGATTATTCATCTGCTGCAGGAGGCTAATTGCAAACAATCGTAAAACAAAATATTATTTCATTGCAAAGTAATGGACAGCACTGTCTCTGCACCATATGGCACCCTAGTTCAAACACGGCTTGGTCTGGCCACCTGAAACAGCTCTTGTGCAAGCCCTCTTCCGCTTGCTTCATCTAATGGGACATTTTCCTCAGCAAAGCAGCAGCAGAGCGACATTATTCACAGTCCAAGGAGAGCATCTGCAATGCCAGAGCAGGGTGACTTGCATCTAAGGAAAAGCGAGAAGCCCCAAGCCCGCATTATGGCACAGCTGTAACACCTGCACCAGCTCCCAGAGCTTCTGAACCAGTGCCTGCGGCATGGGAATTGTGAGGTGCTCTAAATTTGAGGTGCTCTTTAGTGCTTTGAGATCTCCAGAACAAAAAAAAGCCAGAACAGCATCCTTGAGTTGCCCATTTCACAATCCTCAGCCAAGGGGTGGCACAAACATCAGCATCCAGGAGTCAGGGCAAGGAAGAACGTCGTGGAGGCAACTGTGGAGACCCTTCAGTTCAGACATGTTGTGGCAGGGTTTTGCTGGAGAAGAGGTTTGCGTCTCTCATTCTCACAGCATCATCCAGCATTTTCATGGTTGGACCTCACCTCTTATGATGCACTGTGACATTTACCCTTGGTGAGCAGCTAGCACGGCGTGAGTGTCCCTGCATGTCTTCACCTGGTCAAGAACTGGTCAGCACAGCCTTGAGGAGTCCTGGCTTTACAGGAGATGGGAACAAGAGACATCGGGCTCATAATTCTTACTGACGCTGCTAGGTCTCTAAATCGAGCAGCTGGTTTTCAGTCAAATTTTCAATGAAAGAACTGATTTCCATGGGACGCTGAGTCTTCCCACAGAGAAGCATTATGTTTACCTCCAGCCTTCTGTCTTTTCCTGAAAACCACTTTCTTTAGGAAATTACGTGGGCACTTCATTTTTCCTGGGGACGGACTATGCAAGAACAGGCTTTTAGTCATCTCTTCAGCCTCTTAACTGAAATATGAAAGGATGCATGACCAAGTGGCCACCAGATCAGTGGGGTTCAGAAGGTGGCCTAACCACAGGAGATCTTCCAGGCTCAGGCCAGTGTCAAGACCACCACCTCCCTCTCACTGCACATGGCAGTATTTTTGCCAAAATGCTCACTTCCGTGAGTTCCTCTTGCCACTTCCCAGTTAAGCCTTGTGAAACAGGTGCCCAGATGTTCACCTGACTTTTGTCAACAGAGCAAAGCCATTGACTTGAGAGTGATATTTGTAAAGCCTTCGTTAAGAGCTGGCTGAACAACGTTGCCAGCATTTTCTTTGGGTTATTTCTTAAAGCTGAAATGGTCTTTGTAAAGCCTCAATAGTTTCAACACGCATCTTCCTGAAAAAATCATTGTGGTCCAGAGCAGCAATAATGCAACAGTAATCCTGTGGCTTGGTGATTAGTGTTAGCTGGGCTGAGAGACAGGCAGCTCCAAAAGGCCAAACCCTGGCATTTGGGGAGATCACGGTCATTTGGGACAATGATTGCCAAAATGGATCATGGACAAATCCACCAGATTTGAGTTCACTCTTCAAGTATTACTGTACTCTCCTGAATATGGAGCAAGTTTTAGGACAGAAAATGAGGTTTGAAAAAGTCCAACTTGCCACAGATTCTCTCCAGGTGATGTCTGAGGTTGTATTTAATCTAAAACCTTATATTGTGAGCAATACGTTGTTCCTCAAGTCTTCTGCCCAGTTTGGCATGGAAAATTCTGCTCTGAACTTTGCACTTCCATACGTCAGCTCAACGTCCCCCACACTGTGCTTTCAGGAAAACATGCACAAGAATTTTGTTTAATTGCTTAATTCTAATAAAATGAGACAACAGTGCCTCACACCTTTCTGTGAAACACCTTAATGCACTCTAGTCTGGTCTGCTGTTTTACACGCTGAGTTTCGAAGACTTGTGACTGCACTCCAGTTTTTAGAAAACAAAAGAGCCAAACTGTGACATCTGGAGATCCATGGGGCACCGACAGTCAAAATGACAAAGCTACTTAAACCTGGTCCGTCCCAGCTGAAGGTCCTGCAGAGGAGGACCCATAAGTAGCTCAAGTCCCTTCAGAGGGAGCAATCTTTGCAGATGACTGAACAAATAATCACTGCCATATCCCAGCTTCCTATCTTGCACCTTCCTCCAGCTCCATATGTTTCTCTTTACCATGTACAATTTTTCTTCTCTTTAGCCGGTTTCTCACGCACCAAGCCATGCCAAGCCCTAAACTCATCAGAAAGAGCGCTTGGGCATGGGACACCGAATCCCTCACATCATTCAAACACAGCCTGCTCCTGGTCCCCATTGCCCGGACAGTGTGCCTGAGGTCAGTGGTGTTTGTCCGGTCAATGGACAGGTGCCCTCACGAAACCTCAAGCTACTCTTAGGGAACTCATTCTTCTTAAGAGACCAATTTCTTCTCCTAAGGCTGTCTGGAAGATTTCCGCTGGGCGCAGTTCCTGGTTCATCACGCAGGTGGGCTCCAGCAGCCAGCACACATGCCCTTATTCAGGAATGCCATGCCACGATGGGGCACATCTGTATGGCCCACGTGGTTTGGTCCAGCTTGCAGTTATAATTTGCTTCCAGCCTGCCCTGCTTCTCTGTCCCTTAGCTGTGTGTTCTCTCCTTTCCCCCCCATCCTCCATCCCACCTCTGTTTTGGTTCCTGCTCCAGAGTGGTTCCCTTTCCTTCATCTCTCTCTGATAATGCCAGCAGGAGAGGGGAAGAGTCCAAATTTTGGCCTGGAATAGTCTTGCCTTCACTGTCTCTGGACAGCCCACAGAGCTGGTTCATGTTTGGTAGCAAATGCACATCAGTTGGGACAGATAAGTGCTGGCCAGGCGGTGACAGGAGACCCTTATCTGCCTCACCATCGTTGCGCCTGCCCCCCAACACAGCACTGCTTAAGGTATAGGAGCATCCCTGGAAATCTCTGCAGGCCCTGGAGGGTTTCAAGTTAAGACATGAGCTGGGAGAGTAATCTGAAATGAATAATTTATTTTGGTGAATTTTCCTTCCCTCTGTTTACAGATTGTCTAGGAGCAGATTGCAGCTTTCGCACCTCAATTCATTATTGGAAACTATTTGCAGATAGTTCCCGGTCTGCAACTCATTTGCTAACTCTGTTGGGAGTACTGCAGATCTGAAATCAGAGCTGTTTTGATTGGTCATGTGGTACTGCCATGCTCTCATTCCTCCATGAAATATATGTGACGTTTAGAATCAGGCTGTAAGGGCAGATGCTCCTAGTCACAAATTATATGTTCATTTTCTGCCAGTGCTCTCCAGTAGCCCTTCTGCATGTTCCTACAACTGCCCCTTCCAGGACATCCATCAACATCAAGAGAGTGGGAGTCAGCCTTAAAAAATGAGTAACCTCTTCTCATCTTAAACTGGAAAACAAACAAACAAGCAAGCAAAAAACAAACCAAGTAGGAGAAACCACGTCTCAGTAACTCAAGGCAGAGAAACAATATGCGGCAACATCCACCCAGGATTGGCACCATCACAGTGGAGACACTGTTGGCTTGGAGGAGAACAAAAAGCTGACCCTTTTAAAGAACATATGAGCTGAAGCCCACACCATCAGTGTGCTGTACCTGGGAACAGCAGAGCTCCTGAGATGCAGAAATGTGAGCAGTCACAGGACTGGGAAGGTGACCCCAGTTGAATCATCCTGGTGTGGCTGTGATGGAGAGGCCATTCTTCAACTGCTGCTCTTCCCAGTCCTTGGGCACTGTGTCAAACACACATCCTGGTGGTCCGGGGATGGCCACAGAATACGTGCAGGATCTGGTGACCAGGTCTTTCTGAAGGGGCACTGGGAGGGCTTTCCACACCAAGTATCTGCTTGTTCTGGATGCTTTGTTTTCTGGAGGTTTGGCATTCACACAGCTGTGGATGAGAGCTGCCAGAGAGCAGCAGTGCAGAAATGCAGAGGCGATGACTATGCTGGGCTCCTCTGGACCAGGTCACTTGTTGGGCCTGTGAGATGCACGGCCATGCTGGTTCAACCCAGCCCTCATTCACTCTGTGGTCAACACACATGGAGTGCACAGGGACACCCTGGAGGAGCAGGTTTTACCCTTCGACCATGTTTGGATGTTTGCTGCCCTTTTCCCCACTCCCCTTGGCTCCCTCTGCACATGCTGATGAGAATCTCCTACAATCATGTGGTCCGTGAAGTCCTGAATCCTATCCAGTCCACCATTTGGAACGTGAAAAAAACCCCAACCCTCCCCAGACATCCAGGGGACCAATCATACTGGCTTGATACCCTTGAGCTGCTAACAAGGCCAGACACTCGGGATGTGCAGCCTTTCTCAGCAGAGCCTACAGGTACCCAGATCCACCATGGAGGACCCTCCTTTGAATCAAGAATCTGGCCAGGAAGTCACTGAAGAAATATCTTAGGGTTTTGTGTTTCCCCTTCTTCAAAGTCCATTTAGCATCTTTACCTGTTCCCAGTTGCTTCACAGTCAGTGCAGAGTGAGCTCAGGGCAGCTCCAAGCCATGTGCAAGCTCTCACCCAGCTAAATCCCCCTAAGGCTTGAAACCGAGCGGCTTTCTGCAAGAGACACCTGAATAAATCTGTGGCCCTTCCTGAATGGCCCTATGATGCTCTGAAGGATTCTTGGCGCATCCCAATCTCAGCAGCACCGCCAGGACCAGGTGGGAACCTTTTACTGCGCGACGAGAGGGGATTGATGTGTCAGGCTGAAGCGAGCGCTGAGATGATTTACAGGAACAGCTCGTCCAAGCCGACCCTATTGCTCAGGCAGAAGAGGCCTGAAATCTGAGAGAAATCACGAAACAGAAGCTATGAGGCTCATAATTCACCTTCCTGGGAGAGGTGGCATCCATGGGGAATCGCTGGCTGTGCAGGGGGTGGATGGACTGACAGAGGGGAAGCTTTTCTCACTCTGCCATGCCCGTCCAGGCTCTGGCGCAGTTTTTCATGGCAATAGGAGCAAAACAGCACATAAGAACAACACAGACATTCAGTGCCTTTTCCTGTACTAACGTGATATGGTAATGAGCTGAGACAGGCGACAGAGATAGAGTGTCGTGCCCGCCATAGTGGGGGGCGGGTGGTTCCAGTCAGGCAAAGCTCACACCAGGGCCCAGGACTCAATCAACGTGTCTCTGGCATAGAATCATAGAATGGTTTAGGAGTTGGAAGGGACCTTAAAGATCATCTACTTCCAACCCCCCTGCCCTGGGCAGGGACACCTCCCACCAGCCCAGGTTGCTCCAAGCCCTGTCCAACCTGGCCTTGAACCCCTCCAGGGATGGGGCAGCCACAGCCTCCCCGGTAACTTGTTCCAGTGCCTCACCACCCTCAGTAAAGAATTTCTTCCTGATATCCAATCTAAATCTACCCTCTTTCAGTTGGAAACTGTTCCCCCTTGTCCTATCATTACACTCCCTGCTCCAGAGTCCCTCCCCAGCTTTCCTGGAGCCCCTTTAGGGACTGGAAGGTCTCCCCGGAGCCTTCTCTTCTCCAGGCTGAACCCCCCAGCTCTCTCAGCCTGTCCTCCCAGCAGAGGGGCTCCAGCCCTCTGATCATCTTTGTGGCCCTCCGCTGGCCCCACTCCAACAGGTCCATGTCCTTCTTGTGCTGAGGACTCCAGAGCTGGACATAGTACTCCAGGTGGGGTCTCAGCAGAGCAGAGTAGAAGGGCAGAATCACCTCCCTCGACCTGCTGGCCACGCTTCTTTTGATGCAGCCCAGCATGCAGTTGGCCTTCTGGGCTGCAAGCGTGCATTGCCGGCTCACGTTGAGCTTCTTGACACATCTCACTGCAAGGCAGTCTAGGAGTGGCCAGCCATGCCGCGGTCTTCTGGTTACTGGGCTGTCCCTGCAGTGTGCTGTTCACTGGTAGGGTCACCTGAGGCATTCTGGTACCCAGGACACATTGTCCAGTGGGGCATCCTCCTGCAGGAAAGAAATCAGACCTGATGTGTAACCTGCAACTGTTTATATCTATCTATATCGATATTGATATCTATATCTATATTTCGTGTGCAGGCAGGATGATCCAGTACTGTGTTCATGGTAGTCTGGTCTGCTGGAACAGTCCCTCTGTCAGCATAGAACTTATCTGCCCACCGGTGTGCATCAGTTGAAGCCTCAAAAATGGAGCAGTAGCTACGCTGGGTGTCTGGATAAATCATGTCGGCAGTGTTCATCCTCATGTGTGCAAACCTGGCCAAGGAGCCTTGCTGATGGAGCGCCTTCCTGTACCTCTATGTTTGGCCAATCTGCAGGGTATGTGTTTCAGCTGCTGAAAATGTCCAGGAGAGAGCCATGATCTACGTGCCCTTCATATAAGACAACAGGTAGATGGTATGATACATAAACTGTGCCAATAGTCCCACTGTTGGTGGGTCTGGGGAGCCCTTTCAAATCTTTGTTGAAGAATCTGACCCATTGTCTGCCTATGCCTGTCCTCAGAGCAGGTGAAAACTACTTCAAGACGAGGTCTTGTTGGATCTACAGAAAGATGACTTGGCCAGGGGGATCCTTATCTAGTGGAGAAGGTAATATTGCCTGCCCTGCTGATTGCCCATGATTCATCATGCACCTAGTGCTCATGTCTGCTCCTGTCTCCTGCAAGCGCAGGCAGCTCCAGAACTTGGTCTAGGCACAACCACAAACAAACTGGTCTTTCAGTGCCCTTTTTCTGCCTCCTTGTTCCTCCAAGAGATGTTTTCAGATGCTCGCATCCACATCAGACACAGGACAAGTGTGGCCACAAGGCAGTGGGGACGAAAGCTCGGATCAGCACAAGTGTAAAAGCTACGCTGCATTTAATATTGGGATTCAGGAATCAACTCCATTAGGTCCTAGTCCAAAAAGAAGAGGTGGGTGTGAGCACAGCAAAGGAGAATGGCTTCCCATTTTATGTGCCCCCTCTATCTCTCCCCATCCACCTCTCTCTTCCACCTTCTCCTCAGCACCCTTAGACTCAGGAATGTGCCCCCAGCACGCTAGAGCCACCCTGCTCACAAACACACGTTAAAGAGCAAGCAAACGGTTGACACTTTGCGAACAAGACTCACAATCCAAAGGAAGAGAGTTGATCTAAGTGTGATTAAGCACGAGGTAAAGACGAACATGTAATTATCCAGTCAAAGCAAGGTGTCTCTTGATCTTGGTGAATGCTGGCTCCTTTCCAAGCTGCAAACGAGCTGCACAGAATTGCTCACACTGTAACTGCAAGCCACCTTGGTTCCCCCAGGAGATCTCCTACTTGAGAGACTCCTTCTTTCCCCAGTCCTTGCTAGACAATGCTCAGACACGTTGGGAAATAAAAAGCGCAAATGTCCAACACGCGGGCATGCTGGAGGAGACCCAGTCTCCTGTACCTTGTAACATGAGCTTGGAAAGCAAGCTGTCACCAGGGCACCCGCCATACTTCGTACGCCAAGGTCACAGCCACCACGTTACTTCATGGTGGCCCATGTGTAACAAACTGTTGGGTCTCCAACTCGCCCAAAGCGGTGCAGGAATCTGCAAGAAAAGTCAGTCGCAGCCCTCTACAGATGTGCTCTCTCCATTTCAAGATTAACCTTTCACAAATGTCAGCCAAACAGCCACGCGCAGCCGGCTGCCTTCCTGGTAGAACCTGTAATTTTCAGCCTTGTGACTATAGCTTCAGTTAACTCCTTGGTTGCTAATGTTCACCTTCCAGCCCTCTCCCAGACAATTCCAGCTGCAGGGTCCCTTTATCTGCAGCGCTCTTGATGCTCCGCACATAGGTGACCTGTCTTTCCTGAGGCACCGCTTGGGATGGCAAAGTCAGAGGGCACTACTGAAACATGAGTGCTTGAAGGTGTATTTAAAAGTGAGGAGCAGCATACCCCTAACCTGTGGTACCCTGACTGTCACTGCAGAGAGAGCAGGGCACGATAGGATCATCCTCCCTTCCCAGAAGATGTCCACGAATCAACAACAAGGCGTGCTGCCAGCAGACTGCGTGGGAATACTCCTTGTCTCGTCCCAGACTTCAACTTTCCTTTACTCCTGACACCCCCGGACATGCCTTCCACTCCTTCAGAGCAGCCCTGCCACGGACTGGCCCAGGCACCCCAAGGAGACAGCTGTGTTGAAAGCCATGGTCCCATCTGAGGGTCCCAGCCTTTGACCTTGCGGGCATGGTGCTCCCTCG
Organism: Larus michahellis; assembly: GCF_964199755.1. Lineage (NCBI taxonomy): Eukaryota > Metazoa > Chordata > Aves > Charadriiformes > Laridae > Larus > Larus michahellis. Next base: position 1,253,036 of record NC_133908.1, read on the forward strand.
GCAGCACGCGCGTGAAGCGCTGCCTTGGGCTGTGCACGCAGGACTCCCACAGAAGAGAGGGGCTGCATGGTGCCAAGCTCTCGGATGTGCAGGGTAAAGCACATGCTGGATGGGCAGCGGGCATGGATACAGGACGGGCAGGGATACAGGATGGACAGCTGGAGATGGCCCTTATGGGGAGCAAGTAGAGGGAACAAGGCACGCAAGGCAAAGGGAGTAAAGAAGTGTATGGGATCAGGCAGCTTAAGCTGGGATGCGATCAGGGATGCAGGCTGGAGCTGTGGGAAGGAAAAAACTAGGGAATCATCCCTGCACCCTTGCACTCTGGAGGGGCAGAGAGACAGTGCTCAGAGGGCCAGGTATCCCCCTGCCCTCCCCAGGGGTCATCTCCCATCATGTCCGGGGGAATAGAGAGGGGCTAAAGGGACCCTTACATTTGGACCACATTAGAGGGTGTCTGGGTGGCTACAGTTCTCCTGGTGTATTTTTAGGTGGGATTTCAAAGGCGGATGACTGCAAATGGAAACTCCAGCAGGAGAAGGGGGAACCGTAACGGTCGGTGGCTGAGTCGTCTGATGCAGGGAAAGGCGCCCTGTCTGACCAAGGTGAAAAGGTTTACAGGGTTTGTAAGGCAAGGTAACTCGGTGATGCATAACCGGGCAGGCTTATTTGCACCCCTCTGTGATCTGAACTCACAGAGTTTAGCCGAGTAGAAGACGGTAGAGCCCTCGTAACTCCTCCTTTATGCTTCTTCCCAGCCCGGCTCCTGGTGGCACACCACCCTGCCTCTGAGCCAAGCTCTGGAGGCAGCTGCCCCCAGAATCCCCACACCAGCGCTTGTGTGTGGGCATTCCTCAAAGCACATCCTGCTTCCAGCTGTTTCCCAGCAAGTCCCCAAAATATAGGCCTCCAAAGATGAGTGTTACTGCATGAGAACGTGGCTGTATTTACAATTGGGAGGTTCTGCCTTGTACTGAGAAAAGTTGGATTTGCCTCTATTCTGATGGTGGCACTGAAGGTCCTGATAGGTCCGGCTCTGACCCCCTGATCCCAAATTGGGGCCCATTCCAGGGCTCTGACAGCTGCAGCCCTCCTGCAATTCCAAGTCCTGGAAGCTCTGCGTCTCAGCCCTGCTCCAGCATGCTGCTTCTATCGATCTGCCCATATACCCTAACGGCAGCCTTTCCCCTGCTCTGCTCTTACGCTCTGGTTGCAGATGACCAATAAAATGTCAGCAAAGGCTATCTAGAAGACATCTGGAAGCCACACCTCCCTGGTACCTTTGGACAGCTGAGGCTGTTCACATAATTAAAGCACACACTTGGTAAACTACCTCCATCTGGCTCAAATGTCCAGTTAGGCCTTCCTTTGGTCGTGTTTCTTTTTTCCATAGATGACTGTGGTGTCAGCATGAAGTGCCCCACACATCTTCAGGTGAGATGAGATGGGTTATTGTCCACAGGAGAAACGTTTTCCTGGCTCATCTTGGAACGATGCCTACACAGAAAGATGCAAACTGGGCAAGCCTTCAAGAGATGTGGTTGTGACATGGGCCCTGAGCGCAAGCCGCTCTGGAGATGGTCAGTATTAGGGTGAGAAGCTGTAAGAAAGGAATGAATATTCACTAGCATACATATACCTAAGTGTACATATAGATCTATACACAGATATGCCAGCAGTTTGAAACCTCTCACTAGCAGGGACAGAGCCGCCATGCCTTCATGTTCAAGATGTTCGGCTTTCTCTGGCACCATTCTTCCCTCCTCCTTTCCCCACCGAACAAATGAGTTCACTTAATAAAAATCCGTCTTTTCTGCTTCCCAGGACAACTGCAGATGGGAGCCGCCTACGCAGTAAGCACTTGTCCACTCCAGGACAGGGAAGGAGGGAAGCCTGCGGGAGGGCTGAGGTGGACGGGATGCCAGCTTCACCCTGCCTCACCTGCGGCCCGCGCAAACCTCGCGCCTTTTGGGTAAACTGAGGTAAGCTGTTGTCCTTCCTGCGCACGGGAGAGCGATCCCAAAAGCGCAGGGGTGGGCTGTGGTGAGAGGGCGCGGACAGGCAAGAGGACCCTACCCCAGGGCCTGTCCTGACTCCGGGACGCAGCGGCTCCGCACCAGCAGAACAAAACCCCGCGACGGGGCCTCGCCAGCCCAGCGGGAAGAGGCCGTGCCGCTTCAGGCGCCCTTCGCCGCCTCCCCAGGGAGCAGCCCGGCTCCAGGGGACCTCGGCAGTGGAAAAGCCCCCCGCCGAGGCCTCCGCGCCCGGGGGGAGGCCCGCAGCCGGGGCCGGCCGGGCGGTGCGGGAGGCAGAGGGGAGCGGGCCGGCGCGATGCCCGCAGCCGCCCGGGCGTCCCTTTCCGCGGCTTCCTTTAGGTGGCACCTCTCCTCCAGGAATGAGCCGCCCGGAGCCCGCCCGGCCCCTGGCAGCCCTGCCCGGGCTCCGCGGGGGCTCCGCTGCCGAACCGCCGCCGTCGGAGCGGCCCCTGCGCGCTCCGTCTGCCTCCAGAGCGGCCCCTCCCTCCCTCCCTCCATCCCTCCATCCATCCCTCCATCCCTCCATCCCTCCATCCATCCATCCATCCATCCATCCATCCCGTGCCCGTCTCCCCCGTCCTCCCTCTCACTCCTCCAGCCAGTAAATCCGATCTAGGCTGATTCCTCTCACGTCAAACCACATGATCCCATAAAACATTCATCGCCTCTCCATCCCTGCGCCCCGCTCGCTCGCTCCCGGGATACAGTGCAGCGGGCTCCGCGCTCCCCGCCGCCGCCGCCGGCTCTGCCGCCGCGGGATCCGCCGCAGCCCCGGCCCCGTGCGGGCGGCGGGCGGGAGGGAGGGAGGAAGGAAGGGAGGAAGGACGGAGGGAGGAGGCAGGCAGGCAGGCAGGCAGGCAGGGAGGGGGAGCCTCGCCTGGATGCTGACTCCAGCTCGGGGGCTGCTCATTCCCCCGATGAGCGAGGGCGCCGGCAGCGGGAGAGCCCCCTCCCCGTGCGCCGCCGCTCCGCGCTCGGGCTGAAGTTTCGCAGGAGGATCTGCCCCGCTTTCGCAAGGATTTGTACCGCTGCCGCTCGACTTTGCGCCTCCAGACGTGCCTTCCCCGACCCCTAAGATGAAGAGGGCGATCGCTGAAGGTAGGTGCGTCCCCGTCCCCCCCCCACCCCTCCGCTGGGGGCTCCCAGGGCGAGGGGCAGCCACGTCCCAACTTCGCACCGCACCGGGAACTTCCCTCGATGCAACTTTTTTTTTTTTCTTCCCTTTTTTTTTTTTTCCTTTTTGTTCGCGGAGTCGCGGCCAGGTCCCGCCGCGGGGGAGAGGGACCGGAGCCCGGGGGCCGGGCTGCCCGGCGGGGCGCTGGGGGAGCGGGAGCGCCGCGTCTGCGGGAGCGGAGGAGAGGCGAGGCCGGCGCGGGGAGCGAGCACCGGCGCGGCGGCCGGCTGGAAGGAGAGCAGCGGGCTGAGCCCCCTCCAGACCCAGACCCACGGCGGGGGGGTGTGGTGTGGGGGGGCGATCGGTAGCCCCCATGCCTCGGCTCGGCCTTGGGGTGCCCGGGCTCGCCCCGAAGTTGGAGCGGGCAAAGTGCCGGCGGGGGGAGCGTCACCCCGCGCACTCAAGCCCGCATCCCGCGGGGGGGCGCCGAGCTGCTGCCCCGGCGGAGGGGGCCGGAACGGCAGCGCCCGCGGGGAGCGGGCGGGGACGGGGACGGGGACGGCCCGGCTTCTCCCCGGCGGGGCAGCACCGGCTCCGCTCCCCGGGCCCGGCCGCCTGCGGGTGCCTCCGGCCGGGGAAGTTTGGGGAGGCTGCCCAGCGGGTTAGCGGGGACCCCGCAGCACCCCTCCCTCGGGGTCCCTCCTGCCTCGGCTCAGCCCGGTTGTCCTTTAGCCAGAGGCTGGGAAGAGCTGGGGGTGCGGGGGGGAACCCCACATCGGGTCGCCCCGCCGGGGGAGAGGCACACAGCATGTAGCCGGCCTGGCACGGCGGGATCCTCTGGCTGAAAATAGCCTTTTTCCGTCTGTTTTGGCAGCCCTGGGGATAGTCTTTGCTTCCCGGCTGCCGGTGTGGAGGGCTGGGGCTGGGGCTGCCCCGCGGTACCCGTCGTGGCTTGGCCGTTTGCAGTCGCGCCGGGTGAAACCCGAAATAAAGACCTACATCTGGAGGAACGCATGCTCTCACGCTGCAGGTCCAGACCCCGCTTGGAGAAGCATGTGCCACCCAGGTGTGTTTGCTGGAAACCCAGCCCATGGGGTGCACTGTTTATCTGGAGGGATCAACCCATTGCAGGAGCTCCACTGCTGCCCAGGCTGCTGGTCAAGGGAGCCTCTTGCTGCACGGAGTCTCTTCCCGTGCGTTCCACCTCCAGCCTGCTTCCTGTTCCTATCAGCGACACAAATATAAGCTTTTTCTTTCTGTCTTTCTTTGGGTTTTTTTTTTTTTTTTTTTTTTTTTTTTTGCCTTTCTATTTTGGAGAGCACTCTGGCTGATTTATTTGTGATGATCAAAGGGACATATCCAAGCTCAGATCCAAATGGCACACCGCCTCCTTTAGAGAGTTTGTATCAGTTTTAATTCTGAAACGGCAAATTTATTCCTATTTGGGGAACACCTCGGGAGCAGGCTGCAGCGACGGTTGCTCCTGCGGGCCCTTTGGGGGACACTGGTATTTCAGCGTCCATTTGCTATGCCTGGTGCACGGGTTACCCATCGATTTGAGCCCGGTGGCTGTGTGCTGGTGCACCGACTCCTGGTGCCAAGCTGTTGGTGTGGGCTGTTTGTGTACTGTGATGCTGTGGGAGGGCGGCGGGCCGTGCAGAGCGGTGTCCAGGTGCGGGGTGTGGTACGGGCACCCAGCATCGCCCCTCGCGCGCCCTTCGCGATCCCGGCGCCGCAGCACGGCGCTTTCTCTACACTGTGACATTCCCGGCTGCTCCCAGCATCATGTGAAACAACACAGAAGATAATGAAATACAAAAACTGTGTTACACCAGTTTTATTTATAGAACAAGGCTTTGAGGGGTTTGAATTATTATTTTTTTTTTCCCTGCAGTTTATGAATTGCTCCTGTGAGAGGCTAGGTAGGCTGGATTGCTGGTTGGTGTGACTGTAAAGCCCTCACGAACCTTGAGAGATTATGTTTAGATGAGTGACCATCCTACTGTATCTGGACTACATTTCCCACCGTGGGCTGCCAGGATACTTCAAGTGCCTCATAAGCCAGAAATAGCCACCAGGGGCTGTTCGACAGGCAGAGCTGGTGTTCTCAGCACTTGCTGCCTTATTAACACAATTTATTTATATTGAAAGAGGTCCTTCCGTGCTTATGCTTTTATATATATTTTTTTTTTTTAAAAAGAAACAGACACAAAAACCCTGTAATATGAGAACCTGCACTAGCCTCAGAGACTACTTACTCCCTGATGGGAGAGCGGCTTTTTCTGGAGAGAAAACACCATTCATCAGTGTATTATTTCATATTTCCTTTCTGTATAATGTTCATTTTGCACCAAGGGGCCGCCGCATTTCCTGGGCTTGGTCCCCCTTTCCCCACCAGGCAGCACGTACCTCAGACCTCTATTCTGTGGGACCACCAAAGGGTGTGTTTGGAGAGCTTTTCTGAAGAGGAATAGCAGGGCAAAAAGGCGGAGGTGCCGTCGCACCGCTCCGTGCCTGGGTGTTGTATCAGTGCGGATGTCACCGTGTCCCTGCTGGTTCTGTGATGTTTTCCCCACTACGAGCGCTAGAGAAAGCTGGTCCAGAAAATAAGTTAATTAGAAGCGGGGAGAAAGCTGCCGCTGCTCTCTCCGCTGCTGTGGCTTATGGGCAGCATGTGCCCGCGCTGCTCCCCACCAGCACGGGGGGCACGGCAGTCCTGTCGTAACAAGCCACCTCCTTCATTAATTACCTCCATCCCGTGTTCAGGTGCTCTGGGCTTCGCTTGAGTAAAAACCTGCCGGGAGCCTGTGCTGTTCCCGAGGGGGAAGGAGTGGGAGGTGGGAAGGAGCAAGGGGAGGACGGGGACGGTTTGCGATGCCTCCCGCTGCTTTCTTCTGCTGCCTGCCCTGCGTGGGGGGCTTGGAAGGAGAGGGCAGGGGGACGGCTATCTGCCCTGGTGGCTCCCTGTGGAGTTGGAAGCTGGCGGGGGACATAGGGGCCCAGAAGTCACATCCCCACAAATAACTCTGTGACAGCCAGGGTGTTAGTAATGACGGCCTTGTGCCTGTGTAATCTTCTTCTGACACCAAAGATGACTTTGGCCATTAAGCCTTCCAAAGGAATAAGCAAAGTCTGCAAAATCCAGCAGCACCTATGTGAATTTTCCACCTTCTTTGGCTCGGAAGCAGCGAGGGAGACTGTGGGATGGGGGCAGGGAAGGGGAGGGATGCTCCAGAGGCCAGCTCTCGGGCACGCTGCTACCCACCCTGCACGCACAGTGATGCTGGCCGTGGGGAGCCCCTGGAAAGCGCAGTGTCTTCCTTCCCTCCCCATCCTCCTGAGCCTGGAGGGAGAGGAGGAGGGAGAGGGAAAATCGGTTGAGCCGGAGCCTCAGCACAAAGCAGGACAAGGAAGATTGCGAAGAGCTGAGCTCTAATCTCCGCTCTGAGCCTGCACGGAGCTGCTCTGCCAGTTGCTCGGGCAGCTCGGCCCCGCCGCGCTGCAGGGTCCGTCCCGGTGGAGGGGCTGGAGCTGCAGCCCCAGCGCAGGACTTGCCCTGCGCATCCCGCCGGAGGCAGAACCAAAGGGAGAAGAAAGGAGTCGGTCTAATTAGGTGTGCATTCTCTTCCCCTTGGATTTGCAATGCTTTCTGCTGCTGTCACCTTCATTAAGACATATCTCTGAGTGCCAAGCTCCTCTTTTGATGTTCCTAAAAAGGGGTTTTTTTTTATGCGGGAGGCACGCACACAGTGGAATAGGAGTATCCTGTACCACTGCAAGGAGGTGCCGTAAGAGGCAGCATCACAGCATGGTGCCTGCAAGGGCTGGGAGTTGCACTAGGACTTCTTCCTCCTGTCCATGCGGGAAGCTTTGTGCTGCGTCCTAGAGCCAGATGGATCTGTCTGGGATTTGTGAGAAACAGGGTTTCGGGGCTTCTCCATCGCAGACACACACAGAGGTGTGGGAGGGAGGAGGGAGGCTTGTGATCTACAAAGCCCAGCCTCTCCTCCCCTTTCATGCTTGTGGTTGCAACTCCTGGAGGTTTCCAGAGACTGAGGGAAACGGATTCCATGGTACTGAAAAGTCATCATCAGCTAAAAGAACCAAAGGGAGGATCCTCCCATGTTTGCACGGAGATGCCAAGGCAGTTCGTACGGACTTTGCTAAAATGCGCACACTCACCTCAGCCCACGCTGGTGTCTCGTCGTGGCTATCGGGACACGCAGCAGTGTGAGTTTTGGGTGGCTGATTGTCCATTGTGGTGGTGTTCGGTGGTGATACCGCAGACTCAGTGCCGAGTGGCGCCAAAGTGACACAGGTTTTTGCTCTGGGGTGTGTGCAAGCGTGCATGGAAAGGCCCTGCCTGTCTGTGAGGCAAAGCGCATCTGCACGTGGTGTTGCACAGACTCTGTCCACATTTACTTTGCTTTTAGAGAGCTCCTGGAAGTCAGGGCTTCTGGAGTCTGGTCTTGGCCCTGCTTCCGAGTTCTCTGCAACCTTGACCAGCTCAACGAGTCTTTCTGTCATGTAGTTTCAGCTTTTCCAGCTCTAACGCTGGGAGAGTGATGCTGAGTTATCTCCTGAGGGACCCAGAATATGCTTAAAGGTCAGTGCAGAGCTAAAACGTGGAGGTCTGTGCAATTGCCGATCACTTCTTTAGCAGTGACACTGTGTCAGGGGACAAGACTGATGATACTCTCCTTCGGGGTGTTTGTCATCACCAGCAGGTTTGTCTCTGGTCTGGCCTGCCTTCCTCACAACCTTTGCATTGTAGCTTGGAGCTGATCAATAGAACCATCAGATTTCACAGCATTTATTGTCCTTCTCGGGTCTCTGCTCCTGGAATTGGGGGATTAGAAAAGCACTGGAGTTTTATTTTGTAGCCTTCCCGGTTGTCAAGAAAAGCAGAAGCATTACACAAGCATGTGCAAAACACTGAGGAAGTTGGAAGCGAGGAAGTACTCCAGTGCTGTGATTTTTAGTACAGTTTTTTGGTAGCTCAGTAGTATGAGGCATCAGCCTGACGACTGGCTGGAACCTTTCTCGCCCGGCCAGCCAGCTGCCTTGGGGTCCTCTCTGCATGGGTCAGACAAGGCAAAGGTTACAGAATATTTGCTTTCATAACATCATAGAATAGTTTGGAAGAGACATCTGGAGGTATCTAATCAACCTCCTGCTCAAAGCACAGCTAATTTCAAAGCTAGATCAGGTTGCTGAGGGGGTTGTCCTGTCAAGGATGGATGTCATCTCCAATGACGGAGACATCCTCTCCTCCCCCACAGCTCAAACTTCTTGGTCTGTCTGGCCAAGGCTGCTCAAGCCCTTTGTCACCTGGCTTGTGTCAGGACCATGAGTGGCCCGCGTCCCTTTGGCGTGGTCAGGGCATATCTTATCTGTCACTAGACATGGCGGTGACGGGGCAGGAGTGATGGTGCACATAGTGCCTGGGTCCGTGCTTGATGGGAGCAAGCAGCTGTCCCTGTCAGTTCAGGAGCAGGCGTCGAGGGAGATACCAAGGAGGACCTGAGAGTCACGGTCAGGGTCTCTGGCAGGGACACTCAGGAAGGCAGCAGACGCTTCCAGGCATTTCTGTCTTGAGCCCATGTGTTTGTTTTTCCGACTGCATTTGGGCATGAACCCCTTGGACTTTCTCTATTTTCTGTATACTGGTCACAGCTCTCCCAGCGTGGTGTCCCACACCAATGTTAGTTAAAGCAGAGTTTCCCAGAAATTCTTTAGTTCTCCAATGCACCCTGTACTGTAAGCCTTTCCTGGACACCGTGCAGTGTCAGACGCGTCTCTGGGGACATGGTTCAGCATGGCCAAATCCCAGAATCCTGGAGGTGCTTGTGGCAAGGGCCCTCTGGAGGGTCCATACTCCCACCCTGAGCAGGGCTATTGCTAACGTCAGATCAGGTCTGCTGTGGCTTTCTCTAGCCAAGCTTTGGAAACCTCCAATAAGGGAGACTTGCTGGCCTTTCCCAGCACTGGAGATGATTAAAAAGCTTTTCCTAATGTCTGAACTGAACCTCCCAAACTGCAGTTCTTGGCCATGGCTCCTTGCTGTGTCATCTGGCCTCACAAAGGTGTGATTGGCTCTATCACATCCATAAAGCTGCCTTTGAGTTGGCTGCAGTTAGATTGCCCCTTCACCTCCTCTTTGCCAGACCCAACCATCCTAACTCCCTCTACCTGACCTTGTAGGACATATGCTGTAGGCTTCTGCCCGTCTAGCTCACCCTCCACCAGACCTTTTTGGTTTCCCTATGTTAATTTTGGACTCAGGGGCCACAGCTGGACGCAGTGTTTGAGGTGCAGCCTCCCCGTTCCTGAGCGGAGAGGGGCAGTAACTTCCCCGCTCTGCTGTCCACGCTCCTCTTAGCACAGCCCAGGGTGTAGCTGCCGTACTCCTAGTAAGCGCAGCCATGTGCTCACGTTCACCTTGGTGTCCACCATAGCTCCCTGGCCGGCAGCAGACTGCTGCTCACCGTTTGCAGGCTGGTATTGACGCATGGGATGATTCTGCCCCAGGTGCAGAACTTCATGCACCTCTTGTACCAAGTGAGTACTTCTTAATGCTGTTCCTCTTTCATTCTTTCAAAAAGCTTGGACATTTGGGCAAACAGATACCTACCTACATAGGAATGTGTTTCTTTACTGTACTGAAGTGTTACTTAGCAGTGGGTCAGAAACATTTGAAGAAGTCCAGGGTTTCTGTGCTGCACTCGGCTTCTCCAGATCATTCTGCTGAATGGTTGTTCCCTCTGCTGCTGCCCCAGTTCCATCCCAGACAGCGAAGGAAAGCGGGTCCTTGACATGGGTTGCCGCCTTCCTTCCACCATCAACATGCGTAGGTGACCAAAGTCCTTTTGCCAAATGATACTTGTTTTGCTGTTTACTGCCTGGGGTTGACTCAGACAGACTCTCTTGTCCTGCATTTCTGTACTTTATCTAAGGAGGTCTCCATGAAGGTCTGGAGAGTCTTTATTGTCAGCTATGCTTTGATCCCCATCCACAGCTGCAATTCCACACGGAGATTTAAAAAAGGCCCAGAGAAAGCAAATGCAAATACACCAGTAGAGTGAGGTTCACCGCCTGGATGGGAGTTTTCAGCCCGTCACGGCTTTGCTCCATCTCGTGGGAGTTCGACACATTCCCTCAGGTGGCTCTTTGAGTCTCGTTGCCTTTCTAACGGTTGTGCTTTCTTTTATCTCTCTGCGTTGCACCTTCTGCTGGAAACAAAGGAATGTTTGCATTCAAATTTGATGCTTTCTTTTCTTCCCTGAGTGCACGGGACAATTTTAGTGCCTTGCATGGACTTGTACTAGCTAATCAGCTATTAGTGATAATTATAATTTACATGACGGTTTGGGAAGAAGGGGCACTTCTACGGTAGAAGCGATGCTCTAAGATAACAGCTCAGAATTGCTTGCTGATGTGTCAGATCATCTCCTGTGTGCTGCTCACTGGGGAAACGGGTTAACTTTTTTTTTGTTTTTGTTGTTAAGAACAAATCTTTTGCAAGAACCATCTGGCTGCTAAATTCTTCTCCTGAAGCTGTGCATTTTGCTGGGAGTTCATTTGCGTCTTTAGCTACTAAAGAGAAAGTAAAAGTGACTGATTAGTCTAAGACTGGGACCATTCACATCAAAGTGACAGATTTTGTGAGCTGGATTTGGGAAAGAGTTTAAAACTGGTGTGTTTTCATTAAATTTTGAAGACTGTGGGCAGAACTGTGCTCTCGGCACTCCAGCACAGCTCTCGACTCTGCACCCTGCGTCGTTATGTCAGAGTGAATTGTGTGGCTGTTAAAATTTGTGTGTGCTTGTTTGATGACTTTAAATATTGATTTTAATTGTGCGTCTTTCTTAAGGCTGTGAGTGATGATCAGAGCCACGTACAATGCCCCGTGTGCAGAACACAGCAACGTGTGCGGGGAAGCGATGTGAACTCAGTCTGACTCCCAGGCAGAAGGGAGGAGGGAGAGGAAAGGAAAAAATCCTTGGGGGCCCCAAATTCAGCTTTCCCTCCTTCCAGGCAGCACGGGGGGGCTTTGTCAGAGACGGGCCACCAGCTGCTGGCCAAGTCAGGATTTCAGAAGCCTTTTGCGAATGCTGGTGCCAGGCTGTGAAGGCTACATACCCTTCTCTGACGACAGGCATCTTTTGAAATCCGAAGAGCAAATTCTGAGTTTCTTAACATTGTATTTGTCTCTGCAGAGAAAAATGCTCGCCTGAAAGCCACCGGGACCTTTAGGACTTGCACATCTCCATGGCCTCAGCATGTTTTGAGGGGCGGTGGGCAGCTGCAGCTGGGGAGCAAACCTTCTCCCTGGGCGCAGGTCCCTTCCCAAGCGCCGGCGTCCAGCGTGGATCTAGCTGTGATTAATGCTTTCCATGCCCGTGCAAACACGGTTAGCGTTGGCTTTACACTAGAGGGCTGTCTGTCCCTTTCCCTTCAGAGAAAAGGCAGGAGTCTGTGCGCCGCCAACACTCTTGTCGTTCATAGCATCCGCACAATTTGACAGCGGCCGGGTTTGCCAGGTGGGTAACGCGATGCGGGCTCCTATGTACTGCTCACCGCCTCTCTCCGTGCTGCACGAGAGCATCCCTGTCCTGGTCCGGAGGGCGCTTTGGAGCCGTTTGTCTCAGGTGACGTGAAGCCTCTCTGGTTTTACCGCCAGCTCTGTTCTCCTGCGCAGGTCAGCAGGCTTTTTGCAAGAACCAGCAGGCTTCAAGCTGGCGGTAGTCTTCCCTCCTGTTCCATCAGGCCACTTTTGCTGCCAGGAGTGACAGCACGGAGTGTTAGCACAGGGGCTCGCTCTGGGAGTGTGGCATCTCCTGCTGCTGCCCTGGGCTTGCGAGGAGCTGCAGCATCCCACATCTGCACATCCACTTCTGCGCCCAGGCGGGAGGTGCTTTGGAAATGTCAGGAGGAAGGTCTTCAGTGTCCTGGGGCTAAAAGAGATTCAGCAGCTTTCATTCCATAAGCTCAGGTGGGGTGGCTTCCTCTGGCTCTTCTGCTAACAGCAGGGCTGGGACCTCAGTGGGGACCTTGGCCACCACGAAGGCCAACTGCTTCAGGGCCACGCAGGCAGTCACACCACAGGTTTGTTTAATTTGCTCACCTTCATCTAGACTGGCTTTAACTCAGGTGGAGATGAAACTAGCTGAGGTTTGCCCCCGCTTAACAAACTTGGTTTGAATTCAGACCTTTCCTTAAAGTGCTGTGGCTGCCTGGAGAGATGCAACCGCAAACACAAGCCCCTCCGTGACTTCCAAGTGCATTGTGCCAGCTGCGTTCGGGGCGTTTGTTTCCGTTCCTGGATGCCTGTGCAGTCAACGTTTGGCTTGGTTTGGGCAGAAGCGGTGTTAGCTGAGAGCAGCCAAGTCCCTCGGCCTTTGCTAACAAGGGTCTGCTTCCTCGAGGCGGGCGGGCGGGCGGTGGGGGGATGCGGTGAGGGTGGCACTGGTGGGGGGGAGAGCGGTGCTGGGCACGCTGTGGGGCTGCGTCCTGCACACGCTGAAGTGCAGACGTCGGTTCTTTGTCAGCAGCTGTTTTATCAAGTCCAGGGACTTCTCTCCCCGCCCTTTTCTCAATTTGCAGCTAATACATCCTGAAGGGAGGGGGGAATTAATAATGGTAATTACAGCAGCTCACAGTCCTGCGCAGTAGCATTAACCACATGCACAGTGATGGATGGAGGGAGACTGCTCTGCCACGAGGAAGCTGGACCTGGAGGTGGGCTCTTGGACCTGCTCTCCATCCACCACCACCCATGGGCTGGGAGAGCAGCTGCTGCCAGATGTGAGGCAGGAGGGGGACCGGCAGCGGGAGCAGGCTGAGATCTGCTGTCGCCTGAACTCAGGGCAGGGATGTCCCTGGGCTGAGCCCCTTTGCTGCTCAGGTGTCACCTGCTGCAGGCAGGCATTGCCTTGCAGGAGGGCATTGCCTGACTCCTGATGCCACCCCTCTGCCTTGCCTTTTTGCTCTGGTCCTGCTCCTCTCTAACTCTGTCTCTTGGGGTGTCCACGGGGCATGTGAAGGTCCGCAGAGCAGCCCAGCTCTTTCCAGAGACCATTGGGATTTCGGTGTGAGAAGGCGGCGTGCTGGCGCTGCTGTCCGTGCCCATGGTGTGGGACATTGACGTGGGCGGTTGGGAAGTCCCTGGGGAGCTGCCCAGGCTGGTGGGCTCCAGCCCAGCCCCTGCTCCCCCACATCTGCACTCCCCGTCGGAGACCAGCAGCTGCCAAATCCCTCGCTTGGCTGGTTCAATTTCAATCCACAAAATGAATTTTGGGCCCTCTGGGTGAGAGAGCGTTAGCAGAGAGCAAAGGGATTTTGCCAGCCGAGCCTGTTGGGGCATTGTGGGGGTGTCAGCCCTTGCAGGCTTTGACCTGTCATCTTTAACCCTCCGTATCTGACATCGTGCGGTGAAGTGAGACTTCAGCAGAGCCTGGCCGAGGCCCTGTGCTGTGCTCCTGCGACTGGAAGAGGTAACACCTTTGGGTACCCACAAAAGAGATGAGCCGTCTCTCCCAGTTTGTTTAGGAAGAGCCATTTCCAACACGACATGCCGTTTGCTGCTGGGGCAGTGGCTCTGCTCCTAGGGAAATGCATCTCCAGCGAGCACTATTCCGGCTTTCCCGAGGCTGCATCCTCCCCTGTGCGCAGCGGAGGGTGGTCCCAGGCCCGTGGGAAAGGGCTCTGTGTGGGGCTGGGGATGCTGGGGAGCAACGTGTCTGCCCGGGCGCTGCCTTCCAGCCCGAGGAATGGCGTTGTGCCTGAATAACGGGCCCTTTTTCTCCCAGGTTGGAAGGCAGCACAAGGGAGCAGCACAGCCAAAGAGAGACATTTATACGAGTGGCACAATAAATGAATCTGAGCTGCCGCCTGGGAGCCAGCCCAGAAGAGACTGTCTTCCCTTGGCCATCGCTTTCCAGTGGGAAATGCTCTTCCTTCACTGTATTTATTTTTGGCTTTCCTGGTGTTTTGCTAGGCTTACAATTAATCCTAAGCGTCTGGGTGGCCAGCTGGGCTGCGGGGACAAAGTCTTCTTCAAAGCAGTTTGCTTGGTCATTTCCTGAGGACCTCGGATTTAGTAGGAGCTTGGGAGACCTGGACCTGGGTCCCCCTGGGGCGTGCGCACACGCCGTTTTTGATGGAGAAGAGGTACCTGTGGGTGCAGCCTGCACGGGGTAGCGGGTGCAGAAGCCCCTTGGCACTATCCCATCCGATGGACGGGGAATTGGCTCTCCCTTGGGAGAGGTGGCAGCCGGTATGTTGGTGCTGGGAGCCGGCACGTGGGGAAGCGACCAGCGGCGTGTTGCTGCGCGCGTGAGTTGGTGGCAGGCTGGCACGGCGCGTGTTGCATGGGCGTTAGAGCTGGGCTTGCCTCTCACCCAGGTGCGCCGGGCTTGTTTTTATTGTCATGAGGATCCCCCAGAACAGACTTTGCCTGCTCCAGCCTTGCCACCTGCATAGCGTTACGTGATGAAATGTCTGGGGATTGCGCAGTGATGGATGGGCTGCAGGACTGGCAGGCGCTGAGCTCCCCGGGGTTCCCTGCACTGCACGGTCTGTGCCTTCGGTGCTGGAGGGGGATCCCATCCCTCTGACGTACTCTGTGCCTGCCTTTTGAGCTCGTTTATTGGCAAGCACCCAGTGGGTGCCAGCCAAGGCAGAGCTGTGTGCTGTGGACTCCTTTCCCTGCCTGCACCCTCTTTCCTCCTCCCGCTGCAGCTGGAGGTGGACCCTCTGGAAGCATTTGAGTTGTGCCGGTTTTGGCTGCGTTTCTGATCTGTTCTAGCTTGCTCCTCTCTTCCTAAAATGAAGGTTCGCTGCTGCTCATCCGAGCGTGACGCCCTTGCCATAGATATTTGTGCCCCGTTTCCTGCTCATGAAGCCACCCGGCAAAGGCGTGGGCTCAGTGGGGGGAAACCGCCGATGGCAAGGCTCCTAAAAAACCCGGTGGTGAGTGTGGGGTTTGCTCCGCTCCCTGTGAGCCGGTGGGAGACGGGCGTAGCTGAGCTCAGGCATTTGCTGCTGTCTGCTGCAATGCAGATGGTGGACAGGCCAGCGAGCAGAGCATGGGGCCACCTGCCCGGGCCACGAGGTCCATCTCTGCCGGTGGCCTGCTGTCAGCCAAATGATTTCGTGGCTGACAAACAGAGGCCACGGGCCAGCAGCCCCTGTGCGTGACCGAGGCACGTAGCCCCTTCCTGATAAACCCTCCTCAGCATATTGTTGTCCTTCTGTCCGGAGAGGAGGGTGACAGTCGTCATGTCTGCCTGTCCCCGCCTGTCCCCACACCCCCTGTGTTCATTAGAGACAGGGGACACTGAGCATCCCAGGGGAGGAGGTGGGGCAAACGGATGGCTGGCAGCGCTGCAGGGACCGGGTCCTGTTGCATTGAGCCTGGGGAAGGCAGCGTTTACTGTCTCTCTCTGAAATGGAGAGATTCTGTGAATTAAAGGAATGAGCCTGACACCTGGCACCAGGAGACATGGGAAGTGATAATGGGAGACAGGGCTATAATGGCACGGAATCTCTCAGTATGATGGGAGCTAAATGACGCGGTAAGGAAAAGTGCACCTCGTTGTGAGTGTCAAAATCGACAGAGAGGAAAAGGAGATGAAGAGTGTTTGCAAGTGCACCCCAGCAGCTCCTGTGAAAGAGCCTTGATCCAGCTTTGGCTCAGGCTGGAGCTCGCATCATCCCCATCTCCCCCTCCTGCTTCCCCCAGACCTCCCGTGCTCGGGAAGGACGAGGTGATGGCCGTCACGGTTCGGGCCAAGTGCACGCTCGTGCAGCCTTGCAGCGGCCCCCCAGGCATTTCTGGACGGTGAGGCTGTGTGCATTGTCGTAAGACCAAAATTCCTGTCGCAGAGCGCGGGCACGCCTGGATGCACGATTCTGTGCACACGTGTGGGGTGTGTGAGCAGAGGCCGTACGTGTCACGCAAGCAGGGCATGGTGACTGCTGCACAAGGGGCTGGTTTTGTTTCTGCCATGGGACAGGGGTGAAAACCATCATGGGATGAGCATGTGGCTTGTGAAGGGGAAGGGGCTGCAGCTTGCTTGTCACCCAAAAAGAGACGGGAAGATCAGAGAGACAGAACAAAAATAATCACGCAAAGGTCTATGCTGAACACAGGCTAGTGACAGGCTCCGCAAAGCCTCTGGGCAGCGCTCAGCATTGCTGTGCATGGCAGGGGCTGAGCCCCGGGTGATCTGATGGTTTTGGAGCTGATGAGGCACAGGCTCAGCCCTGAGAAAAGCACAAAAGCAGAGCGGTGGTCCCTGTCGTCACCTGCGTGCTGGGCTCCACCGGGAGCCCGGTGCACGTCTCCGTGTGGGGCTCTGGCAGCCGGAACGGGAGCATGTGGGAAGGGGGATAAAAACTGGATGAGGAGAGAAGGGAAGGTCTGTACGTAAAGCAGTGGTGCCTCCTCCTTTGGAGAATCATGGTTCCTTCCGCCCCCTTCTCTCCAAAAAGACCTAATTTACTGAGGACACAAAGAGAGTTTGACATGAAGAGAGCTCAAAGGGGCTGGAGCTACTTGATGTTAAAGAGAGATGGAAAAGATGGGCCAGTATAGAGGAGAAAGCGCGGTGACAAATGGCACAGAAGGATAGCTTGGCTGTGCTGATACAACAGCCAGATGGCAACACGCTGAAAAGCGTAGGAGGAGAGTGTTTCGCTAGCAGGAGAGTCCTCCAGAGCTGCCTCCCACAAGGTCCTCCTGAAAGTCCACGGAAGGTGCAGCAAGGGCCATGTATTTAATATGTCCAGGAAAACATCCAGCAATGCTGACCTGCAGGCTCTCCTCCTTCTGGCAGGGATGGAGGAGAGCTGGGGCTTCGAGACAGCCCTGCTGCCTGCGGGAATGCAAAGGGGGCTCATCATCCATGCCTGCCAGAGTAGCTCCTTCTGGAAAACCAGCAGCTGGTGCCTCCAGCCCCTCTTTGCACCCTGTTTTTCTCCTCGCCCAGCAGCTGTGGGTGCAGGTGCCTCCTCGCGACCTGCTCGCTCTCAAGCATTGCCACCTTGGTTTCTTGCTAAGCAGACGAGCCAGCGGGTTATTCTTCAAAGCGCAACACAAACATCTGGAGGAGCGGGATCAAGGCTGGGGAAACAAAAGGTGGTAGGTCAAGGTGAATAGTGAAGGCACGTTTAGCAGTGGTGGACGTGTACTGCCCAGCCTTCCCGAGGGACTGACGCTGAGCTGCACGGCGCTGCGGAGCTGGGAGACTGGTGCCGCAGGCTGGTCCTGTGCCCAGCCTCCGGGGCAGCCGCGCTGTTTCTCCCACCATGTCTGCCGCCGAAGAGCTTCTCCCTGTGTTTTAGTAGCTTGTGGCTGAGCCCGAGCCCTCTCCCACGAGAGCCCTCCCCTGGGTGCTGCTTTGCTTCCGCGTAGCTGACGCCAACCCCTTCCCTGCTGGGTGATTCACTCCCGGCTTGTTCATTTGAATTTGTAACAGCCCTTCTGCACCCACTCTGAAGAGTACTTACTGTGCAGCATTTTGCTGAGCTGGTGGCCTTTGGAGCTTTTTGTGGAGGCTCTTTGTGGCCTCCCCGGGCACATTATTGGAGCGATACAGTCCCAGGCACACTGTTCAAAGCAGATGTCGTGCTAGTTAATACAGAAGTGCCTCCCTTGCTTCTTCCCAGGGTGCATCCAGGCCTGGCTGTTCCTCAGATGGGGTAATGGAGGTAACGCTGGCGTCCTCCTTGGTGCCCTCGGCTGCCCTACAGATGCACGGCCAAAGCTTCGTCCCCTCCACTGCTTGTGGTCCTTTGGTTTGCTCCCTCTCAGAACGAGAGGCCACTGTGGAGAAGTTGCATGGTGCCACCCAAACGGGTCCCTCAGCCCTGGTGGGCACAGGGTGCTTGCGCTCCCTGTGGAGCAGGTTGGCAGCAATTCATCCCGAGCAACTGTCTGGCTCTTCAGAGCAGCACCGGGAAATATGCAAATTTAACCTTTGAATTTACTGTGCTGTTCTTTTCCTGGGAAATGTCACTCAGGGCATCAAGCTGGGATTGCCTGGTCTCGGGAGGGAAGTGGGCATCGGTGGCATATGCTCTGTCTCTGGGGGATGCATCTGGCCAGCCCAGAGCATGGGGAGCGGGGTCCTCCAGGGAGTCTTCAGGTGGTCCCTGCCAGCAGGAGCTCCCATGCTCTGGAAGCGCTGGGAGCTCCGTGCCCTGCCTCGCTGTCAGCCAAAGCCGCCCCGAACCGATGTGATGCGATGGGTGGAACACGTTTCGGTGACTTGAGCTGGCTCCTGAGTGATGTTGGGAGGATTATGCCTCGGTGGCGGGGTTTTGGGCGGGGGATCTGTCAGCAGCGACACATCTCACAGCGGCAGAGCGGCTGCCGGCAGCCAGGGCCGGGGAGGGCTGCTCTGCCTGCGGGGAGGGCAGCGCCTGCAGGGTCGGATCCAGACGATGCTGCTGCGGCAGGAGGGAGCTCCCCGTTCGGTTGAGTGTGCGGCAGATGAAGAGCTGAAGGGAATCCCAGCTGTCAAAGCTAGCAGTGACTGATCGGACCATCCTAGCTCCAAGGCTGGAGACTAAGATGAAGGGCTGAGTCTACAGGCTGCCCCTGGGAGGTACCGATGGAGCACAACAAAGGTGTGATTACAGTGTGGGCAGGAGGGACTGTGCAGATGGATTTCAGCACAGGGGAATAACCAAAGACTGCATCAACATCCCCAGAGGGCTTTGCTCAGGTTGCTGGACCATCCATGCCAAAGCCTTTCTTGCCACATTAGCTCTGTTGCTTTTACGAGCTCCTGCCAGCGGGGATATGCCTGTCTCTGCAGCATTTCCACCATACCTTTGTGGGCTGTGCCAGCTTCAAGTGTGGCTTTGGGGAGGCAGAAGACACCTGAAGGGCTTTGTGAATGGCTCTGGTTGTGTGGCCCTGGTGCAGAATGTTCCCTGCAGCTTTTTGCAGAGTTATTACAGTTTGCCAGTACAGATCTGTCTTTGTTTAGGACAAATGCTTCCAGGTCAGCAGAGCAGGAGCTCTCAAAGAACAAGCCAAAGTGTGCAGCTGGGCTCTCCTCCAGGACCCTCCGATAACAGCCCGCGTGGGCAGCTCCAGGCAAGCGAGACCCTGAAATAACAGAGCAGAGCGCAGCCTGCCTTCGCAGGCATCCCTAAAAATAGCAAAGCAGGATGTCCATGTGATGGGTTTCAATAGGAAAATAGATTCATTTCCCAGCTCCCAGAGGGGTTTTTGGAAACAGCAGAGAGTAAATAAAGGTTTTGAAAGTGATGACAAATATCTTGGAGGTGCCCTTCCAAGCAGCCTTAACTGTTTGAAATTACGCTCACATCTCCAGTGGCTCTGAGAAGGGGAGCGTGAGGCCCTGAAGATCTCCAGATCTAGCGTGCTCTTATTTGCTTGGGTGCTAATTAAGAGAATGTCGAAGCTCTGCTATGTATTCTGCAGCTCTCTGTAAATTCAGATAAGAGCCATTACAAATCCATCACAAGGTGTATTAAAATCTCCTTAATTAATAAACAATAAACACAGCAGCCTGCAGGAGAAGGGCTGTGAGCACTGGAGGGAAAGGCAGGACGGGGAGGCGGTGGGGAGGATGCTGCCCGCTCAGTCCTCATCCCGCAGGAGCACGGCATGGCACGGCACAGGGAGCCGGGGCGGGCTCTGCACAGGACAGATGCTCATCTCACAGCTGGGAGCTGGGGGCTCAAGCTCCTGCCAGAGCCCTCGGCGTTGCCACGTCTCCCTGCAGCTGCCTGGGGACCGAGAAAGCATCATCACGGTCTTCGTCTCGGCGACGTGGAAGGGCAGATGAGAGCAGTGCAGGGATGGGTTTCCCTGCCCTGTGCAACCTGAGGGGGTACAGCCAATGGGGGATGTCACCCGAGGGACGCCGGCTCAAGCCCTTGGCACCCTGGACCAGATGTGGCCAGAAGCAACAGCCCACCCCAAGGCTGCGCAGGCATTCTGGGCTGGAAGATGATGGATTATTTACGCAGAGAAGAATAGCTCAAAGTGGAGATGGGGGTTAGCGTGTTACCACCTCATAGCAATGGCTTCTGACCCCACTGGCAAACTGGGCTCTGACCTGGCCCAAAGCCCGGGTGAGTGCCTTAACCATTAGGGCAGCTTTGGACTTTGCGTCCTCCATGACCAGAAGTACCTTCCTGCTCCACATACACCCCTTCCCGATCAAGTTTCCGTGAAACTAGCAGTAATATGTGGAGCTTACACCATATTCACATTTTCTGATGAAAAATCTCAGAAAGGGTGTCCTCACTTGCCTAAAGAGAAAGGACATTGGGGTTTGAGCTGCAGCTGTGGTTAATATACAGATGCAAGAAGGACATGGGTTCCTGGATGGGGAACTCAAGTCCTGAGCTGTAGTGGAAAGTTATGGAGACAATTCCCCTACTTGAGGATGGAAGGTATCAAGGAAATCCCATAGGTTGCCCTTTCAGGGAACTTAAGTCCTGAGAACAGGGGCTTTATTGTCCACTTGTCCTCTGGGAGCTGGCAAGGAAGGCCCACAGTCTTTCTGAGTGACCTGGAGCAGTTTCCTTTGCCTCCAGATCTTTTTGCAATAGCTCACTGAGGAATATTTCCATTTCAGGAAGCATTTCCTCTGCCAGACATGGATGCTGAGCTGGTGTCACCCAATTCTGTGATACGCTGCCTCTGGGGACGTAGCATTTCTATTCACGTTACCATGCCCGTACCTTGGGGAGAAGTATCAGACCGAGTCAGCCCTACTCCTCTGCCCCTCTTCTCCGTGTTGCTCTTCTACCAGAGGGGCTGGGCTTTCCTGGTCTCCGCTGTCTTTAGGACACCGAAGGCAATAGCTAGGAGGGACGTAGCATTACTACTGGGTGGGAGGGAAACCAGCAAAAAGCACGCAGCCTGCTTTTAGTAAAGCTATCTCAAGTTGGCACTGACAGTGTGGTTTCTTCAGGAGCAAGAAGGCAGGTGTGTCCCTTGCTTGGTGGGTTCAGAGGTCTGAATGTCCCTGGCAAGGTTTATTACTCGGCTGATCCTGATAACGTGACGTTTGAGCCCATCCTGAAGCATGCCTTGTCCAAACTGCCCTTCGCTCCCTGCGGTGCTCCCAATTTGTGTCAGTCGAGGGTTGACGAGGCGACGTGTGTGACAAGCCTCTGGATGCTGGGCTCACAAATCAGCAGGGCTACAGGAAAACTCACCAGGCAAAGATGCAAAATCTAAATAATCCCCAGATAGCATCTTAAAGCCCTGACAGGCTCCAGACAGGTGGTTTCTATAACAGACTCTATTCTCTACCTGCCCTGGGGCAGCAATGCTGATCCGTCTCCTGCGGGCTCTGCAGGCAGACTGTTCAGCCCCTCAGAAACCCATCGTGTCCTTCGGTGTCCGCTCCTGGCACCTGCTCCCTCTCCTGACCATTCCCTGTCCTGGGTGAGCATGTGTCGAGCTGCCGGGTCTCCTGTCCCCACGGCGCCTTGCTGGGCAGCTCTGACGGCCTTGAGTTTGTCCCTTCACGACAGGGGTTGGGGACCTGGGAGTCTGACCTGAAAATAGCAAAATACATACAATTGCCGTGTCTGTGTAGAAAAAGCCTGTCTGGTTTCAGGCTGGGCTGTCTAGACAGAGAGCGGGTGGCTTGGAAAGGAGCCGGGGGGTTCGTGGGCTGATGGCACTCACGTGTACGTCTCCAGCTGTGCCCAGCTGCTCACAAGGCAACTGTCCTACAGGTTAAATGGCTGTGTCCCTGCCCCCAGCAAGGAGACCTTAGCCCGCCTCCTTGGGTACCTATGCTAAAGGTTTCCAGCCACCGCTATCTATTGTCACTCCCTTTCCAGGGAAGGTGACAGATCCAGTTTCAGTGACCGAAGGCTGGGGCGCCCGCTCTCCTTGAAAGCTGTGCTGTGGCCGGGCTGCACCCCGGCTGTGGACGGGTGATGGCAGAGGGCTTTGCATGGGGCTGCACATGCCGATGGGTCTTTCAGAGATCCCTGACGGGTTACCGCAGTGCCCCAGACCTGCGAAACGCTCCCACCCTGCCTGCCGTGCTAAGGAATCACTTGGGCGAGCTACGGCCAGCCGGGCAGATGGGCAGAGCTCATCAGACTGTTCGAGGGGTGCTGGGGCGGCAGAGCTGCACCGTCAAACCTGGGACAGAGAGGGACGCACAGGCTGGAGATTTTTGCCTCCTGGATGTGCCTTGGGCTGGCAGGAGGGGCTGGGTGTCCTCCCGAGCAAGGCGAAGGGAGCCAGACCCCGTGCAGGGCCAGAGGCTCTCCATCCCATGTGCTTGGCTCCCCGGGCTGCCTAAAAAATCTGCACAGGAGTTGGGTGACCCGCCATGCACCCTTGGCGGTTGGCCGTGCCACCGGGGGCTGTACAAGCCACGATGGTTTCTTGGAGATGCATCCAGCATCAGAAGCTGTGGGCTACGGGGATGAAGGGGTGTCTGTCCCCGTTCCCGTCTTCCTCCTGCTGCTTCGCATGGCTCCAGAGACAGTCTGCTTCTCCACGTCTGCCATGTGATATCTGATCTGTCTGTAACGTCTGCAGGTCCCCTGCTGTCTGAGGAGGGATGGGGCTGCTTGGTTAAAACCACAAACGCTAATTGCGTATCCTTATGGCGCTGCTAAGATCACGTTCATCTGAATTGCCACAGACCTCCCTCGCGTCTCCCGAGACAAGGGACCTCAGTGGTGGCTAAGCTACGCGTGAGACGGTCCCGTCCTGGGGGGAGCGGGGTAACCCACCTGCAGTCGAGGAGACGGTGGCTGGCGCTGGGTTTGGACCGTGATTCTGGGGGGGGTCCTTGTGAGCACCCTGCCCCTGGGCTGGGTCGTGCCTGGGAGGAGGGCGGGGTGATGTGTCTGCTGTCGTACTCGTGAGCCGGCGGTGTTTGGCCAGCAGTGAGGGCATCACGGATGGGCTCGTTCCGCTGGCATTCGCCTGAGGAAGGAGAGGTGGTGGGGGAGGCAACTCCTGGCTCATCCGTGCAGGGATGCGTGGCTGGAAGTTCTTGCGTCCTGCGGGGCGGGTATGGGCACGTTCGTGCCTTGCCTGCCACAGCCCATGCGTGCACAAGCGGGACTGATGGGTCGCCCATATTTGACAATATGTCACGGTCGCACGCATCCCGAGCTGGAAGGCATTTTGGGTGAGAGCTGCAACTGCCGCAGAGCTGCCCGTGCTCCGGGGTATCGGCGTTTCTTCCCAAATTCACTCAGGAGCTAACACGTGAGCTGCTTGTGCACGTGTCTAGCTGCAGCTGTAAAGGAAAGCAACAGAGATTTCAAATGGTACTGCCTGTTTTACCATTTTGGGAAGCAGTGTGTCTTATTATAATTGCCTTGCTTATTTGGAAGAAAAAACCCACTGTAGTTACTAGAAATTCAATATAGAAATTACTAGTTACTACCCTCTGTAGACTAATTTTGAGGGTAGAAGAAGAATGAGGAATTTAATGCACACTATAATGAATGTCAATCTTCTCTCTTAATGAATAGGAATCACAGTTTGCTGCACATTGTAGAGAAATGAAAAGCATCCAAAGTTCAATTCACTTTTTTCTCTTTTTCCTTTCTTTCTTTCTTTCTTTTTTTTTTTTTTTTCTTTTTGAGAGAGATAATACGGTGCACAGCAGATGGGTACATTCATTTGTGAACGCTGAGGATTTTTATCTCTCACTGTACAAGTCAAGGTTTTCCTTCAACTGAGCTTTGTAAAATTTCCTATACAAACCGAGGCATAATGCCATTTACAGAGATGGATCCTTGAGAGCAAAGTGGGTTTGGGTTTTTTTTGCTTTTTTTTTTTTGCCTCCCTCCTGTACCAAACCAGCCAGACAATTAAAAGCAGAGGTGACCGAGCTTGTGCTTGATATATGTTTGCTATTCTCAGCCGTGGCTTTGCTTTGCTGGGTTCGCAGAGGAGTGTGTGTGTGTTGTATGTGTGACTTGTGCAATTAGGTCCCTCGGAGAGGACACGACACCCCCCCCATCCTATTGCTGCACGTGAAAGCGGTACCTCCGCTGCTTCCCTCGCCAGCCGGGATGCCCCGCTGCGAGCCGAAGGATGAGTTTGCGGCAAGAGCTTTGTATTTGAAAAGACCCTCGTGGTCAGCATGGCACGGGCTCGCTCTTGGCTGAGGCGGCCGTGCAGGAATTCGTGTTGGATAGCAGGGAGAGGGTGGACTCCCCAGCACGGCCCAGCTCCATGGTCTGCAGGACCTTGGTGTGTGAGAGCTTGCTTCGCTTGTGTGATGGGGGGATGCTGGAGGAGCAGAGCATGTCGAGCTGACGAGGGGGAGGGTGTCTGCGGAGCAGCAGAGCCTGTGACATGCATGAGGAGCCCTTCCTAGTCCCTGCCTGTCCCCAGCTGGTGCTGTTCCTTGGCAGCTTTGTCACTGTGGGAGAATCACCCTCCAGTGTGGTTCAAGGGACCTACTGTAAGTGCCTGGACTCCCGATCGTGGTCTCAGTTAAGCCAGGAGGGACATTGTGCCTTTCTCCGTGGCTCCATTAGTATCTTAGCTAGCTTGGAGACAGTTTTAGGACACCTTGCTGCAGGCAGCCCATGGCTAGAGGCCAGCAGCTGAGTGTTCTGGCTGGCAGCAGAAGGCTTGGTGGACGTCTGCGGTGATGGGGCCAAGGCCCTCAAGTCCTCTGGCTGATGTAGCTGGGATGGCTGAGCAGGTCTTGCTTGTCAGTCTTTTGAAACAGTGGTGGCTCATTGATATTTTTCCCCTGGCTTGTTATAAGTTATTCCCTGAGCCTGGATGGCCTTTAGACTATGGCTGGCTTTGCAGGTTTCTCCTTGCATCTCTCAGGGTTTTGAAGTCACAGCACTTGTCTGCATGGGAGAACCACGCTCGCCTGAGGACCAAGCCAAGCCCCAGCCTGGCCTGGAGGGACACTGGTGGAGGGTGCCCCATGCCAACAGACCCATATTACAGCTAAGGTGATCCACGGACTGCAGACTGGGCTTCCAGAGCTGCAGAAAGGACCTGTACTGGCCCTCAGCAGGTCCATCTTGCTGCACTCTGTCTTTTCTTCTAGTTCCCTGAGCTAAACTGCCTCATAGAATCACAGAATGGTTTGGGTTGGAAGAGACCTTAAAGCCCACCCGGTGCCACCCCCTGCCCTGGGCAGGGACACCTCCCACCAGCCCAGGTTGCTCCAAGCCCCGTCCAACCTGGCCTTGAACCCCTCCAGGGATGGGGCAGCCACAGCTTCTCTGGGCAACCTGGGCCAGGGGCTCACCACCCTCACAGCAAAGAATTGCTTCCTCACATCTCATCTCAATCTCCCCTCTTCCAGTGTAAAACCCTTCTCCCTCATCCCATGGCTCCCCTCCCTGATCCAGAGTCCCTCCCCAGCTTTCCCGGAGCCCCTTTAGGGACTGGAAGGGGCTGGAAGGTCTTCTGGAAGGCCCCGGAGCCTTCTCTTCTCCAGGCTGAACCCCCCCAGCTCTCTCAGCCTGTCTTCGTAGGAGAGGATTTGCCTGCAGAGCCTGTTTTGCCCTCTGTACCAGCCTGGTGTCCAGGTGTATCCCTCAGAGGAGGAGGTGGCTTGCAGGGACTGTGGGAGCCCCTGTGGCCACTGCCCCGGGGGGTGGAGGAGAGGGGAGGCAGCTCTCCCCCAGGCATGGGTACTCGGCGTAGGGCTGGGGAGGTTCCTTGCTGATGTGGTCCTGGGTGTCCGGAAGGTATTTTTCCGTCTGTTTTCTCTCATGTGCAAATGCAAACTCCAGCTGAGCAGACGCCGGCTCTGTGCCAGAGGAGTTTAGAGTTCCACTGTTTTAAAATATTTATTAATGTGAAGATGTAGTTAGCACTTAAGCTGAGGCAATACAGTAGAAGTCTTTTTGTTGGAATGGAAGTTAGTGATGCTGAAAAGCCATTAAGCTGTAAATATAAGCTATATTAAGTGCTCAGTAGCAACCTTAAATATCCCTTTGTTGGTTGCTCTGCTTCTGCAAGGCTGAGTGTCTGTTGAGGGGATTACTCACTGCTATCGCTCCGCGGCATGCCCAGCTCGGCCCGATAGCTTCAAGAGGGGCGTGAATGGCTTCGCAGGCAAGATTTCCCCAGCAGCACAGCTCAGGGCTTGCCTTTCGGCGGCTGGTTATTCCACAGCCGCTCGGACGCTCGCCGGGGCTGCAAGTGGGGCAAGATGGGAGAGCAGCTCTGATGCACCTGGAGAAGATCCCTGCAAGGGCTGGGCTCACAGACCGCAGACCGGAGCCTCATTTCTCTCTCCTTGGCCGCTGGTATGTTGCAGAAGCTGCTCACTTGCCCTCAGGTCTGGCAGATGCCGGGCTGCGTTCCCGCCTTGCCATGGAGGCACCAGCACCGGGGTCCGAGGCAGAAGGGAGGCTCTGAGCGAGATGCCGCCTGGACACAACTCACAGCCATCGGCATCCAGCCCCTGCTGAGGAGCTTCTCCCCATCCAAGTGGGCTCTTTGCCCAGTACGGGATCAGCCCTGATCCCCTCATCCTTGCAGATCAGTCGGAAGAAGCGGGCTTTTCTCAGAAAGTGCTGCCGGCGCTCAAAGCGGGTGTCAGCGAGTCTTTTGTAATCACGCTGCCTCTGAGCCTCTCTCTCTCCATCCCTCCGTCCAGGCTGCTCATCGGGAGAGCCAGCGGGGAGGAACGGGGTGGTGTGCTGGCCATCTGTGGTCTGTGGGGTCGGTGACTGTGCTCCCCGAGTCCCCGCTCAGCACGGGGCGAAGCAGAAGAGCAGCAGAAGCTCTGGAGGGCTGCGTTATGAACCCTCCTGCTTGCCCGGTGCCCTGCTGCAGTGCCAGCCCGGCTCTGCTGCCCGGGGTTTAACAAACCTTCTCATTTCTGCCTGAGCAAGGGCTCAGCTCTTCCTCGTCCCCCCTGTGTCTTGACATGCTGAATCCCAGTAGCTGCTTTTGGGTGTATTATCCCAAGGATACAGCCTGCTCGGCGCCCTTCGCAGCCCTCCCGCAGCCCCTCTGCAGCCTGGCCGTGCGGACCCTGCCCGCGCACCCTGTTTGCCCGTGTCCTTCCCTGCTCCCAGCCCAACAGTGGCGCTTGATTTAGTAAACTCCCGTTACCCAGGCGAGCTCATATTTCAATCTTTAAAACCAACCTGAATAAAGATTGCAAAAAAAAAAAAGAAACTCTCGCTCTGGCTGCTGAGAGCATGAAGCTATATGGATTTCTTAGGCAATTAAATTTTACATAATAGAGTAACTAGACTGTACAAATTTAAAGAGCACCTGGAATATGCAGGCATATTCTGAAATTTCTAATCTCATATTTCAGCTCTAGACCATTAATCTGTCACATTTCTTGCCTCTATTTCTTTTCTATCCACACTGCTTCAGAGCTGGGATATCTATCGCTGGTAAATGCAGCTCTTCCGCGCTCGCCTCTAGTCCCTGTTCTGTCGGCTGCTCCTCTCCTGTGCCACGGGCACAGGCACCTTCTCCTCTTCACATCCTGGGCTCAGTGTCGTGGGTTTTTTGGAGGGGAGTGGAGCATAGCTTCCCAGCATCGCCCGTCACTTTGCCTCTGCTTTGCTGGGAAGCAGTTCTGCAGCAGAGTGGGGGCCGACGCGTGGGGCAGAGACAGCACAGACCGCCCGGGGGAGAGGGGCTGCAGCCTCGTGACACCATCACGACACCATCGCGGAGGGAACTGGGGTGCTGGCGAGGGGCAGGGGCTGGGTGGGCAGAAGGGGGGATGCGCAGGTGAGGGCGGGCAGGTCACTGAAGAACCTACATCACAGGAACCTCTGGCAAAACCTATTTGCTCCCACCCTGCCGTCTGCTGCCCTGCTGCTCGGTGGCTGAATGTCGTCGCTGTGCTTACAACCGTGTCTGCAGGTCGCACACCCTCCCATGCCCTCCTCAGCTCCCTGAGCACGCTGCTGACCTCTGGGTACCGTAAGCAATGGTGGTGGCATCCCCTGGTGATTGCAAATGCCCGGCAGGGCCGTGCTCCGGGCATGGCCTGCTTCCTCCCCTGCACACTGATCCCTGTGCAGCGGCTGCCACCTGCCAGCAGCATCCGCGCTGGGATGATGCTGCAGAGCCCTGTCACCCCCAGCCTCCCGCCCGGCCAGCCCAGCCCTGACTTCTTCACTCTTCCCGTCCCCCGCCGGCTCCTGCCTGCCAGCCCTGGCTGCTGGCTTGCCCCCAGGACTTGTGTAATCCCCTTTCCGTTGGGCAGCTAATTCTGGTGTGCTGGCCCCTGCCCTGCTTCTCTCATCTCTGTGCTTACCCCTAAGCTGCTTTCCCGGGTCAGGTGGGCAGCGGTGATATTTCTGCTCGCTCTTCCCGAGCGGGAGGACGCTCCGTGCCTGTGCGCAGCTCTGTGGGCGTGAGCTGACCCCAGGAGCCAGAACTATTGGTGATTCTTCGATCGTTTAAAGCCTGAGACGTAGCCAGAGGGATCCGGTCCCTGAGCCTGGGGAGAATCGGGGGGAACATCTGGATGTTTTCTGCTCTCTCCAGTGTGGTGGTAGTGGCTGCGAGTGTCTCACCTCCTGGGGGCCCTTTCCTGCCCTGGGTTACGAATTCCCTGCTGGCAAGCAGTTGTAAACAGCCCAGCTGCACGGATGCTGCTGCTCTGAGGGCTCAACAGGCCGCATGTCTAGCGAGGAGACTGCTTTGGCAGGCTGATACCCTTGGGACAACTTGGGTTGGTTTGTGCTGTTGCAGGTTTTCTCCCCACTACTTGCCTTTTGGGTCAGGGAGTCGAAGGGGAGATTTTTCCCTTTCCCCGTCACATGAGCATCCCCCAGCTCTCCAAACAGAGACCCTTGCGGTCCCACTCGGGGTGGCAGATGCCCGGATCCATTGGAAAGAGTGGCTGGTGTAGTTTTATGCGTTGCTTGGAGGAAATCAGTGGGGTCTCTGTTCAGCTGTAGACTTTATTCCAATGAAGCAAAGGGCTGAAGCCATGGTTACAACGTTGGAGGCTGTTTGCCAGAAGCTGGTAAAACAAACATGAATTGCAGGTCAGATTTATTGCTAAGCCTCATCCCTCGTTCCTCCTGTGCCTCTGATAGCTGGGCAAGTTGGTGATCTCACCCCTTTGCCCTGGGAGGTCTGGCCATCGTAGCGGTGCAGTAAGAGCTCCGGCCGGCCACAGGGGCTGCCTCCATACGCCTTTCCCTGGGTTAATCCAGCTCTTTTCCATAGGGAATTGTGCCTGTAGGAGACCTGGATGTGATGGGGGCCTGACTTTTGTCTGGAACTCGGTCTGCTTGTAAAATGCTGATGGTAGTTAAACGAGGAGTCAATGACTAAGGGAGCTGAGAACCTGCTCAGCTTCGTCTAAAATAGGTCACGGGTTGAAATGATCGTGCAGGGCGTCCCTGCCGGCCGTTTCTGGGGTGGCTCTGAATTAAGGCATCTTCAAAATGCTTCGTCTCTTTTTCGCTTCTCTGCTGGGGAAGGAGAAGGGTTTGGAAAAGCCCGGAGGTTTGGCTGCAGCCCTGTCCCCACGGTGCTGCAGGGGGCTGTGGGGCAGCAGGGACGTGTGGGGCAGCAGGTCCAGGCCATGCTGCGCATCCCACCCTGCTCCGTGCATCCAGAGGCCTCTCTGGGCTCGGGGGCTTTCCTGCCCCCCGCGATGCAGCTTCTTTCAGCCTCAGCCAAAACTGCGTCCACCTCTGGGAGCTCATTTGAAATCCAGATAGAGGGAAAAGGGGGAAAAAATAAAACTGACCTGTTTTTGTTGGCCTTTGTGCGCAATCCAGGCTGCTTTAAGCTCCTGGCCTCGATTAGCAAAAAATAGATTATTTTCACATGGAGTTGTTTGCGAATAAAGACAAGTCATAGAATCATAGAATGGTTTGGGTTGGAAGGGACCTTAAAGAGCATCTAGTTCCAACCCCCCTGCCCTGGGCAGGGACACCTCCCACCAGCCCAGGTTGCTCAAAGTCTTTGCTCTTTGTTGTTGCTGAAAAAAACGTGGAGTTTTGGAGCCTGTTTGCAAGCAGGGAGGGTAGGTTTGTGTTGTTTTGGTTTTAAAACAAAGTTGGAAGGATCTCCTTTGCAGCGCAAAATGAGCAAAAATGGAAGAAAAGGTGTGAATACGATCTCAGGAGAGCTTTAAAAGTCTGAGCACCTCTGAGGTCTTTAGAAATTTGGAGCTGACCCCGTTCACTTTGTTTAGAAAAATAAAAAATAAATAAAACACCCCTGCCCCCCCATCCGTGGCATTCTTTGTGAGGACTTCTGAAAGACTCTGAAATGCGCTGGCTGCTGAATAAATTATAAACACGCTTCCTCCGGTAGAGTGCTTGTTTCAGGCTGCACATCCAAAAGCAAATTAAATACTCTTCGGTGTAATTTCAGATGGAGCTGTTTGCTTCATTTTGAAGACTTTGTGTTCAAATTATTTATCTTTTTCTCAGGCTACTCAGGAGGGGGCTGTCTCTGGCTGGGAGCCTGGATGCGGGGCGGCTGGAGGGAGGTGCAGGTGCGAGGCGGCGTGTGCTGCGTGGGCGCCCAGCTCTGGGCTCGGGGAGGGCTGGGGAGGTGAATGTTTAAATCACGCTGCTTTTTAAAGCAAGGAGAGCCCAGGTCTCCTGCTTGGCATGCGGGAGGGGTCCCTTCTGCTTCCCTTGCAAGGCGGGGATGGGCGCAGGGGGTGCTGCTGGGTCTCCTCGGAGCAGGGATTTTGCCGTAAGGAGCCAGATCCGTTAAACAAGCTCTTCTTGGCTGCTGTGCTGTGAAAGCAGCCTGGAAATGGCTGGGCAAAGAATTGGGCAGGTCTTGCCAGAGTGGTCTACAAGGAGCCTCACTGGAAGGACGTGCGTTTCGCAGCCCAGCTCTGTCTCAGTGACAAAAGGCCCCCAGGCTGGGACACTCAGGAACAGGGGTGACACTGTCGCTGTGCCTGCCCAACATCCCGGGCCTCCCAAAGCTCCATGGGGAGGTGATGTTCCGGCATCTGAGAGTTTGCTGAGCCTGGAGCGGCGGTGCCGTACACCGGCAGAACTGCAGCACCGGAGCCTCCGAGCTGCCTGGAGGCCTTCTGGGAGCTCGGGAGTGTGAAATGCATGGAGAAAAGCAGGTCCAGGGATGCTCTAACTGCTCTAATTCTCCACAGGTGACAGGAGAGGCAATAGCTGAACATTTATACGTTAAGTTATGTAAGGATATAATAGCACTTTATGTCGTAGAGCAATCCCAACTGCATTTCATCACCCCTTCTGCTGGCTTCCTGCCCGCAAGCTGGACACATGATGTGTCGCTTCCAGCCTGTGTCTGTCCCCAGCGTGAGTTATCAGCTCGATTTCAGACAAGGCTTTAAGTATATTTGAAACACAAAGGGGAACAGAATCCTCCTGCATCGTCTCCAGGAGCAGAGTCCAGTCAGAAATATTACAGATTGATCAGTATTTTATCTGGGAAGGAGGATGGCTCCTTAACATCATTAAGTGGTGACCTTTAAAACTCATATTCTCCTGCCAGGCAGATTGGGCAATGGATGGAGCAGAGACGGATGGCGGCGGTGGGGAATAAAATCAATTGTTTGCTGAGATCAGTGCGTGTGTGTTTTCAGTGGCGTGGAGGTCCCTGGGCCACTGTTCACCGTCTCTTTCTGCACATTTCTTTTTTAGAGCAGAATAAATTCTCTTTGGTGCCCAAGATGAATTTTCGGAGTCATATGTCATGTTTTACAAGGGGCTGACAGCACAAATTGGGGGAGAGTAATGGTGCCCAGCCCTAACTCACCGCAATGACTTTATTAGATTCCTCATCCAGAAGCAGATGAGCAGGCTGGATTCTTGGGGGTGTTTTCTGTTGGGAAGCTGATCTGCTTAGTTTCAGCTTTAAATTTTGGCGTGTGATAATGCTCTGCCCGGATTAGGCTGTGAGACACGCTGGGTGGCCGCCCCACAGCCAGGGGTTGGGGTCCATGCAGTGGCTTTACACCACACTGCTCCAGTTCTAGGTCTGGGTCCCCTGGTGCCACCTGCCTGTGGCTTGGGAACGAGAAGGTGTCAATCCCATGCAGATCTAGGCAGGCTTGCCTTGAACCCTCTGACTTTATGTCAGCCCATGGCAGTGTGGTGGTGGGAATCTGCGCGTTCATGCCCTGCACGCAATCTTGTATGTTTTAAGATTGAGAGTTGGGGTTGTTCAGCCTGGAGAAGAGAAAGCTCCGGGGAGACCTTCCAGCCCCTTCCAGTCCCTCAAGGGGCTCCAGGAAAGCTGGGGAGGGACTCTGGATCAGGGAGGGGAGCCATGGGACGAGGGGGAACGGTTTTACCCTGCAAAAGGTCAGATTTAGATGAGATGTGAGGCAGAAACTCTTTGGTGTGAGGGCGGTGAGCCCCTGGCCCAGGTTGCCCAGAGAAGCTGTGGCTGCCCCATTCCTGGAGGGGTTCAAGGCCAGGTTGGACGGGGCTTGGAGCAACCTGGTCTGGTGGGAGGTGTCCCTGCTCAGGGCAGGGCGTAGCACCGGGTGGGCTTTAAGGTCCCTTCCAACCCAAACCATTCTATGATTCTATAAGGTCATGCACGTATATTGCTGGTGCTGCGAAAACAAGATCTTCTCAAGGCAGAAAGCTGGATCGTGGTTGACAGGTGTTGTCCCATGTGTCACAGGCCCACGGCAATGTCTTCATGCTCTTGGCCATCATCTTCTGAGTCCTGCATCCTCCATGGCTCCAAGGTCATGGGCAGGTCCAGCTGCCACGCATGGCAGTGCAGTCCTGGCAGGCGAAGGACATTTGTCACCTGAGCACTTGCAGGTGTTCTGGGACTCGAGCTGTCTGCAGGTGTGTGGGTTGTCACTTGTGCCCGGGTTGGCTTTGCAGCAGCCTGGGAGCCCTCACAGGGCCAGGATCTGAGTCTCTGCTGGGGTGGCAACTTCAGACCCATTGAGCGCAGCCGCCCCTGAGGGGGCCTACACCCCTCTGCTCCCCCCAGCCTGGCGGGTCCAACCTCCCAGGGAGGGCAAATCAACTCTACACGCTACGTGCCCGGAGGGCTCAGCTTGCTCTGTTCCCCCAGACTGGGGCTCAGGTAGGCTATGGTGGGCTCTGTAAAGTGGGTCCAGCCCTCGTGCTGCTGCCCACAGCTTCACTCAGTGCCTGGCAGGCAGGAGAGACGCCCCGGGGGGAAGCAAAAGGGCAAAGTGAGAAGGAAGCAGGTGAACGTCTGGTGTGGAAGGGGTGTAACTGAGGGATTTCTGCTGCCCTGGGGCAGCGGGTGACCAGTGGATGCTGTTTCTGTGGGGCTGGTCAAGGCACATTGCTCCTGCCACAGCCCGGAGCTGGATCCAGTGAGGTGAATCCCAGTTCGGTCTCTCTGCTTCCATTTCTGTTGCCTGCAACCCTGGGGCTCCCAGCCCAGCCTGGAGCATCCCTGCGGGCAGGAGGGATGCCGTTTGGGAGGATGAGACAGGGAGGGGTGGGCTCAGGCAGTCTTGGCGGAGTGGGGGTCAGTGCTGGGGCCGGATCCTGAGCACGGACACATGGCAGAAGGCCACAGTGACCCACTTAGGCCTGGTGGAGGAACAGGTCTGGTGTTCCTCTAGTGGAGGAACAGGCTCTGTGCTAGCTCAGAGCTGTCTCCGCGCCTGCCAAGACACAGTGCAGAGTCATCACAGGGTAACGTGCTTTCAAAGATGAGCAGGGAAGCACTGCATCTTTTTTACGGCCTTCTTCTTTGACCTCTGAGAGGCGGTGGTGAGGACTCGGCGCTCATTCCCACGCGTTCGGCACCGCGGCAGTTTGTTGTTTGACAGCGAGAACGGTCGCTCCTCCGAACCAGAGGCGCGGGGACAGTGGCAGAGAGCACCTGCATGGCAAGGAGGGGTGAGAGGTCCTAGTGGCAGCAGGAGTGGCACGCAGACCAGCTTCGGTCTCCCCTCTGAGGACAGAAATCAGGGTTTTCCCCAAGCCCTGAGCAAATACGGCCGTTGGCACAGCTGCTCCATGCCCCTGCGGTGCATTTGCTCCTTATTCCCCAGGGAGGTGAGGACAGAGTACCTGTGTTTTCGGTGAGGATCTGCCTGACTTTGGGATGTCTTTGCAGAGCTCAGACAGCCCTTAAAGCAGAAGGTTACCCTAATTTATAGTCCCTGGATTTATGGGAGGTATATATCAAGCGAGAGTGTAATAGCTTTCATGCGGCCCATCCGCAGAGGGGGGACTGTCCTGAAGTCCCTGGGAGCAGGGACAGCTGCAGGATCCGTCACCAGTGTAGCTGCTTTAACTCTTTTGCTTCGGAAGCAGGGAAGGGGCGCTCCTGGCACTGCCTCGCAGCGCGGGTGCAGCTTCTGCCACACACCGCGTGCAGGCAGACGCTGAGCCTGCGCTGGGAGGAAGCCGGAGGTGGCGTCCAAAGCACCTTGGCTTCCGGCAGTGGACGGTGAACTTGAGAAGCGGAGATTTCCCCAAGCTCATTCAACCCAGCACGCGGGGCCAGAGGTCTCACTGGTTCCCACCAGGCTCCGGGGGGGGTCCTTCCTGCAGACACCCTGTCCCACACACTTTCTCCATGCTTGTGCCCCCCACCATGGGCATGTTTAGCCTTCCCCCCGCCTCCCTGCACCCATACGCAGAGCTGGTGCTGCTGTTGCTGGGCTCTCTGCCCCTTGGCCCAGCACTGAGGACCTGCCCTGTGGTATCTCCTCAGCCAGCATCAATTTCTTGGTGCTCCTACCTGTGGAAATGGCTTCAGTGTCCCTTGGCTTGTCTGACTTCAGCAGAAGGCTGAAAGAGCAGTTTAGCTCCTGTTTTGCTCTTCTGAGCAGCCAGCGAGCCCTTAGGAGGGTGGGGGTAGAGCCGCAGGGTCTGATCGCTGCTGCACCAGCCCTTTCCTCCTCTCTGTCCCGTGGTGCAGTGCCCCATTACCCCCACCCAGGGCTGCCCCAGGTGATGCCCTGGCCGTGGAGGGGCCCTAGGCAGGAGAGAGCTGAGCTGGTGGTGGGTGGAATCGCTCCGGCTTTGTTCACTTTACCTAGCGGGAACGCAGGGTCCTGGGTGTCGGCCCCATCTATCACGTACCAGATATTCACAGCTGGAAGTCTGGGAGCTGGGGGTCACAGCAGGCATCCCAACGGGAGCTGCTGGGCAAGCCCCGAGTGGCACAGGGGCGAGAAAGGCTCCTCTGGGTCCAATTCCTGATGGCGCTGGAGCCAGGAGAGTTGCATGGGCTGAGCCGGGCTGGAGCAGACGGTATTCCCTGTGGAGGGACTGGCAGAATAACTCCCTTTCTGACTCATTCCTGAGGCTGCAGGCAAGGGCCCGAAGGAGCTGATGGGTGCTGAGGCACTGGAGGGAGTGGGGAAAGGGCGGAGTGAGAGCGTGTGTGGGCGTACACAGGGTCCCGGACACTGGGTGCTGCATCCATCAGCCCCACCGGCCCCGCGCAGGATAGAGAGCACCACACATCCCAAAAAGCATAAACGGCTAGAGCAGCTCAGCTCCCTGAGCTTTTGCTCTCATCCTGAAATCAGGAGGAATCACTTGGGTTTTTGTCACGGAGACGGCAGGGCAGGCTGAGCCCTCTGCAGCTCAGCTGGCCCCGCCGACGGGAGCTGCGCTTTGAGAGCTGCCTTGCAGCGGGCGTAGGAGGATGGTGGTTGCAAAATTCCTGCGGCCCGGGCTCTCGCGTCCTTCCTCCTCCTCTGCAGTCCCGGTGTGGAAATGGCTGGTGCCCACTCTAGAAGGCCGGCATTGCTGCGAGAAGATGGTCTGCTTCTTTAGCAGTTCAGGAGCCGCAGCAGTTACAAAAACTTCTCTTTAAAAATTCATGCTGTTCTGTATCATGTTAAATATTTATTCTTAAGGAACAATGTGTTCCCCCCTCCCCCATTCTGCTATGATACCTATTTTGCATATGAACTGATTAATAATTAAGCATCTACATTTTATTTTGACTAACAGAAGTTGTGCTCCAGCCAATTGGATGCCTGTTGTGTTCTGCTGAGCTGTGAATTCTTCCCTCCCCAGACCGAGGGATCCTCTCTGGTCATGTCTTGCAGCACTCCTGCACTGAGAACCCACGTTGGCCGTGGCCAGTCCTGGACCACCTTCCTATCTGTAACGCTGCCGGGCCCAGGCTCGCCTTGCTATGGAGAAGGCTGTTGGATCACCCTTTCCCTTTACACCCAGCAGGATGCCAGGGTGGTTTCTTCAGCCCCGGCTGTGTTTTCTTCCTGCCTTGTAACTTTGCTGTCTTCAGGTGAAGGTGATGCATTTTTTTGTGATGGAGAGGTTTCCCTTAGGCTGGGGCAGGGAAAGATTGGCGCCGATCCGGCCCGGCAGCCGGCATGCCTGGGTGCCAACGTTCACCTCTGCTGAAGCAGGAAGCGGGGGAAGATATTGGGTGTCCTGGTCCAAAGTCCCAGCTGGCTGCGAGCGCAGAGCTGCTGCGGAGCTGCTGAAGGGCACCAGGACAAACATCGGGTGGTGGCACGAGGTCCCAGAGGACACTTTCTTGCGATGCAGCTTTGAGCTCCTGTGGTCCCCTCTGGGGAAGCCCCTGCTGAAGCTGAGACCCAGACTTCCTAAATGATCCCCAGCGTGGAAGGGGAGACCTGTGTCCTTGAAACAGGCACCTGGCCTCATGACACGAACAGGGCTGCTTAGTCCCTTAGCCTCACTGGATGCACGCTGCTTTGGAAGCAGTCGGTAGGTCCAGCTCCGTAACTGGAGCCTCCCTGCACAACAGGAGCTTGGTCCAAAAGGGAATCATGGTGTGTGCAGGTGCTGAGTATGCACCTCCCCACAGGTATGGGGCCCTTCCCCGATACAGACAGCTCCGGGAGACAAGGGGTAACTGGAGAAAAAGACCTCTCGGCAACCTGGGACCCCGTCCTGCTGCAGGGACAACTCATGGCAGAGCTACGCTGACACCACCACGCTCAGGAACAAGGGCTGAGGAAAGGGCTGCTGCAAGGGCAAACTGTACCCTAGGATTACAAGGAATTAATCCTGCTAAGAAAATTGAATTACTGTTCAGGAGAGATGCTGAAAAAACAGCATTTGTATTCTGTGGGAGATTTCAGTGTTAGCCCCCTCTTCTGCCTGCCCTGTATTTCCCAAGGAAAACCAAAAATGACCCGTAAGTTTTCCCATGGATGGGAAATACAATCCCAGCTGCTTTGCAAACATGGGAGCATCTTGCTATCTGTAATTCTAAATATTCTTTTCACCAATAAAAATGAAGCTACAGGATCCATTTTGGAATAGATGTTTGAGCGTTCAAGAAACAAGGAAATTAAAGCAAATAGTCTTGAAGTGTTTGTTTGGGGAGCTCTGTCAAAATAGATGTGATTGCTCATTGTGGTCCCTTTCAGGAGTGCTGCATTTTCTAAATGCCCTGTCAAAAGCATCTCAGCTGGCTTCTACCCTTTAGTCTGGAATTACAAAATGAAGAGGCAGTGCAAGACCGAGATTTACTAAAGCGTTTGGTGCAGATTCACATGAAATCTTTGTCTCAGCCTGAGTTTTAACAGCCTGGGCTGTAAGCGCTGTCGTAAAGGGCAGAGATTGCCTGGGGGGTTGTAAGCAGAGGGCGAGGATGGGTAGTGGCAGAGTGGGGTGCTGAGCCCGTGCGTGAGGTGCAGGGGACACACGCGGAAATTGGTGTTTCTTATTTAACAGCTTCATTAGGGAGCCGGAGGCAGGCGCACGCAGCATGGTAGTGAATGGCGCAGATGGTGCCGAACTGGGAGGTGTCGTGAACAGCAGTTGGGCGTGTGATGCGGGGCGCCCGGGAGAGACTGGGAGATCAGGGTGACGCTCCGCTCACGGGCAAATGGCCCGGGTCAAAGATGGCCGAGGGCAAAGCTGGCAACGAAATGGCGATGAGGACCAAGGGAGGTGCGTGCTCAGGGGGTTTGGAGGCAGCTTTCCTTCGCCACATGGTGCACGGGCTGCAAAACCCTCCTTCCCTCCAGGAGCTGGGGGAGGCTGTGAGCATCCGTGTCACTTTGTCTCGTGGGCTGCACAGTTTCGTAATTTCGGCAACATCCTGAAAACCTGGGAGCAGAGAGGGCAGCAAGAGGGAGCAGGACCTGGGGATAAGTGGCTCTGTGTTTGCCTTGCCGAGGCTTGCTGTGTGCCCCTGCCCGAGCGTGCGCGTTATACTCTGCTTTTAGGAGGGGAAGGGACCATGAACGTAGAAGTCCCACCTTGAAAGGGCTGGTTTTGGTGGTGTCAGGCACTGGCTGTGGGACCTGCAGGGCTGGTACAGCTCTTTGGCCCCTGCTACGCCTGCGAGATTGGGTGTGGGAATGCAGCTTGTGTTTTGGACGGCCGGGCTTTGAGGGCACGGCAGATGGTAGATGGATGGGCTGCCTTTCCCCTCCACCATTTGTGGTTGTGGTTAATCGCTGTGACTCATCTAATTTCTGGTTTGAATTCTCTGGCTGTAACCTTAAGCCGCTGGATCTTGCTTTGCCATCCTCTGCTAGGTTCAGGAGCCTTTGAGTACCCTGTAGTTTTCTTCCTTGCAAGTGCTTAGGTGCTGTTATCAGGTCACCTCTTTTAGCTTCTCTTTAGAGGAGAGGCAGATCGTGTGTCTTTAACGCCATTTTTTCTGGCTGTTGGTATCATTTTAGGCTCTTCTTTACAACTGGTCCCCTTCTTCAGGCTTGTGCCTTTCTCTACACTCACCTGGGATGTTTTCACGATGGAGCGATACCGTAATCCTGCCTTCCATGTTGCAGTATGGGCCGGTTCCCTTCTGGCCTTGCAGAAGGCCGCTGATGCGTGATCGCGTTTATTGCTGGCGTTCAGTCCCAGCGCTGTCACTTGCGCGACGACACTGGCTGGGTGCTGCATTTTTGGTGAGCAGTTACTGGTTTGGGACATGCCCTGGCAGATTCACGGATCTGGGGAGCAGGAAGAGTTGGATTTGGTGCGGTTTGGACATGGACAATGAAGTGTTGTTTTAATTTATTCCTCTCTGTGTGAAGCTGGCTGGCCCTGTGCTAGCAGTGCCCCCGTCCTCCCCTCTCCTCTCCTCTCCTCTCCTCTCCTCTCCTCTCCTCTCCTCTCCTCTCCTCTCCTCTCCTCTCCTCTCCTCTCCTCTCCTCTCCTCTCCTCTCCTCTCCTCTCCTCTCCTCTCCTCTCCTCTCCTCTCCTCTCCTCTCCTCTCCTCGGACCGCAGCAGCCTCTCTCTCTCATTTCCCCGCTGTTCCATGCCAGTGCGCGGTGCAGGGGATGCAGGGGGCTTTTGGCTTTGCTTTCTCCCAGCCTGGGAGGAGGCAACATCTGCAGCCTCCACTCTTGCACTGGGGAGCTCAAGCTGTAGCTAATGCCTGAGCCCGGGCCTTAATGGAGGTGGTTAAAATGGTCAAAATAGAGGTCAACTGGCTTTACTCCTACAAGCCCTTTCCTTTCCAGCGCAGTTGCCCAGCTGCCCCAAGTCTTGGGTCCAGGTTCATTGGAGGACACCCAGTGCGGGGTGGCAGAGGCAGGGCTTGGGCTCAATCCCAATTCCCTCCACCAAGGACTGGCTCCCAACCCCTCTGAGATGCAAAGGCCATGAACTTGCTATGTCTCCCAAAGACAAGCCGGTACCCAACCTGTTCGTGAGAGCTGGAGGGAGCTGCCTCCCGATCCATCCTGGATGAAGGGAGGGGAATGCCATTCTCCTGGAGGAGTAGGAAATCCAGGCTCAGCTGGAGAAAGATGACATGCCAGGGCCCTGGACCACCCAAGAGAGCTAGAGACCACGGCCAAACA
This sequence comes from Larus michahellis, assembly GCF_964199755.1. Lineage (NCBI taxonomy): Eukaryota > Metazoa > Chordata > Aves > Charadriiformes > Laridae > Larus > Larus michahellis. The sequence continues at coordinate 1,292,894 of NC_133908.1, forward strand.
AGGGAACTACTTGCATTTGGCACCGTTCATCCCTGATAGTCCTGCTGGGCTGCATCTGCTCTCACCGGCCCAGAATCCCAGCTCATTTCTTCTGCTGGCAGAGCAAAGGCAGCTGAGGCTCGGATAATGAGAACAACGTGCCAATGCCAAGGGAGAGCAGCACTAAGACTTAAGACCAGAATTGACCTGGGTGGGACCTGACTCCAGCTTGCAGGGACCAGGGATTGCCCTGGTGCCAGCTCAGGCGCCTGCTGCTGCCCCCCGTGCCAGCCATCACTCCTCAATTTTACTCAGAGTTGGTTGCCCTTCCTTCTGCCGTGTGGATTGCTGCCAGGATCAGATCGCTGGGTTGGCAGGTCCCCCTGTTTTGTTCCATCACTGGGAGCTGTGGTAGGTCCAGGAGAAATTCCCAGGAGCCTGTTGGACATGGTTATCCTGGGATGCTGAGCTGGAACGATCAGAGTCCTTCAGCGGGCCTGCCTTCAGGGCAGTGACAGTTTTAATGGCTGGTTTTAAGTTTGAAGGAAAAACAGATGGTGCCTAAATTGCCGGGACATAGTAGGAACTGCAGGTGTGTGTCCACACACGTGGCATGTAGCAAAAGCAGGTGTACATGGGAACAGAAGTTTCTCTCTCTTCTTTCGTTGCCCTGAAAATCTGCCCAGTGAAACCCCCCTATGGTTCTGCGGACTCCTCCTTTGTTCACACTGAGCTCCGTGAGTTTTGCAGAAATACTCCCTTTCACTGTGAAAATGTAGGCAAAGTGAAAAATCACATTTTCACAGCACTCGGGGCAGGGAAGGAACATATGAGCAGGGCTGGGGGTGAGCCAGGAGCCTTGCTAATAGAGGTCAGCACCTCTTCTTTGGCTCAGGACCCTTTCCTGAGATGGCAGACGCTGCCCTGGCAGACTTTGGTGGGCGGACGGCTTTCCCTTGGGCCGTCCTGGTACCCCTGCCTGTGAGCTGGCCCAGGGCCCTGCCTGACCCTCTGTCTGCTGCCATGGTCCTCGCTGGCCACCAGCAGACAGGCTGGGATACGGTTCCCTGTCTGCAGAGGGCGAGCAGAGGCACGGAGGTGCAGAGATGATGGCTTTGCAGGTGTGTGAATGGAGACAAAACTTGGGCGGTTGGACAGCAGTGTTTGATTTTAGATGGAATGGGCTCAGATCCTACAAAACCCTACTCCCGGGAGAGACAGCACCCACTCACCCATGGTCAACCCACAGTCGTCTGGTCCTGCTGTCATCCTGTGCTGAGCTTCTTGGTGTCTGTCTCCTTCCTGAGGCATATGGTGACACTCAGCGTCACTTGCCCTGTTGTCCATGTCTCTACATGGACAGTCTCATGCTGAGCTCTTCCCATTGTCCCTATCAGCAAGGAGAGCCGCAGTGGGTAGAGGCACCAACAATGTCATGGCTGGTGCAGAAGCAGGCATGAGCCCGTGCTCAGCTGGAAGGAGCACAGGTCCATATGTCCCTTAGCCAGGAGCTTGTTCCTACTCCAGCTGACAGACACAGAGTTACACCTGAGTCTGCATAATACCTCCAGGCAGTCCATGCTTATTCTCCTCCTTTTCAGGTATTTCCATGGGTTTCAGGTGAAGCCAGGCCAGGGCTATGCTAGCAGCAAAGCTCTCCTCGACATCGTATAGGAAAAGCTAATAACTCCTTCCGCTCCTATGCTCTGTGCCAGGCTTGTCTCCTGGGAAAGTCCCCTCTTTAAATAGCAGACTGAGTGTTTTTAGGTTGCACAGTGGTTTTGCAAAGAATTGCATCAAGGACTCTTAGTGCTTGACCTTTCGCATCTTGCTGCAATTTCTGAGTGTGAGGCTCAGGCTGTGAAGTGTCTGGAAGCGCCGCCAACCCCACGCAGCCTGTTCTCCTCGGATCCTAGGGACCTGCCCTGGCATCCGCACCTGGTGCTTGTGATGGGGACCGTGGAGACCTGGAGCACCCATTGCACAGATGGTGTTGCTGAAAAGTGCCGTGCCTGCTGAGAGGGGCACATCTCAGACTCAAGATGCGGCGCCTGCTGCGCATGTTGTGCCTGCACTGTTCCAACTCTGGGAAGACACAGCATGATGGTGCGAGCTGGGGCTTGCTGCTGTTTGACGTATTGGGTCTGTAATTTCCTCTGGCTGAAGTCAGCTGAGCCAAGTGGCACCAGAAATGCAGGCAGTACGAGCATGGGGAGGCAGAAGGCACCTCAGGCCTGTGCAAGAGCAGACCCAAGAGCCTCCAAACTGGAGGAGAAGGTCATAGCACCATGCAGGAGTTGGGACCTGTGTGGGGCAGGCTTCCTTCCCAGGAGGTGAGAGGGGCAGTCAGTAGGGTTGTCTGCCTGCAGAGGGTCTAGCACAGAGCTAGACCCATGGTGGTCCCATGTCCACCATGGCGACACCAACCCCAGCTCAGATACCTATCTCTGAGTGTTGTAGTGGCTCACGGCTACTAAGGCCCATGCAGGAGATGACACGTGAGTGAAAAGGGTTCTTCAGACTGATGGGCAAAGGTTAGATAAGGGTTGGTGCCAGGAGCTGGAGCAAAAGCACATGTCGTTGAACAGGAGCAGGAGGTAGCTGCTGTGCCGAGGGGGATGGTGTGTTGGGTGTCACTGGCGGGTTCAGTGGACAGATTTTGCATTTCCCTCTTGGTCACCTCTGAGCTTGAAGCAGAATTAAATCCAGGTGGTCTTGTGGTCTCTGCAATGCTGGAGGTCAGAGAACACGGCTGTCTCCTAGGGCTTTCCAGCCAGTGACTGTGGACCTAGAAGGGATGCTGCCTTACGGGCAGGATTATTCTGCCTTCAGCCCCCTGACCTGTCTCCTGCCTGGCCAGACCCCTCAGCTCGCCCCGTGGCCCACGCCGTTGCTGGAGATCAGCGACCGGGCTTGTGGGCTCCATCCCTTGCCTTGCAGAGGATTGCAGTGGACTGCATGGGTTCAGAGGAGGAAGATCCTCGTTGAAGGTACATACGTTGCCCCGGACGCTGTTCCTGACCCAGCTGGAGGATCTGGTGGTCTGAATGAGCCCAGATCTGCTTCAAACTCAGCTTTGCACAGGACTGCCGATGTGCGCGGGAAGTGGCGATGGCTGAGCTGTGGCCAGGGGCTGTTATGTGCAGAGAAATCAGGGTAAGCACAAAGCAAATGGGGAAATAAAAGATGTTTTTAAAATTTAAATTAGTTTTATTTCTTTTCATGTTGCTGGTCTGCATTTTCTTTTCGTCTTACAGGCTTGTGCTGCTAAATTGGTTGTTTTGTGCTTGCTTCTTTAATTAGTTTCTTAGCAGTTTCCCAGCTTTTCCATAGAGACTTTGTCTTCTGAAGAAGTTTATTTCTTAAGGTTAGTCCTTAAAATACTCATCCATACTGAAAAGCAGTGCCAAAGCCCAGGGAAAAACTTTGCGTACAGGAGTGATACAGACACATTTGCTGAGCAACAAACTCCTCTTCCTGATGCGCTGAGGAGTCTCCCAGTGAGAGAGCCAAGGGGCTTTGGTTTGACCACATCCCATCACAGCTTGCCGGTTGAATTTTTGGGGGCTTTGGCTCCTCAAGGAGTTAAAAGCTTTAGAAAAGCCTTCCTAATTCCCTGCCGCTGGAAGTAGGAGGCTAATTTTATACCGCTTCATTTGGAAATGTCAACTTGTGTGTACAAGAATTTTACAGCAACTTCGTTCATGCATTGAAAACTGAGATCACTTTTTAATCGTAACAAGGAATCAATTTGTTTTGAATGCGCAATGATTTTATGCCACTAAGAGAGAAGATTTTTTAATTTATATATAATAAGCCCATGGTATTGTCCGTGTTTTGAATAATCCATATCTTTCTTGTTGCCCTGCCTCAGAAAAGGTGCTGTAGTAAAGGAAAAGCGTGTGAGAAGGGCAGCCAGGATGATCAGAGGTACAAAATAGGTCTTGGATGGGGAAAGACCCATGTAGAGGTTTTTACACTTTTGGAGACCTTTTACACAAAGATCTCCAAAGCAATGAGTGGGGCAGGGCAGATGAGCAGAGAGTAATTAGTTTCTATTTTTAACGGTGGTAGCACTCGGTAAAATGGTGAGGCCGGAGTTTCACGGCACATCCATCGCTTCTGGAAGTCTTTGCCCCAGGATGCTGCGAGACTCAAAAGAGAAGAGTGAGTTTAAAGAGAGGAAAGGCAAACTGGCTTTCCAGGATCCATTGGTGGCCATAAAGCGGACAGTTCGTGTGCAATCCCGATTTTGGAAGTCTCCAAACCGTTGACTATTACCTCTGACAGTGTGTCAGGGGAAGGGCTATCATAGTCCTGCCCTGTTTCTCCTGCTCTTGCCCAAGTGCAGGCTGCTGGCTGTGTCAGAGCCAGGATGAAAGCTCTGATGGTCTTTGTTCTGGTTCAATATGCCAGTTCTTGTATAAAAAAAGAATTTAAAAAAGGGTTCACAGGAGCAGCTAAGACCCAGATTCAGAGCTGCTTCAGTGTTGCAGAAACAAGGATTTAACTTTTAGAAGCTTGAGATTTCTTTCTCTCTCTTATCCGTCTTTCTTTTTAACGGATTTCTAAAATTACAATAAAGCATCCCACGGATGTTTTGTTTTTTTTTTTCTGGTTGGTTTATTTTGTGTGTGTGTGTGTGTGCGTGCGGGCGTGAAAATCCGCAGTCCATGGGTGCTAACTGCTGGGTTTCCAAAGACAGACAGGCCATGCAGTTGCTCGGTAAAGCGCATATAAATCACACAGCGAACATAAGTAGCGTAAAACATTGCAGATGTTCTGATGCAGTATGAATTACTTTTAAACAAATGCTCCCAAATAATAGTCGTATTGCCTTTCCTAGTTCGTTGTGGTCTGATCTATCAGGTGGAAGCTTTGCTGTGAGGGTGATGGGAACAGCAACTCGCCTTCCCCAAGCTATCTCTGAGCTGGAGGGGCCTGGCTGTCTCCTCCCGAGGACGTTTCTCTGTCGTCAGGACATCTAATGTTACCGGTCCAGAAAAGCAGGATGGTGACAAGTGCTTGTCCCAGGTTTCTGGACTCTCACTGTGTGTGCTGGAGCGGCAGTCGCTCTGGCTAGACCACCAGGCGCCTGTAGCAAGATGGTGTCACCATGGGACCACTGTCCTGCATCTGACAGCTTGTCCTGGAGATCACACCTGCCTCTCGTGGGGTTAAAAGAATAAAAGTTTGGCCGATTTCACCAAAGTCAAAGGGATCCTCCAGGGTGTTCCTAATGATGGCCTTTATAAACCCGTTGTTAGAAAAAGTTCGCAGAATGTAATATGTAGTTAAAGTCAACCAGCAAACCTAGCTCCGCTCCCAGCTCTCAATCTGGGTGACTCCCTCTGGTCTCTGCTCCACCACAGCCACCCCTCCTAGCATCTCCTCCTGGGCAAAATGAGGGTGGAGACACCAGGGGCCTGTCCGGGCTGGCTGACTGATGGTGCGTGCCCTTGGCTGTGGGGACCACAGAGCTCCGATGCAGGATCCAAAGGTGTCCTGGGGACTCTGGAGTCATTTCCATCCACAGCACAGACATCGTGTCGAGGATCTTTTTATTCTACTGCTGTTGGAGCTTCCTTATATTGGGGTCTTGCCACTAGCCTTTGAGCATCTGCAGGCCGGCTAACAAAATGCTCTTAAGGTGATTTGAGAAGAAATCACTTTGATGAACAGAAAGGGACCCTCAAGAGCTGATTTTCTACCCCTTTACTTCTTGCAAGAGGTAATTGAACTGCAGTTGTAAGAACATATTGTAACAGTTTGCAAATTACAACTGCAGGAGGTCCTTGGTGTCCTCTCGCAGGTTGAGCGCAGAGTCCCCCCTCCTCACCAGCACACCTTGCAAGAGGAACCTTTTCACTGCTTCACAAAGAACGTGCAGAAAGAGTATTTCAGAAATCATTGTTTATTCAATATTTACGACAACCCTGAAATTCAAATTAGGTTGCAAAAACCAGCACACAGGTGGTTACAGTGTTACAACACCATTTCTAAATGACCTTCCTGGAACCCTTGTTTTTCATGGTTTCATAGTCCCCTGGTTGCAAAGCTCTGATGTTGCCTTGCAGCGCTGTACTTCGGCACTTACCCTGAATTTACTGCCACCCGTTTCCTCAGTCCCTCCAGCAGGAATGTGTTGTACCCCCGACCTTGACTTGCCACAGTTTGAGGAGGAAGGTGGCATGCCCATCTCTCCCAGGTTTCTGACCCAGGTCAGCAAATAGCTTGACATCTCCAACGTGTTTGGAGTGCCCCAGGACTGAGTGGCCTACAACAGACAGTGAAATCTGTTAATCGTATCCGAAGTGTCATGGGTTTTAGGGTATGTGTACAGATACCTGTATAAGTAGTCTCAGTGAGGTCTCGGTCTAGACATCACCTTCTTAACCCTCAGGCCCAGCAAGGCCCAGTATGGATGTTGTGCCTTCCTCTCACCACCCTGATCTCTTGTTAGCAGCTACCACCTCGCTGCGAGACCACGGGGTTCTCTTTCTGTTCTCCTTCTTGTCCGCAAACACACCAGGTTGGGCGTGAGCACTTCCTTCAGGGCTTCCTGAGGCGTCACCGATGGAGATGGCGTCCTCCGGTGCCAATGTTTGCGTTCCCCAAACCAGCTTTCGCATCGGCCAGCAGATGCTCACCTGCTCTGGCCCCGCAGAGGTCCGGCCCACCAGTCTCCAAAGCAAAGAGTAGAAGAGCAGCCGTTGTGTTTAGCGTGAAAGTAAAGGAAGTAAAAGCTGTGTTTGGAGCACCAAAACTTTACCGCCACCTTCTAGGTTTCTCTTCTCCGGCAGCTGGAAGGGGACACAAACCTGACCAAGGTTTAATTCAGCCTGTGGCTTGGGCGTGATCTCTGTAGGGTGTCCTGTGGCCCTTCCCTGGGAGGCAGCGGCGCATTTTCCACAGGCCGTCTGCCACCCCTGTGTGCGTCTCAGCACAGGCCAAATTCCAGCTGGCTGGCTGTGGGGGAGTTGCTGCCTAGACAGGAGCCATGTCTCGGCTATTTTTTTTTATTGCTTGAACATGCATTTGTTGTATCAGGCGGTGAGGAGAAGGAGCAGCTGTAATGTCCAGCCCCAGTCCCATCGTGTGCCCCGCCGACCCTGGGAGGGAGCCGGCTCTTCCCCTGCTGCTGTGGGTTTCTCCGGGGTTCACAACGTGGGCGGAGGTGTCCCAAGCAAAGGCTCTGAACACCTCCCTCTGCCCTTCCTCAAGCTGGGATAATATTTTTGCACTCCCCCATGCTTGTGCTGAAAGCATTTACAGGAGATTAGCGACACGTTTATATGTGCTATGTCACCTCCCAAACACTGCTTGCTTTCTGCGGAGCGTTACAAAGCAGTTCTGGCAGCATGTGGGCTGGGGTTGCCACCCGGGGCTGCTTTCAGGCACTCTGTGGTGTCACAGGTTTATCCCTTCCCCTTGCCCTTGAGCAAAACCCTCTTGGGATGCCTGAAGGCTCACCTGCCTTGTAGCTTCACGTCCCGCCTCCCTTCACAGAATCACAGAATCACAGAACGACAGGGGTTGGAAGGGCCCTCTGGAGATCACCCAGTCCAACCCCCGGCCAGAGCAGGGTCACCCACAGCAGGTGGCACAGGAACGCGTCCAGGCGGATTTGGAATGTCTCCAGAGACGGAGACTCCCCCACCTCTCTGGGCAGCCTGTGCCAGGGCTCTGCCACCCTCACAGCAAAGAAGTTCCTCCTCATGTTGAGATGGAACTTCCCATGGTCACGTTTGTGCCCGTTACCCCTTGTCCTGTCCCTGGGCACCACTGAGAAGAGCCTGGCCCCATCCTCCTGACACCCCCCCTTTCAGTATTTATAAGCGTTGATAAGGTCCCCCCTCAGTCGTCTTTTTTCCAGACTGAAGAGACCCAAATCCCTCAGCCTTTCTTCATAAGAGAGATGCTCCAGTCCCCTCAGCATCTCGGTAGCCCTTTGCTGTCCCCTCTCCAGCAGTTCCCTGTCCCTCTTGAACCGGGGAGCCCAGAACTGCACCCAGCACTCCAGGTGCGGCCTCCCCAGGGCAGAGCAGAGGGGGAGGATGACCTCCCTCCACCTGCTGGCCACGCTCTTCTTGATGCCCCCCAGGACGCCATTGGCCTTCTTGGCCACAAGGGCACGGTGCTGGCTCAATTGCTTGACACAATTGCTTGCAGCACTAGCACCAGGGCTGCAAGGATGCGGACCCCGGGGACAGTGGGGAAGAAGGAGAGGGAGCTCCCTGGAAGGCAGCGGAAGCCAAGGGGACGCATTCCCCTCTCTGCTGGCGTGGAGGAGGCACTCTGCCCGCACGCCGGCCGCAAAAGCCATCCTCCTGGCACCGAACCGTGTCCTTGGGTGTGAAGGGCTCAGCACAATGTGCAGCACCCAGCTCGCGGTGTTGACACAGGCTCCTGGGAGAACAGCATCGATACTAGGTGAATATTAATACTAACAGGAGGAGGCAGAACCATTGTTTACCCTGCTTTTGTTAATCAGTTTGTTTCCATTCGTGATCCCAAAAATAAAATTAAAAGGCTCTGTTTACACTGCTGAATTATCATCTGCTCCAGCAGGTAAAGCACTTTGGCAGAGAATTAATGGAGCCACGGACAGATTTGTGTCAAAAATATGTGCATATTTTCCCACCGAAGGATTTGTTTGAAATGAGCTGGAATCTCATGCCTTTGTGTTTAAATAAAACATCATCCACCAACCACCCACACACGCTGCTGGGATGCTGTGGCCCTGAAACAAGTTCACCTTTAAAACAGCTGAGTTGGAGGCTCTGCCCGTGCTAGATTCAAAGGTGATTTTCCAAGACCAAAGATGGCCTTGGAGGGTAGCTTAAGGATTCAGAATATGCTTGTAGGAAAAATCCAATCCTGATGCCAAAGAAAGACGGGAGAGTGTGCACAGGGCTTCAGTTTCTCCTTAAGAGCTTGTGCTAAATTGTGCTGGGGGGGGAGGGCAGGTATTTCTGTCTCGACAGCAAGAGCCAAATTATCATCCCTGGTGCCGCAGTGCAACCCAGCACAGAATGGGGCCCTCGCACCTGCCTCGGAAGGCTGAAAAATCCAATTCTGATCATTTTTGCTCCAGCAGCACTAAATTTATAACCCAGCACAAGGAAGACAAGATCTAAAAACCAATTTAGCAAAAAATAGCCTTTGCAACTAAAAATTAATGCTTCGAACGGCCTAAATGAAGCTTGAAAATAGCTTTTTTTTTCTGCTCCAACCGATGATTCACGTGCCTATTTGCAAACAATTCAAATGCAGTAAATTGAGAGGAAATATAAATCAGGTTCCTAAGTGAAGCTGCATAAATCCAATAAATGATTGATGAGAGAATCCTGTTTTAAGACGCTGCTGTCTGTCTCCAGTGCTGAGGCAGAAAATAATGGGGCCTTCGCCTCTTTGGGCTGTGCTGAAGGAAGCGGGTTTGCACCGACCTCTGATCCCCGCTCAAGGTCAGATGCAGCTTTCTCTCTCCACCTGTCCGAGCTGCCCAAAAAAAGAACTGCAAAAAAAGGCTGTGCTCACCCAGGGACCTGGCAGGGATCGTGACGGTCTCTCCCCCAGGGAGGAGGAGGAGGAGGAGGAGGAGGGGAACGGACCCACCATCTGTGCTGCAGAAGAGCCAGAGCTCGCAGTGCAACCCTGCAAAGGGTCCGGTGGTCCCAAAGAAACGCGGCTACCCGCATGGCCCCGCTCCTGCAATGCACCAAAAGCATGGCTCAGGCCAGCCAGGAGCTGTGCATCGCTGACGGGTCTCAGGGCAAAGGAGCTGATGTGTCTGAGAAATGCTGCTTCTGCAGCAGGACTACGCTCCTCGGCTCTTACAGGGGACAGGTCTGGGGCTGGACGTGCCCTGGTGAGAAGCTCTTGGCCCCTTCGTGTGCTCTGCTGCTCTCTGCAAGTAGGGACGTGTGTCCCCTGCTGGCACAGGGGAGGTCTTGGCTCCGATCTTGGAGCCCAACTGCAACGGCAAGGGCAGCTGGAAGGGTAGCTGGAGTTGACGTGCTCCCAGACCTGATGAGTGTGTCAGACGAATGGGAGCGCAGAGACATGAAGACATACCCAAAAATCTACCCAAGAATTACCCAAATCCAGCCAAGCCTCCTGCATGTTGCGAGCTATGCTGGGGGTGCTGGCACAGTGCGGCGTCCAAGCCTTTGCCTGGAGGTGCAGGGGACGACCCGCTGTATATGGGAGCTGCTCGCCAGGCAGGGATTGTGGCCAGGACATGTGTCTCGGTTGTAGTTCTTGGTCTTCATTCCTTGTTCTCCCTGTAAGCGGCAGCTCCAGTGACCGTGCCTGGGGTGCTGGGAGGTGTGTGCTCTTGCCCGGCTCCATTCCTGGCATGGAGCCACCTGAGCAATGTGCAGGGCAGGCAGCCAGCAGACCCCGCGCCGCCAAGACACCAGCTTCTGACCCGGTGACTGGTGTGAGCGCCGAGCATGCAGCGAGTGACGAGTCTTCAACACACCAACAGCTCATTTAGCAAATCCCATTTAGCAAATACTCTGAGAAATGGAGGGGATCTGGGTACCCCATCCAGCTGCCAGCATCCTGCCTCCAGCACAGGACTGCTGCCAGAATATGCCAGAATGTCCCCTGAAGGGCCAGTTGCTCGTCCTGCTTGGGTTGAGCAGCTCATTTGCAGGCCGAGATGTGCCACACGCTGCTGACGCAGCCCTGAGGGCTGGCAGTCACGAGCAGCTTTTTCCGTCCACAGAGCGGTGGATGCGTGAGGAAAAGGACAAACCTCATACGAGTTGCTCTGCAGCCCTAGAGCGGAGTACGATGTTTCTGGGGTGCCACTTTTCCCATCACTTCTGGGGATGGGGATGGAGAACCTGGGAAACAGCAGGCTCCTGGGGACCATGAGGTGCTGGGCTGTGCCCCACTCTCCCTGCCTTGAGCTGTGTCAGCTTGGTCACCCCTGAATAGAACTTGCATTTCACCTCAACCTTTGCCCTCAGCCTGACCCACCATCAGGTTGCCAAAAATGGGAGGGGAGAGGATGGTTTGCTCAGGGAGGCAGCAGGGCAGCCAGCAATGTGATGCTCCACTGCCAAGGCGCTGGAATATCCTAAGAAAAAACAGAGCCTCGTTGATCCCTGCTTTGCATTGGGACTGGGAGGTTCAGCCGCTTTTTTCTGCACCTGACAGGTCAAGAACAGCTGCCACCGGCTCCTGCTTCCAGGCAGCCTGGCATAAATCAGCATCAGTGGAACGAGGTGGCTTGTCTCCGCTCCAGGTTGTCCCTGTTTGGATTTGGCTCTGACACGGTTTTCATGAAAAATTTACTTTGTGAGAAAATGGATTTTCAATCAAACCAGGCATTTCTGCATAAAATATTGTTCGCATTGACATTTTCCTATTTTTTTTTTCAATGATACAGTTCCCTCCTTTCTTCTCCCACCATCTTCCAAAGAGACAAGCGCAAAAATAATTCAGAAGCAGTGTTAATTTTTCAGTGAAAGTGTCTGGGTTTGGGTAACAGAGGACTGCATATTTTTAGAGGAAATCAAATATTTTTCATCAAAACAGAAGAAAAAGTCAGTTTTCGGAAGTGAAACCAACAACTGCTAATGTAGTGGGGAAATTTATAACTATCTGGTGAATGGTTTGAATAGTTTGCAGAGAGAAATTGGGGACTGGCCAGAAAGTGGCCAGCACGGGAGGAGGATGCTGTGTCCCAGCCAGACCCTCGGCTCTACAGCCCTCACCATGCAGAGCACGGGGGGAACGGGGGCAACAGCATCGGTGTCCTGGGGTCCCTCCTCTTGATCATGGCCAAAGCCCGAGATGCCCAAGGATACACTGCGACCATTCTCCTGCTCTCAGCAGGCTGTGCCCGGTCTTCCTTTCCATCCTAATGAGGCTGGATCAGGCACCAAATTAATCTGCTCCGGTGACAAACAGCATGCTGGGCACGGGAACAAGGAGGCGGTGTCTGGGATCCCGGGGGACGCCTGCTCCGTCGTGGAGCTGATTTCCACGCACCCCACATGGGCTAGCTGCTGCTGGGGAGATTGCCAGCCCCCGGTGCCCTAGATTCAGCTTCCTTCTGCCCTGTTTCTGCCTGACCCTCTGACAGGCCGAGGAAAGCTCGGCTTTCCAAAAGCTCCGTGTGACAAAAGTCTCTTACAAAGGCAAAGGCTTGGCTTCATCAAGCCATGACGGATGGCCCGTGTATCCGCCCAGGCACAAGTGAGCATCCCTCAGCAGGCGACTGCGGGTCCTCCATCCTTTGGGTGTTTGGCTCAGCTGGTGCAGGGCTTGGGGCCAGCACCGTGAGCCCAGCGCCGGGGCTGCAGCCACAAGGCAGCCACACAGGACCAAGCAGCAGTTTCGGAGATGTGCGGAAGAAAGTGTCCCACATTCCTACCCATGTGTTTTGGGGGGCAGAGACTGCATCTCCCCACACAACCCTTTGCGTTTATCACATAATCATAGAACTATGGAATGGTTTGTGTTGGGAGGAGTCTTAAGGATCATCTAGTTCCAACCCCCTGCCCTGGGCAGGGACACCTCCCACCAGCCCAGGTTGCTCCAAGCCCCGTCCAACCTGGCCTTGAACCCCTCCAGGGATGGGGCAGCCACAGCTTCTCTGGGCAACCTGGGTCAGGGGCTCACCACCCTCACAGCAAAGAATTTCTTCCTAATATCAGTGGGGAAGGTCTCTGGGGAATCCCCAGCTGTCCTTGCTGAAGTTATCTGGTGGTGACTCATAATCTGTGATTCCGCAACAGCCCTGAGCTGGGGCTTCATTCCCGCTCCCTGAGCCGGCTCATCCTGGAGGCAAAGTGTGCCGGCGGGGACGAGGCCGTGGCTACCTAGAGAAGTTGAAGCTGTCAAGGCACCGTACTCCATCTACTGCTTGGGGAATCCTGCTGGCTGCCCTTTAAGGAGCAGAGAGCACTCCAGAGAGGCCTCGGCAAGATTCACCCTGCCAGCTGTGGCTGGCAGCTGGCTGGGCACGCAGCCTTGGGAAATTCTTGCTGTTTTCCAGCTCTTGCTCTTTTGCAGGACTAGGAGAATTTCTCAGTGTAGAGACATTTGTCAATTTGCATAATTAAAGCACTGCAAACTCATCCAGATTCACAGATCCCTGCGCTGGCTCCCCTGAGACTCACCACTTCTCTCCCATGAATTATTTATCGGCAGCACTGTTTCAAACGGGCCCCTTTGTCTGCTGCGTTTGCTCCAGATTTCATCTCTCCAAGGTGGAGACGATGCTGTGGTCCTCTGAGGCAACGTGTGGGGAAAGGAACAACTCCATTTGCCACAGCCTTCCTTTTACCCTGCCCATCAGGTTAGAAGAACAAGCCCCTTGAAACTGCGGGGATGCCTGTGGAGAGTGAGCTGACGGAGAAGCCTGTGCCGGCAGCGGAGGTTCCCCTGGAGCTGCCTCGGGCAGGGCAGCGCAGCCGGCGGTGGGGCTGGGGTCTCCGCACGCGTTGTGCCTCTGGGGGCATCCTCAGCAGGGGCTCTTGGGGCGCCCAGCACCTCTCTGCCCCTGTGCGGTCGCCCACCCACAATCGCAAAATCGTAGAATTGCCTGGGTTGGAAGGGACCTTTAGGGTCACCGAGTCCAGCCATCAACCCAATGCTGCCAAACCCACCACTAACCCGTGCCCCTCAGCTCCACGTCTGCCCGGCTTTTAAATACCTCCAGGGATGGCGACTCCACCACTGCCCTGGGCAGCCTGGACCAATATTTGACAACCCTTTTGGTGTAAAAATTTTTCCTAATATCCATCCTAAACTGCCCCTGACGCAACTTGAAGCTGTTTTCTCTTGTCCCATCGCCTGTTCCCTGGGAGAAGACCCCGACCCCCCCTGGCTACCCCCTCCTTTCAGGGGGTTGTAGAGAGTGAGAAGGTCTCCCCTCAGCCTCCTTTTCTCCAGGCTGAACACCCCCAGCTCCCTCAGCTGCTCTCACAGGACTTGTGCTCCAGACCCCTCACCAGCTCCGTTGCCCTTCTCTGGACACGCTCCAGCCCCTCAGTGTCTTTCTTGCTGTGAGGGGCCCAAAACTGCGCACCGTATTCGAGGTGCGTGGGACGCTGGGGCTCTGCGTGGGCCAGGCTGGAGTGCCTCTCCATCCCCGCACGGAGGCAGCCTGTGAGCAGCTGGGCACCCCCAGCTCTCCTGTGAGCTCCCTCCCCTGCTCCCGGCACGCTTTGCCTCTAGTGAAAGCTTCCATTAACTGGCTCGCTTGCTAGAAACCACATTTCCCTGGGTCAGGCACTCAAAAAATAACAGATAACGCCAGAGAGAAAGCCAGAGAGCCAGAGGAAGGCAGGAGCAAGCGGTAAGTACATAGAGAGCTCGCTCGTGTTTGCGGGCTCTCCCCGCCGGAGCCGAGTGTGTGCTTGTAAATCCCACATCAGAGGAGTACAAATATTTGTGCTGCAGAAACACTTCTGATGAAGTCCTGGAGCTCCCCTTCTCCGTTCGTTTTAGCCTTTCGGAGGCCCGTTTGCTTCTGGGTGGGTGGGAGCTCCGCAGACAGCGTGGCTCCGGCAGGCAAACCCCTCCGCACCTGAATGCTGCAGCTCCTGCCTTGTCCCATGGCTGTGACTGTCCCTGCTGGCAGCATCCACAGCACTGACCAGCAGAGAGGGGCAAAGAGGGGGCTGCTTTCCCTGCATTTCCCAGCAGCGCCTGCAGAGCAGAGTGGGGCCAACGCAAGAGTGAAATAAAAACACAGTGGTGCCAGCGCGGAGTAAATCAGAATAAGTCCAGGTGTCATCTGCTGTGTGCAGCTTTGCTAAGCAGTGGTGCATAGAATCACCAAATGGTTTGGGTTGGAAGGAACCTTAAAGCCCACCCAGTGCCACCCCCTGCCCTGGGCAGGGACACCTCCCACCAGCCCAGGTTGCTCCAAGCCCCGTCCAACCTGGCCTTGAACCCCTCCAGGGATGGGGCAGCCACAGCTTCTCTGGGCAACCTGGGCCAGGGGCTCACCCCCCTCACAGCAGAGAATTGATCTAGTGAGATCAAAAGATCTAGTCTAAAAGATCTAGTCTAAACTAAAGCAAGATGCCCTAAGGATGGAGCAGCTGAGCATGGGATGGTGCTGGGGCAAGGAGTGGTCCAGCAAGACCAGAGCTGCCCTTTCCAGTCTGATATGCTGGACTGACGTTCCAGCTGGGACTGGACCTGCTGAGGGAGTTCACAGTTGCAAATTCAACCCTAAAAAGTTGCGATCTGCCCACGTTACAGCTGCCTGTGCAGCTCTCATCCCCTCCCCGCCCATGAATATGTATGTGTAGCGACGTGGCTTTTAATAACGTAAGCACTTGCTCTTCGATCTCCCGGAGCTGTGCCAGCCCCGAGGCTGCCACGGGAGGCAGAGGCGGCGGCGGGGGCTCCACCAGGAGCGGAGCCCCCTGTGCTTTGGCCCTTTTAGCCCTTTGGCCGCCGGCCGAGCCGGGCTGGGGGGGCTCCCGGTGATGCTGGTGGTGGGCTTCACTGGACGTACAGTTGAAGGCTTCGTACCAGGAGGCTGGAGCGTTTATTGTGGAGAGCCCCAGCCCTCGCTGTGCTCATCAGAAGGTGTGATCACGCCTGCAGCGGCGAGGCCCGCCTGTGTAATTTTCAGCTCCTATCCCCTTCGTTAAATCAGACGAGGCGAGAAATGGTACAATGCAGTTGGGGGCTATTGTGAAAAACCTCTGCAAAGGATTTTCACAGTGTGATGGAAGCTAGAATATTCATCTGGGCTTCTTAGTTTTTATTTTTATTTATTTATTTTTTTTATTCCTGGAGACTGCTGTTGCTGATGTATTATTTATACAGCAGGAAATTAGACTCTGAGGACTCAAGTATTCTTCAAATAAGCTTCCTAATTCTGTCAATTAAGAATGCACAGGCTGCTGGGTCTCTGGTTTGGGAAGAGCCGCAGAGGAGTGAAAGCTGCCCCTGGTCATTGCTCTGATGTGCTGCATCGACGGCACGCTACAGACATTTCAGCTGGAGGAAAAAGATCTTGGTCCCAGAATCAAACGCGTGAGATGCTAGGGGCATTGCGTACGTCAGCTCTCGCTGATTTCAATGGGACAAATAACTTCCCTGTGCTCTGGCGGGGGAATACTGAAGCCCTGAACGCGTGGTCTCTCGTTCTGTTCTGTAACGAAATCTGGTGCTTCTCATTGCTATTAACAAATGGCTGCCAAAGCTGGGGGCGCACTGTTAAGAGATAGGGGTGATTTACTCTCTAATTAATGCAGTAATTCTTCAGGTGTAGTTCTAGAGCAAATGAGTTGACGTGTAATTAATACATAAAAGAGCATCTTCCCACCTTTCCTTACCCAGTCGGCATTTGTAAATGGGCTTGGAAGTCTATTCCTGCACCAGGGCGTGGGGATCTGTTCCGGGCCATGGAGGAGGACTTGGACACAGGGCTGTGGGACAGGCTGTTCTCGCCTCCCACAGGAAAGGGAATATCAGGGGGCAGAGGAGGGGGGAGGAAGCAGACCGTCCCCGAAATGCAGCTGGGCATGGGGCCGCATCACGAGCTGCCGGCACCAAGCTGGGAAACAGAGCGTTCCCTTCTACCTGCGAAATGCTCAGCCCCGATCTGTGACCAAAGATGTTCATTTCAGAGCCAGGAAAAGGCACTGGGGGGTTGAGGCGACACTTGCCAGCACATTTGCAGATGCTTTGGTGCATTTTCTGTGCAAGGATGTCAGGCGCAGGAAGAGCTAAATGCTTGTCCTCCCCTTAGTGTTGCTATAAGAAAGGTGAGACCTCTCAGAGTACGAGCCCTTTGTCCCCTCCTGTGTTGCTATAAGAAAGGTGAGACCACTCAGAGGACAACCCCTTTGTCTCAAACCTCTTTGTCTCAACCTCCTGTATCTTACAGGCTGGACAACGTCCCTTCTGTGGCCCACAAGCACTCTGTGCTCTCTGGCTGAGGGAAGGAGGTTTATGGCTGCAGCACGGGTTTTCTTTTTTTCCTTGCTATGAATTTAATGTCCACTGCAAAGGCAGATCTCTCCATCTGGAGGAGGAATAAACGCCTGCGCTGCCTGCTCTGCATAGGCGTGATAACTCATTCTGGAGGACAGGGACACATCACGGTGCAGCACTTGCACAAGTCCTGCTAACGGGCTCTGGGGACGGGATGGCCACCACGGGTGAACACCTTCCCTTGGCTCAGGGTCATCCCTCTTCTCGTGGGGTGCTCTTCAGCACAGCGTGCCGAGGGCTGGGCCAGGAAAGGGTTGATTCCTATGTGCCCCCAGGAGCACGGGTGCAGGCTCCCAGTGCAGGCAAAGATGCCCCCACCACCCTCCAGCTCTTCCCAGTCCCCAAAGCCTTGTGGATGACACCACAGTGACTGACTTGCACACAGCCTGTGTGAAGTGAGATGTGGATGCCTAGTCACAGGGGAGGACAGAAATAATTTCTCTTGCTTTCTGTAACCCTTTATGGCCTTGGCACTGTATCTCCCTCGCAGTCCTTTGTCGGCTAAACAAGTTTTCCCTCCCAGACTTTTGTAACACCATCCCTTTGTTGAAAACCCTAGCTTCTGGGAGCATGGGTTTAATTTTTAAAGTGGTTTATAGTCATGACAGCTGTGGAAAAAGATGAAATAACTCACCCATTGGCATTCACACAGCAGAACCACAAGTCAACGGATCCACAACACTGATTAGCTGGAAGAAATGCTGTATGCTGGTTTAGTGCTTGTGTATTGCGTGGACTTGTGCGTGGGGAGCTGGATATGGAAAGTGTTTTCCATGCAGTTGTGTAGCCAGAGCTCAAAAGAGGGTCATGTCCCTGGGCAAGCAGCTTTGCATGAGAAGCAGAGATGCTGGAGCGTGAGTGTGGCCCCTGGGCTACTTTCATGGTTGCTGTAGGGTGGTAGAGCATTGATGGTCCAGTCTCAGCTTCCCTGGGAGCATGGAGCATGACCACCATCGGGCAGGGTGGTGCAGAGCAGAGCTGAGAATAGCTCTGATTGATGAAGGTTCACCACCCTTCTAATCCATGGACTCTTATTGTTTTTTGACCTTGTCAATGCCCAGCCCCTCCCCAAGTGATTTCCAGAACCTGGCTCTTAATCCCATGTGTCCCTGGCCCTTGCTTTCTCTTTTCCTGCCTGCCATTGGATGCGACACTCTTGGTCATCTCCATCCATGTCCCCTGGCTGCCTCTCTCTCTCATCCTCCCATGCCTGCTGTTGAGGTTATGGTGTCTTCCATTCAGTCTTGCCCTTGCGCTGGTTTCTAGCTCTGCTTCTTAGCAATGCACGTGGGCCAAGAGCAGTGTATCCTCCCTCTGTGCACAGGGTGGCCTGCCACTGACCCTCGGCTCCTGCGTGAAGCCACCAAACCGATAAATAGGGAGCAAGACTCAGCTCTGAATCATGAAGGCTTCAACTCTTGTATTGAGAAAAGCTGCCAGCAGGCACTTACTAGCAGGCTATTTCTGCTTTGAAGAAGCTTGTGAAATATAAACCACATGTGGCATTAGACTTCTCCCTGTCCTTCATGCTTATGGGGGAATAAATGCTTTTCTTTTCAGCTCTAGTGAATGCAGGGCCGAGCCTCTCCATCTGAAAACACTGGGTTTGCTATGGAAACCAGTCTCTGTTATGACAGCTCTCCAGTCCTCATCCGGGGAGGAATCAGAGACAAAGCTCCTGGGTTGGAAACAATGAACTCGAGAGAGGCACCGATCCTCTTCTGCACCTCACTGGGGCGAGCATGGAGTAACTCCCTGCTTGGCTGGCCTTGCTCTCCATTTGGGAGGGCAGTAATGGAGAGGGGCACTCGACACAGGGAGGGAAGCGCAGCAGAAAGCTCCGCATTCTGCTTAGTTCTAAACTGGTCCTTTTCTTCCTTGCTATTTCTATCCTGTATTATTCTTCTTTTTCAGTCCTTCCAGATGGGAATGTGTAGAAATATAAGCCACAGCGTTTTAAAGAGGCAGCACGCTTACAAAACAAGGATATACGTGGTTAAAAGTTTGCGCTCTGTTGGATTTGTCCTGCTTTTCTACTTCTTGCCAGGAGACCGAGCTTTGCAGGGACCTGCCAGCCGACTCCTGGGGACGACTGTGCTCCGCAGCGGGCCCTGGGTGAGAATGAAGAGCAGGACAGTCCTGGAGGGCACTTGCCTCTCATTCTCAGACATCTCTGTCACTGGCAGGATGTTCAGCAGAGGTGCTGTGCAGTGATCAGGAACGGAGGAAGCCATCAGGGATTTGCCTACACACATTACTGAGGCCCTGCCTCTGCTTCCAAGGCTGTCCATAGCTGAGCAGCTACTGGCGGAGACATCAGAGACATCGGAGACGTGGGAGAGGAGGGTCAGTAAAGCAGCAAGGCATCTAGGGGGACAAAACCTACTACGCTCAGGGTCCACACAAGTTCTCACTGGAGGCCCTTGCAGGAGGTGACACTTCAAAACAAGACGGATCAGACCAATATGGATATGCAGGTCTGATCTGGATGTCCAGTGACATTTATTTGACCAAACCTGAATGACTACATCTAAGCAAGTCATCTTTGCGCCCTTTACAGTCCGTGGAGTCCCGTGCACGATAGTTCTCTTTCTAACACCCGCGCTTGCTCAGATGAATTGTGTTCAAGAGTCTGTAGCCCAGACTGATTGGATCCCCTCCCCAAAATTAGAATGGTGAAATACAACTGCAAACATAATCTAATCTCTGGGATCACACCAAAGCTTGGATCAGAGCTGTCCCTTAAAGAGGGGGGCAAACAGGATCTTGTAACATTTATGGCTGACAGGGATCATCTCCAAGACCTTTTTAGGGGGTCTCTAACCCTCACATTCTGCACAGTAACCCCCCAGCCAGCCCCCAGCATCACTGCTGCAGGCAGGAGAACCTCTGCTGCTTCTGCAGCTGACACCAGGTCTGTAAATCACCGCACCCCCTCCTGCCTGCCCGGCCTCCCCGGGAGTACTTAAATCAACTCTAAATGAGCTCTTTTAAGGAAATGTAGGCAATCAGTGGTGAATTATGGCAAGGCACAAGGGCTTTCTTAAAAGCGACGAGCACTTATTGGTCATCTGGACTCCAGAAGGCACAGCCCTTTAAATCAAAACCCGCAGGTCGGACTAAGCATCGCTGCTGCCGCGCTTCCTTGGGCAGAGTCTGCGCTGGCAGGTTGTCAGCATCTTCCTCCCTCCCCGCTGTCCTTCCAAACCATCCTCTGCAATACCATCCCTGGGCGTTCTGCTCCCTCTTTCCACACTCACTTTTTTGCTACCTTGTTTTTCGGTCTGAGGACAGCGCGTGCTCAGGCTTTGCCTGGTTTTGAGACCTCCTTGAGCTCTTTCTGCACTGCTCTGCCTGGAGCCACAAGGGAGGCCAGTTAAAATCAGAAAATCCTGGAAAACGACACCCTGTTGCTCAGGAAAGGGGTGTCAGTTTCTTCAGGGGGGTGCTGTGATTTGTGAGCCTGTCATTGAGCCTTTCCCGATCTACCATGCTTACAAACAGCAGCGACAAACTTCAGCTTTGAATACGGAAGGAAATTCTCAGAAAACACACAGTTTGGGACATTTCATTCACCTCCTTCTTTCGGAGGTTCGGGGAGGTAGATGAGTTAGCATTTTTGTCTTCTTTGCCAGAAAAAAAAAAAAAAAGAAGAAAATTAGCATTCAAAAGAAATCTGTGATGAACCTCTGAATCCAGGAGCTGGGACGTCAAAAATTTTTGCTAGATATCTTAAGATCAGGGATAAAATCCTGTAAATTAGCAAGACCTGCAGCACACGGGTTACCACACGTCTCACTGCGGCTGGCAGCCGGGCTGAGTCTCAGGTGGGACCCCTGCCCCTTCCACCCGCCTTTCCCAGCCCTACAAGCGAGGGGGGCAATGGGATCAGAGCAGCCTGCGTTTAACGTGAAGGCAGGACATTCATCACCGGCCCGATCCGCTAATTCCCGTGTTGTGCGGTGGCAGTGAGTGACAGCTCGATAATCTCTCTTGGGGAAGTCATCGTGCGGGTCATACCCTGTCAGGGAAACCACAGGTAATGTTTTGACTTCCTTCTTTGAATTTCCCTAGTTTAAAAGCATTTTCGAGAGTTCCCTTTCCTTTTTTTTGTCTGGAATGTTAGTGTCAAGGGAGTCACAATAAAATGTCATCCCTCCCCGAAAATATTTTTCCTGCGTGTGAGAGCTGTTTTGGTTTCTGAGTGCGGCTGGGGCGGTTTTGGGTGTTTGGAAAACGATGTCTTAGGCGAAAAGGACGGCAAGCCCTTGGTGACCTCCCTCTCTCCGAGGCCTGACATCTTTTTAATCAAGCATTTATTAATTATTTCTCAACACAACGCCTGCCATAATTGATGCCCAACTTCGGAGATACTTCTCCGGCACTGGTCATTCTGTCACCACCAACTCCCTCGCCTGCCGTGGGCTGAGCCATACGACCCCGCTGTGTAAGAGGGCAGAGCAGTTATCCCCACTGTTTAGGGGATATGGCATCTATGTGCTGCCATCTTAGAGCTTTTTAGGTACTTGGTGGACATGAAAAGTCCTGAAGTTGGTGAATCTCATAACTTTCCTCAGTCTTGGGTGAAGGAAGGTGTGTTCTCACGGCACGGTGACGGGCAGGGATGCAGCACCCAGGCTGCCATTGGGTATTCCAGGGGTTCTCGTGCAGGACGCTCCTCTTCCCAACAGCTCTGGCTGCAAGTGCAGACATCAACAAGCTTCATCTCCTCTGTTAATGGCACCCACCTGCGGCTTTGGGGTCGGGATACCTCTGAAAGTCAGGCCAGCGAGGAACGAACTCCAAATAATTCAGGGCGGCTTGAGGGGAAGCCTGCCTATGCTTCTGCCATCAGGGATGAAAGAGAGATCTAGGAGCCAAGACTGAGTCAGAAAGCCCCTTGGTCCGTGCGCCCGGCCTCCTGGCTTTCAACGGCCACCCCCAAGTGATGTACTGTTGTTGAGGGGGTGTGTGAGGGGGTGTGTGCGTGCTCTACAGTTTCTGCTTCTAAGCCCAGATGCCGCCAGCAGTGCAAGGACCCTGAGGGAGCAAGCAGAAGACAGCACGAGCTTACTGCGGGGAGGGAGCTCTGTTTCCTCATCCCTCCTCGGTGGAGCATTTCTGCTATTTAATTCCCGGGTGTGTCATGTCAAATACAAAAGCAGTCCTCTGAGCAGGGACTGAAATAGACCTTCTCCCTTCTGCTCGCTGTCCTGGTCTCAGGTTCATCTCCTGCCTCATTCTTTGCAAGTTTTTGTTGTATTTGTCATGGCAGACCTGTATCCGCACACTTTACTTTTCAGTCCTTCCTGCTAAGGTTTCTGATCCAGCCCTTCAGTGTGCTTATTGGTTCCTCTTGAATCCACTTGGATGTCGTTATGATCTTGAGGGTTCAGAGGCCTGAAGATGCCCCCCCCTTTCTCTGGAGTCTCCCACCAACCATTGAGGTGCTGCTTAGCGATGCACAAATACAGCTTTAAGCTTGTGAATTTGGCAGTGAGGCGCAGGTAGACACGTTCAAGTTACAGAGAGCACCAGGTGTGTGGAGGAGCCTCTCCTTGTGCTGTGATGCTCCTGCATCATCATTACAAATTGATGCCACTCGTGTCTTTTGCTAGAAACTGATGATTTTTAACCTGCACGTAGGATCTGACAGCTCTGCTCCCGGGATGTGTGTGCCTTGGACCTGCCCTGAGTAGCTGCTGAGGAATGGCTCTTCTCTCTGGGCAGACGCTTGGGGCCACAGCTTTGCTCAGGGATCTTGACAGTTTTCAGACCATGGCTGGTCTAGACAGTCTGTGTGAAAAGCATCATCTTGTCAAACTGAAGTGAGAGCTTCAGCTGATCATCTTAAGAGGAATGTTCCAGGTTATTAAAAGACCACAATTTATACAAAGGGGCTTTGCTTTCGACCCTTTTAAATAGTCTTTCCGTTTTCCTAGGATGTCTCTCATGTTCTGTCCACTAACTCTCAGGTATTAAAGGTGTCTAAAAACACATAGAACTCCTGATATGCAAAAATACCTCAGTTCACTTCTCCATTTTTGCTTTGGTAGGCAGTCTGTCAACATCTGCTTTTGCTTGGAAAGTGTTGTGTTTGGCTACTCTCTCCTCCTCAGTGCTTCCAGAGTCCAGTCTGCCATACCAGTGCTGTGAATGTGACTGGGGTGGCACTGGACTTGGTTGTTTCCCATCAGCCTGGATTTCTGGAGCTGATGTAAACTCCTCTTGTGGTCTAAAGTTGCATTCTCTTTCTAATGTCAGGGTCACCGAAGAGGCCATGCTCTAAAATGTCAGACTATTTGTACTTTCTTTTGGCGATAACGGGTCAGTGACTTTATCTGAAGTTCAGCTTGGACAATTTCTCTTAAAGGTTGGTCCTTCTCCATGTCACGTCGGTGCATTCACTAGTTCACATTTCATGCAAATACGGTTTGAAATGTTCTTAATGATCTCAGGCAAAGCTATGATACCTTTCCTCGACTTTGCATGTTATTTCAGATAGTCCACAGAGACAGGGTGATTGATGGTAAATTTACACTGAGGCCCAGCTGGCAAGAAGGGTGAAGCAAATGCAGAAGAGCCAGAGGTGATGATGTGCCCCTTTAGAGGACACGTCACTGGTGTGGAAGGTCAGGTGGGATCTTCCGCTCCATCAAAGCCAGTTCCATATGTTTTTTGAAGTACCACGCATTCTCCGTATCTTCCATATCCACGAACACAGAGCTAAATTGAAGCCTTTTGGTCTGTCCCTATCATCCTGAGGGTTTCTTCTCTCGGATTAGGTGGTTTATTACTAGCTCATAAGTTAAAAATGCTGATTTCGTGCCTCTTGTGTTTCATTTGTCTCCTCTGCTGAATTACCTGTGTCTGGGTGTGATCTGATCAGTGGTTACACAATCTGTATTCAAATGAGTGGTCTGTAGCTGACAACCATTTATTTATGTATACGTTTATTTTTTTAAATCAGTACCCTACCTCACCCATTCATTAATTTCTGCAAGGCCGTGCAAGTCTCAGATGCGCCAGAGCTCACCAGCATCTTAGCAGAAACCATATATGCCACTTGTTGCAAGTGCGTTTCAATTCTCTCTTTCGTGTTTAGAGTTTCCTCTCAGACTCTTGTCAATGTCTTTCAGCCATGTCCTTCCCTCCTATTGTTGTGATTTTCAGGAATGGCTGAACTCCCCTCCAGGCGCGAGGGCCCCCGTGGTTCTGGAAGCTGTGGGGTCTGCTCCTCCCGACATGCAGAAATTATTTTGCTATCATTAGAGAAATTGCTTTGGTTTTGTGCATTAATGCCACTATCAAGTCTTAACATATTTTTTTTCAGAGATTGCCTTGTCTCTGTTCTTCAGTAGCTGTTTTAAGTAGTCAGACTTCCACATTTGCCTTGAATATCTTCTCATTCTTATTTGAAGTTACTCCCTTTAGAAATGGTTTTAAGTACACTTAGTCTCCCTCTTTCTCAAAGAGTTTTCTCTCACATTTGCTTCCCCTCTGGAGAGAAATTTCTGGTGTGTCACAGGACCTGACTTCCATTGCTGTTATTTCACAGACCTCTCGGGCTGCAGACGGTTTAAGTTGGCAGATTTCGGTGAAGTTCTGACTCATGTGTGGAGCAAAGCTGGGGGACGTGCACTTTTATGACCATCTGTGATGGCCTGGGAGCATTCATACGTCTAAAAGGTGATATTTTGATGTCCCTTTTTCTCCAAACATTTCCTCTTGCGAAATTTTGTGGAGTGCCAAAATGTCCTTCCCTTCACTTGCGTAAGGATGACAAAAAGGAGGCCAAAAAACATTGACCTGTGGTGCTGTGCTGGTCTGACTGATGGTTTTACATCCAGATGCTCTGTTCCAATCTAATGCAGAAATTGAGCTGGGACTATTTTGTCCAAAACTGCCTGGTTTTATTTTTTTCCAGCTCTTTGCAAACAACCCGCCCAGAGTTGACTTTGGTGTGCTTGGTTCGCTGGCTCTCTGTGGCTCGGTCTTCATGGGGTAGCCTGCCATTGCACAGCTCATTTCTGGGCTTCAAATTTAAACAGAGAGGATGGACAACATGTTTTCCCCTGCAGTCTTTCCATATCTCCTTGTTGACGAGCCTTGCTCTAGTGCCTGGTAGGGCGGTTGCTCCTCCTTCAGCTCAGTTGATTTACTGTGCTACACAGCTTCCTCCTGTATTTTTCCAGGGTTCTGCAGCCCTTAGGGCACGCAATTAAGACATTTCAACCTGTGCCCAGAGCTGGTCCTCCAAGTTCACCTGTGGATAATGCTCTTTCTCTCGCCACTTCCATAAGTTTCTTGGTGTTTTGGTTAAGCAAGCACATCAGAACCTAAGAGCTGTTGTAACGGTGATCAATAATAACAATTGTATTCTTTCTGATAGTCTCTAGGAGCCCCAGGCAAGAACTAACATTTGGCAATGCAAGCACAGAGCAAAAATTCGCTCCCAAGTAAACCACCTTCCCTTCACTCATTATCAGCCATCATCTTGCAGCTCTCTGGCAGCTCCTCAGATATGGCTCTTTTATCTATAGCCTTTCCCCTTCACACTGATTAGTTGGAAGGCTGATCATTTTCCCCAGAAGTAGCTGCATTTTTCTAGCCTATATCAATCTGCCATTTTTTTTTTCCACAACCCTCCCTGTCATTTATCTATCCCCACTAATGCTGAAAGCTTCTCCAGCTCAGTAGGGGCAAATTTAATTAACCTGCTATTTTCTCCCATTCTCATCTAGACCATTAATGAGAGTGCCTAATGAGTCTGGGTCTAATCGTGGTCCCAATGGCCTATCACAGCACATGTCCTCCTCTCGATATATCAACCAGTTAGCATTAAGCTCCAGTCGGGATCTTTTGGCCAGTAGTAGTCACTCCTCCAATCCAGTACGAATCGCTGTTTCGTGTCATGTGCCGGGAGTGAGTTGGTTGATGCTGTAGTGTGTATCGTCCATCCGCCTGCCTTGCCCAGACGACTGGAGATGAAGGTGCAGGTCGTCTACCTCAAGTCAGACACTGGGGGGATATGACAACCCAGTGTGTCACCACATTGGGCTTATGGGTGAAGTGGTTCTACACCAATGGGCACCCCTGCAAGCCTCGTACTCCATTGGCCAAGCAAACCCTTGCGTGCTGAGAGCCATCAATACCCAGAGACGGAAGCACCCTCATGCTGGTAGGTGGCAAAAAATTTATGTGCCATCGTCTTGGCAGGCATCTGAAATGAGTCTGAAGACTGTCGTGGCAGTTGCATTTTAGGTGCTGAGAGCCGCTGGGGAGGTTTGCCGCTGCCAGAGCTACCCTTGTCCCAGCGACTGGCCACCGTTGCTGTGTCACTCACCTCGCTGCTCTCCGGCCAGCTAGAGATGAGGGGATGCTGCGCTCTGGGAACCGGCCAGAGTCCCAGGGGGGATGAACAAGAGGACATTGAGCGCTTTGAACACACCCAGCCATCAGACACTGCCGTCCCCCACTCTGTCACAGGAAAACCCAGAGGGACCTTCCAAATCTAGGATTAGCCGGTTCCCTGATAATAGCCTCTGGGCACCAGCAACTAACACGAGGGCTAAGAGGAATGCGTCACCTTCAGCAGGATTTAAACACGTAAGAGGAGAGGAGAAGGAAATAGCTGCTGGATTTTAACATTAGCAAATGTCAACCTATACATTTGGGAATGGAAAAAAACATAAGGTGACCTCTAGACTGCTGGGGAAAGAGCTGGAATATTTTGATAATGAAGGGGATTTAGGGATTCAGGAAACGTTATCTTAAGGATGAGGGACACATGGTGTCTTCAGCAAAGGATGCTGTCACCTGGGAAGAATAAAGATCCAGAAGATAGCAACGCAAGACCTATGTGAAGCCACCAGCTGAACCTAGCAGCTCACACAGCTGGAGACACAGGGAGCGTGGACGGCTCCGGGGCAGGACACAGACCTCCCTGGCAGCTGGACCCTGCAGAAGTGCTAAAGGGTGAGTGAAGGGAAGCGCTGGCCTTTGCTCAGGGCAGAGGAAGACTAAGGGTCGTGTCAGTGTGAAGAAGAAAGGCTGCTCTGCGGTGATGACTAGGAGAGGGATGCAGGCAGGACACGCTGTGTATACACATCAACAGAGACCAGAAGAGATTGCCCACCTTTGGAAACAGCACAGGCTTGGTCCTCGAAGCACTGGGAAGACGCCCTTCCTTGTGGTGACATTTCACCAGTCAGTCCAGAATTTGTCCACCATTTCCTCTGTGGTCAACCAGATTTGCTGTGTGCTTTCCCCGGTTGCTCGGCTTGTCAGGCTGTTGCTGCTTTTTATATGACGCTATTGCGTGGTGCTGGTCTGACCAAGCTGTCCAACGAGGGAAGCTGTTTTGGACTGTTTTCTCAGCCAAAGCTGGGGTGAAGGGGACGTCAGCCCACATAGCATCTTAGAAGGCAAATGGCGAGGCAGAGGCCAAGGGGGTGAAGCAGAAATGGCAGCATCTACACCCTGAGAGGCAGTAGGTTTTCTTGAGGATGGAGGAAAAGGACAGTCTGAATCTGAAGCATTCATGGTTGCCCTGTGAGAGATCCCTGGCCCCATTCCCCACACGAGGCTGGAGGGGGTTTGCTGGGTGGTATTTGTGGAGTTTTGGTTTTGGGAGGTAAGCGTACTGGAGAGGTTTGTATGCCAAGGCTGACACAAACCACACTTCTTTGAAACGTATTGTCTGGATAGTGCCCGCTGGAAGCGGCGGGGTTTGCTTTCCTTGTCCTTGCTCCTGTCAGAAGTTGCACAAGCTATTTCCCCAGGGAAAGGAGAGTTTGCTTCCACTTTGGCAGGCAAAAGAGAGCAGGGGAAAACCAGGAGTCATGTTTTTCTGTCTTTAAATCCACAAGATTTACTCTTCTCTTTCCTTGGCGTGGATGGAGTATAAGAAATGCTGAAAAAAGTAACAGTGAATACGCTGGGATAAGCTTTTTCCAGGCTGTAAGAGGTGGGATATTCTGCTTGTAAATATATATATTTCCAGTCAGGTGCCGTTTTGGTGCCTGATGTTATCGCTTTTAACCTCAGGAGTATCCTGCAGGATTGAGCTCCCCAGGTGCATTTTTGTGAGTCAGGTGTAATTTCTATTCATTGTTCGACCAATTTCTTCATTTTTTTTTCACTTCAGTTAATTCCTTTGATGACGTGATTCCTATTCCCCCCAAATCAGCAGTTGGTCCTTGGTCTCCCTCCCAGTGCTGAAGGAGGTGAATTAAACAAATAAAGATGGCAAATGAAATGGCAAAAAAGTTCACTTAGTATCATGAAATATTAATAGCCACTTAGTATTAGGGGAAATTAGTCCTGCTGCACTAAAACTGCTCTGCGTGGAGTGACTGAACTGCAGGGCGTGAAGCCCGTGTCCCCATGGAGATTTGCAGGTCTTGGCTATGGGATGAAGATTGCCTTCAATAAGCTTCATGGTTTGGTACTTTTAATTAAGTAATATGCTTCAGGGGCTGCAGAAGGCTGCATTGCTGCCACGTCCCTTTCTCAGACAAGGCCAACAGAGGGAGAGCAGTGCCTGCCTTGCCCGCTGTGGTAGAGCAAGGAAAGGGTATTGGTGTGACAGGGCGGTGGCAGGGTGACGTGAGTACCTGGTCCTGGAGAAAAACAAGTCTCACGGAGTCAGTGCTAAGGAAAATCTTTTATTTTTCTCCGAAATGGTCCCGAACGCTTTAGCAACTTGCCTGTGGAGGCTGTGAAGTAGCGTCTCGGAGGGGGATGCCCAGCAGAGGTGAGACACCGTCCATCAGGAGTGGTTTGTGGAGAGTGACAGTAATCCAGCCCCGGATGGATGCGCGAGCCTCTTCCTATGGAGCGCGCACGGCAGCGCTGTCAAAATGAGCTGACAGGGTCCCAGCTCTAACTCCTTGTCAATATGAGAAAACCAGGGGACCCCCAGAGGCAGGGAAGGCCGGCGCCCGCCGCTGGTTTGAAGCAGCAAGCGGGAGAGCCCAGGAGGTAAGGAGAGGCTGGTGGGTTCGATCTCAGCGCTGCGGGAGGAAGAGGAAATGTTAACACCGCTGAAGATCAAAGGCACAGAAATACCATTAACTTCAACTGGTAGATTCCCCAGAAAGTATTCTTAAAGCCAGTCGAGTTCTCAGTTTTTTTCTGATATTGTTTTTAAAGGTATTGCCGTCACTATTATTCATTAATCATGTTGCCACGATGCCAACAAGCCCCAGGCATGGACTAATGTCCTGGTGTATTAGATGTGGACAAAAAAAACCCCAACCAGTCTCTGCTCATGTATCTGGATTTTCATAATATATTTAGACTTATGTCAGGCACTTGATTTACTTGGTTGAAAATATACTCTCTATTGAATCAATGGACAGTTATTAAATGGATTAAGAAACAGGCAGCTAAAAGCTCTCAAAATGTGATCGCTGTTGGAGGATCGTTGCCGAACAAGCTGCTTGCATGGTAGCTTTGCAGGATTCCGCTTTCACCCCGGTGTGTTTCACTATTTTCATGAATGATCCGGAAAATATATATAAATTAGTTGCCCGTAAAGTTTGCAGCTGACTCAAATTTTGCCATGATAAATAATGATGAAGGCAAGCCTCTAATGCAGAGCAATTGCAATTGCTTGGTAGACTGGCAACAGTGAAACAACATGAATTTTAATACAGCTAAATGCTCGGTCATCCATCTCCGAGTGCAGAATGTAGGGCACTCCGTCAGGCTGGGAGACTGCCTGCTCGAGGGCAGCAACTCTGAAATTGATTTAAGGGCCATATTGGATAACAGGTGATTATGAACATTTAATGCCCTGTAGTGGTGAAATGGATGAACGTGATCTCTGGATAGGGAGGGGAAGCCGAAGCCTGAATAAGGAGTTTTTATCCGCCTTGATTAAAAAGCGGGAAGGCGCTGAAATCTGCTGTAGCTGCCGTGAGACCCAAAGGCTGGACGTTGAACCGGGTATTCCAGCATGGAAACCTGGTGCGGATTCCCGGTGGTGTACGATGGGGTCTCTGAAGGAGGGTGGGTGTCTGGTGTAAGAGCCGTGGGGAGCTCAGCCTGGCACTGGGGGCCGCTGCCTCTGGTGAGGCTCAAGCTGCCGTCTGGGATCCCTTCCCCATTGCTTACTTCCCGACTTCCACGCAAACAAGAAGGTGTACCATTACCGTCCTGTTGTATTCTTGTTTAGCTTGGCTTTGCGGGGTCTGCACATCTCGGAGAAGTATGTTTATGGAGTTGTGGGTGTCGCGTCTCTTATCTGGCACGAGTGGATGAGAGAGCTGCGGAAGGGCAGGCGGGCATGTCTGATGCTGAAACTGTGGTGGAGACAAAGCCGGCACCCGGTAAAGACAGCGGCGGTTGAATTTGCACGCTTATTAAAAATCAGTCCCAGCTTTTATCTGGGAATGAAAGAATGAGCCATGTGAAGGTAGTGGGGATGTGTGCCAGGGAGCTGGGAGGGATGCCCAGGGAGATGGGGAGAGGAGGCAGAGGGGGAGCACAGTGGGACTGGGATTCTCTCCCACCGCCTGGATGGAGGGGCCAGGAGTCCAGGGCAGTGCTGGGAAATGCCCTGTGTCCGCACCACGGAGCTTGCTGTAAGGCAGCTTCATGGCAGAGACCTCGCATTTCATCGCGCGGCTCTGCTACGCCGCTGTTCAAGGTGACAACTCGTGGGGCGGTGTGGGGAACTGTGGCCATCCCGGCTCAGAAAGGGGAGCATCACGTTGTGAGCAGGGCAGAGAAATACCATCTTCAGTCACCCGTGTCTACTCTCACGTTTTCATTTCTAGCTGTTCTTTGAAAAAGTGGTTGTCTCTAAAGGTGAAATTAAAATCCTCTCCCTCTCCCCGTCCTCCCTGTGTTGCCTGGGGCATTTGCTCCCAAGCTGTTCCTGCAGCTGCAAGGGTTTTCTGCATCCATGCAGGCAACCAGACTGAGGTCGTGCGAAACTTTCGGAGCAACTTTTCCTTCCGGGCTCTTTCCTAGACTTCATTCCTCCACTCCACGTTATCTGCAGATGCCGGGTCTGTAAGCCAGAGCTGAGATAAGTGTGATGTTAGAGGAAAACCGAGAAAAAACACTGCCTCGTGCAGTGGGGCACTTCCAGTGCTGAAGATGTGGGGGTGGGATTTGCAGCTGCCAGGTGGGGTGCAGTCCCAGATGGCCGGGGGAGAGCAGGTGTAAATGCCATCTGGAGCTTTACCTCTCCTCTCTGTGAGTCACTCGCACGCAATGCTTTCACCAGTGCCAGGCTGGGACACGTAGGAAACTCTGCTTCTTACTAATAATGTTTTGAAGCATTCCTGAGATACTTTGGGCTCCCTGGGAGTTCTAAGTCATCTCAGGAACCAGAGTTTACTTCCTTTGGACACCTGTTTGTCCCTGATTTTTCACAAATATGGCACAGATAATGCTAACTTCTGTAGGAGCTAGTTGTGATTCACAATGCATATTTTTTCACTTCATTCTTCACAGTATGAGGATTGAGTGGTGGCAATATCCTAGATGGATGATCCTGTTTGTGCAACGTGCTGGATACATCCCATCTGGATAAAATGGAAATGGGGACTGTGACGACTTATGATGCCCTCACCCACTGTGCTGGGAACTGGTCACGGCTTCTTTCGATCCGCTTTCTTAGGCACCCTGGGATCTGCTGGGATTTACTGGGCTGGGTATGGATTTTAGTCATATAATGTTTGCAAAAGGCAGCATGGCAGGGATAGCTATGATAATACCGTGGCCATTGGTGGCTGTGACTTGGAGAAAACGCAGATGTGACATCTTGTGAGGAAGGAGCCCACTTCCCAGTGCTGGCCAGGCTCAGCGTTGCAGTAAGTGCCGTGCCGCAGCCCTGGCTGGTGGATCACAGCAACATCCAGAGCGGTCGTCCGAGGCGAATTCATGACGGATGGGTTTGGAGAGTTCAGCCTGCAGGCTCTCATGGATGTCTCTCTGCCCTCGCTCTGCTGGCTCTCCTGCGGCAGCCCTACAGCCTTCCTGCCCGTCCTCTCCCTTTTTCCTCCCTCATGCCCATTTTTCCCAGTGGTGCCACAGATGCTCCAAATGCTTGTTCCAGGCCGTGTGCTTTCACCTTCTCTTTGGCCAGCGGGCGTTTTCTGCCCAGACCTCTTGCCTCTCCTCTGACTTCCACATCAGATATTTGCCTTGGACTTCTGCCTTTGTCACAGGCTGTCCCCTGCATTGGATATCCGCATGAGATTTTTGTCTCTTCTCCAGCTGTTGCCGTTGTGTTTGGTAACTGGCACGGTATCACGCCAAACTCACCTGCTCAGAGACAGATCCCTACAAATCCCGTGTGTTCTGCTGAGTCCAGAGGCTGGTGCTGAGGTTGGCCTGGGGGAAGGTGCGGTGCAGGGACCTTTGCGGTGTCACACCGGTGTAGGGGACACTAGAGAGGGCCAGGAGCAAGGCAACGCCAAGACTTTGCATCACGTCTTTCGGCGAGCTGAACATGGCCGGTGTTAAGCGACCACATGTGATCACCTCCTGAAAGGGGACACACTTCTGCATATGGTGGGGAAACCATCTCGCTTCTGAGGAAGAAAAAGGGAATACTGGGAGAGTCTGAATGGGCCAGCAGCATCTGGGACCTACATGGAAAGGACCAGGGTTGCGTGGTGTCAGGCCTGGGACCGAATGGTATAAACCCACGTAAGAGGCCTTTTCTACAGGAATTCTCCATGTTTTTACTTTAAGGTCGTAATCTTTTCCTTCTAAAAGGTCATAAGCTTTTCCCTTCCAGATACACGAAACAGGACAGAGGGAAAAGACGCAGATTTATTACATCGTACATGAGAACAGCTAAAAATTCTGCCTCTGCTGATAGAATTGGCAGAGGCTTTGTCCCACCAGGTGAGGTGGCAGAGCACAGAGCTGGCAAGAGCGCTCATTGAAGCATGGCCAAGGATATCCATAGGATTTTCCTATGCCCATCCATAGGAAACAGTGATAACTAGGTCAGAGAATAACCTCATATAAAAGATGTGAGCGAAGTTTATTCCTCTTTTTATGTAAACCATTTTTAGGACCTTCTTTAACCTGTGTTGATACGTAGGGATGACCAACTCCTTATTTCTGTGAACTAGTGCTGCAGCTTGGCTGCTGGACCAGGGGGATGTCACTGCTTACAGCCAGTTTACATTTTAAGGTTTGGGCACAAACGTGAACTACGATAATATTTCTGCTTGAAGGAAAGTGGATATTCGGGCACATGATTTGTTGCAGCAAGGGGCTTCACGGTAAAATTCATAACCACAGACTAGATGGCAGATGCAATTCAGCATTTATAAATACAAAGTAATGTACGCTGGCAAACAGCCCAGACCCGTACCTAAACAAACACGATGATGGGCTCTAAATGAGCTATTGCCACTCAGCAAAGTGATCCTGGGGACTTTGTGGAGGGCTCTCTGAAAAGCTCGGCTTGATGCTGAACGATAGCAGGGAGTGCGGGAGCTGGCAGGGGCAGAGCAGGACGTCTAAACCTCTGCCCAGTCCATTGCATCCCAAGTACCGTCCTCCCACCCCTACAGGGAAGAGGACCCGGAAAAGATGCAGAGGAGTACAGCAAAAATGTCTGGAGCAGCATTCATACCGTGACCTGAGCCCTGGAGAAAGCCGGAGAGAGTGGAAAGAAGGTTTCATAGTCTGTGAGGAGACTGGGAAGATTCTGCCTCAGGCAGGCCCTGGGCCACTGTTTGCCTGGCCTGGAGAAGATGCCAGGGCAAGGATTGCCTTTCCACCCGCATCGGCTCCTGACCAATGCGTCGGATCAGCCCAAACGTGCCCTTGTCTCACCGTGCAGTTCTTCTCACGGTCTTGCGTTATAGCGAGGGCTTTTTCTCTTTCTCGTTTCCTGGCCTCGCAGGGCATTAGTAGGCCATCGTAATTGATATTAGTGTTATTTTTATACAGGGACCTAATGACTCCTGTATTTAAATCCCTCGATATTTTCCCCTATGAAGGTTTCTCGTGACCTTTTCTTTGAGACTCTTCCACACCTCCGTGGCTTGCAGCAAGCCTTTGAAATTCAGCAGGAGGAAAACCCCCTGGCTAGAGAAGAGGCTTTTTTTTTTTTTTTTTTCCCTCCTCATCAAATTCGAATTCAAATTGGCTGAAATATAAACTGTTAACTATCACCTTTTCCTTTCTCCCCCTGACGTTGCTGGGGGAGATGCTGGCAAACCACCAAAAGCATAACCCTGCCCAAATGTTGTTAGGCGAAACCGACGCTGCTGCTGCCAAAATGCTGGGAGCGCCGGAGAGCCCCTGTCAGGGATGGGGAGCACGGCCGGCCGGGAGCTGCTTTGGCACAAGACCGTGGGTGGATGGAGCTGGTTAAGGTTTGTGCTGCACTCAGCTCACGTAATGAGTCGTGTAGTTCAGCCCTAAGCGATGCTGAAGAATCAGCGTTCAGACCCCTCTGGAGATTTGTGAGGATGGATTCTAAGAATTGCACATGATATAACTCGCTTTTACCTTCTTCCCTTAAAAATATCCCTGCAATATTGAGTCCAAAAATCACATTAAGGCAGTATGATTTAGGTGGAAAAGATGAACACCTAGAAGTTAGGAAATGGCACATCTATTGCCTCCATCCCCTGCCTGGATGCATTACGGAAATGACCTTTCATTTCGGCCTGCATATGATATTTTTTCTGCTGAAATCCTGTCTCCTTTAGGGTAGAGGCTGGACTGAGGCTGGACTGCCAAAGGGAATGAAAAGCACCGCAGTCCCAAAGGTTAATGGGTCTGGATGCAGTCGCAGAGCATGTGGGATCAGAGACTGTACCTGTAGAAGCTAGGGGTGGGGTTCAGGTGCCTAAACATCGCTGCCATTTATATCACACCCAGCTCCAGCTGCTGGGAGAGCGCAGGTCTCCTCGAGGAGCTGTGTCAAATCTGCCAGCGCTCGTGTTGGCATCACGGACCCTCGAGGGTGTCTGAAAGGCAATTAGCTGCCTATTTTTAGGCGGTTGGGATTCGACACCAGAACAGGGCGTGGGTGTCTCGGTGGGAGGTGGGACACTGAGCGCCAGCGACGGCCCGTGGAGTCGGTGCTGACCCAGTCAGCCCGGCCTGGCGAGGGTTCAGCGCCTCGGAGCAGATGCGGAGCTGCGGTCAGCTCGCTCGCTCCAGTGACCGCACCGACTGCGCGTCTCGAGGGGTCCCTGACACCCTGTCGTCCCCACGGAGATGCGGATATGCCACAGGACCTGCAGCAGCCCCAAAATGTTCCGCGGCTGCCTGAGGATGCCGCTGCGGCAGTGGGCACCTGCGTGCTGAGACCTGCTCTGTTTGTACCCGCTGCGGCTCCTCCGCTCCTGTGACACTGCTTGCTTGTCCTGGGAGCTCGTGTGGTGGCAGAGCATTGCTCCTCTCCTCTCCTTCTCACCCTAAAGCCACTCTGCCATCATGAACCAGCCCTCCTCTCTGCAGCGGAGGGAGGGAGGAGGCAGCAGAAGGCGGGGAAGCTCCAGCCTGGGGTGACACTAGTCCAAACCAATTCTCCTTCCTCGTTCACCTCTCAATTCGCCTCCGACATGAGATGCATAAAAGTGCTGCCCTCTTGCTTTTGGCACACACGCACTCGCACACACGGACCCACCTTTGGCCACAGGACAAAGCAGGAGACACTGAAGCTGCGTTGCAGAGTGCCTTTCAAAGCCATGTGCTGAATTTCAAACAATAATCCGTTCAGAACAGGGAATTAAGCAGCTATAGTGTCCCCGTACTATAAACAAAGGCAAAATGCTATGTGCATCAGCAAAAGACTTTGTGTTGTAAAGTACTCCCTTTATGTCCAACCAGGAGAGAATTCAAATGATTATTGACCCTCCACTGTAGGAAAGCCGCATTATAATATCTCCAAATCAATAGAGACAAGTGCAGAGCGGCAGAGAAAGGCCACGGCTCTGCAAACTGCAGAAAATTGCATTTTGCTTTGGCCTCTTAAAAAGTTTGCAAAGCATCTATTAGAGGCCCCCTGAGCCTTTTCTTTCTAATTGCCATGTTTGACAATGCGATCGCACAGGGGACTAGCGGAAAGACAGATAATGGACCCTCTTTAATTGCTTCCCAGTTCCATGAGTCATAACACTTCTGAGATGGCAAAGGGGAAGTGCAGCAGTTTGACTGAAGGAGGTTTCTGGCTTTTAAGAAAGCTCTGGAGGAACAAATGCTAAACTGAAAGACAAAGTCTTGGAGGGACTGAAGGTTCCAGGTACTGGCTTTTCTTTCATCTTTTGCTTTTGACCAAGGACTATCCAGTTAAGTTTTAATCGTATTCTGGAAGGGGTAGGAATGGCTTCTTATCTAAGAGATGAGGAAATGGATGTCATGCCAAGACCCTTTTTCTCAGGGATGGGCACTAAGGTTGACTCCTGCAAAGTGGAAGAGTCCAGCAGGTGGTGGAGGGACTGGCGTCCGTCGGTTGGCAGTGGTGGCGGGAGCACGCTGCCTGCTATGGATTTATCTGGCAGGTCGAGGGAAGGATACCGTAGTGCCCCACGGGGAGCTGGGCTTGGCACGTATTTCTGGGAACGGGCAGATAGTGGACCTTTTGACCTCCCTCCTCCCTGTGACATCAGTGAATACCTCCTGTACTTCTGCCCTAAGGGCAGAGCGTGTTTTTCCTGGAGAAGGAAGGAGCCCACAGCCAGAGCTGAACCCAGCGCTCCAGGAAGACAAACGATGGCATTTGCCTGTGCCAGCCAGGCCACGGAGTAGCTGGGCTTTTTCTGCCCAGATCCTCTGGATTCTTGTCATCCGCCCTCAACCAGGGCTTTACCCTTTCTTCTGAGGGCAGCACCCACCAGGACCCCTCAGCGTCATGGAGACTTGCTGCCTCCGGGAGGAGCAGAAGTCCGTGCCACTCACACTATTCCTGGCAAGTTCTAAGCTGTGTCTGCGTGACCTTTGCCTGGCCACCCTCTTAAGGTCTTCATCCTTCCCCTCTGCTGTGTGCCAAGGGGAACAACCTGCAGCGTGCTGTACGGGACAGTGCACAGGCTCCGGGCACTGCCAGGTTGTGTCCCAGCCTCTCTGGGGATGGACTGTTTTGCCTGAGTACTGCCTTCACCTCAGTTGGACAAGCCCTGGGACATGGTGGTTGTGAAGGAGGGGAGGAGGACGGAAAGGTCATCAAAAAGGGAGACAAACAGGGGGAGGTGGAGGGGAGAACAGAAGAAGGTGCCCGTGGTTTTGTGCCAGGATGCCCAGCTGATGGGGGTTGGGGTGCCCGGTTCCTGTACACACCCCTGCAGTACAGTCCCCGATGAGTGCTCCAGCTCCTTCCTCTGCGTTGTGGCCCCAGCTCCCTGCTGCAGCACGGTGCCCAGTGAGGTGATGCTCCACGCCACGCTGCGGTGCTCGGCCCGGCATAAAGGGGCTGAGGTCTGTGCTTTGTGTTGTGACACTGGGCCCCAACACAGGTGCCTGTTTCCAACTGATGGGCTCCACTGCACCACTGCACGGGGCAGTGATGCCATTGGCCCGTCTCGATCTTGCAGGGCTTGGTCTAGAGTAAGAGATTCCCTGAAAATATGGGGGTATGTTCAAGGCAGACAGGAACATGCTCTGGTGTGCTTCAAACCATCATAAACCATTGTGGCTGCGTTAACGTGGCTTGATACCAGGTCTTAGCAACCTCCTGTCCCAGGACCTTTCCTTGTTCTAAAGTAGTCACTTGGCACCTGGTCAGGAAAAGCCAGGTAATGTTTGCCTGGAACTGGAGGGATGAAACTATGCTGGTGCAAGGTCTGGATGGCTCACGGCACTTGGTGGCCACTGTGGTTTGGGCCAGACTGAGCACAAGGCACAGTTACTGGTTGAACACCAGTGATGGAGAAGCTACTTGGAGGAGCAGGGGAAGGCCAACGCATGTTCCCTCTGGTCTCGGGATGGGGTCACCCTGACTTCCCAAGGCCATCCGTGGACTGCACCCACTCCTGCACTTGCTTCAGGCCCTGTGCTGGCTGGGGACCTTCTGACGGCTGCTGAGTGCCGAGCTTTGCCATGGATCAGTCAGGACATGGTTGAGCTGCACAGCAGGAAAGTAACTGGAAAAAAGCTTTGGGGGATGATTGACAGTAACTGTCTCCGGTGGAAGGAGCTTATCCGAGCAGCTCATGAACACCAGGTCCCTAATTAAAGCACACAGGCTAGCCCTGCCTGTAATTAATTTCCCTATGCTGCTCCGCTGGCAGCCAGCTATCAGTGCCACTGACTCACGGCTCCCGGCAGCCTCAGGGGCATCGTCAGCGGGAGAAGAAAAGCCGTGGTTCAGAGCGGAGCAGGATTTGCCCCTTCCCTTCGTCTCCTCTGTGCTGGGGAGAAGCCGTAGCGTGCCTCCAGCTCTGCACACCCCCAGAAGCTGGGACAGGACCTTGCTGCAGCTCTGTCCATAGGAAAGGGCGGTTGATGCAGGCTCAGGGCACAGGCGATCAAGTGATGGGAGGGTGCAGGAGGGTGGCAGTCAGGATGTGGTGGCACGGGGCAGGCTGGTATTCATATGCATGGCTTGTTCTCTGCCGGCTGCTTCATGTTCTCCCTTTCTCTCCCCGTGTATACATGTATTTATTATGCACTTGCCTCCCCTGGCTGGAGCTGGAACAGGAGTGTTGTCATTGCGATTCCTCTCCCATAGGAATGGCTCTTTGCATTCACTCCGCTGTGAGCGTGTCACATATTTATAAGGCATGTGGGATGCATCTGGGTTGTGGTTGGATTTTCCCCGAGCAGGCTGCAGCCCCTGCGGTATTGCCAAGGCAGGGAGGAGCCGCTGGGGAGAGCCGAGGAACCTGCAGCGGTGTCTGCCGTCCCAGCACTCTTCAGCTGGAGAGGGTGGTGCTGTGAATCTCATTGCTCCAGCACCACCTCAGTCCTCATCATCTGAATCACAAAACTGAAGAAAGAGGCTCCAGAAAGTCTTATTTCTCTGGCTACAGGTTTTCATTACCAGCTGGGTAGAAATCGTGCTGGTCAGAGAGTTGCCAGCACTGTTTTAATTTCCCAGGAGGCTCCTCTTGGTGTGACATGTCTCCAGCAGGGGATTTCAGTTGTCTCCTGTTACTTTGCTCCATACAATGGGACGTGATATGTCAAAACATGACAAGCCAGCCAGAATGTGTCATAATACCGCACTCAACACACTGCCTTCCAGGGATGCTTAGCAGCTAATAATATCAGGCTCGAATTATCTCTGCATGCTGAGCTGGTATTTTTTCTCCCATGTGGACTATGATATATAGGAGTCTCCTGCCCGTATTGGACTGCTGGATCACCACAGATTTATTAGCTGCACGCGGTGAATTATTTTGACTAGACTGAAATTCAGGCCTGCGATCCCAGCCTGTTATTGCAGAAAAGCAACTTTCCTGCCTTGGCTCCTCCAATACCCTTGTTATTGCTTCAGTAAACAGTTTGGTGAGATTTCCGTATCAGTTAGTCCTTTATCATCGGGGGTTTGAAGTTGCTGCTTCGATGCAGAGATAATAAGGTTTCATTAGCAATGCTTTGGCTTTTCAGGCTTTTCCGTGAGATGCAGCCGCTGTCTCCAGGACGTGTCCCTGCGGGATCCAGCCTGCGGCACCATGCACGCCTGGCTCTCCCAGTCTCCCCCGTTTATCCCATTCCGCGTCGTTGTCCTTTTCTGCCCAACTTTTTGAACGCTGCTGTTTTACCTTAAGGTATAATGAGGCATCGACACGCCTGAGCAATATTTTCAGTCTTTCAAGGAAGAAAAAACCTCCCACAACAGCGAGGAGGGAAAGCTGCTGTTTGTCCCTGGGCTGGAGATCCCCAGCGGTGGGAGGAACAGGTCTCTTTGCCAGAGGTGCTGTGACGAGCCGGGAAGGAGACACACGTGTCCCTGCTCACACGTGGTATTTCACAAACGGAGCCTCCTGCCGCTACAGTTGCTGCCCATTCATTTTAGCTGCCGCGTGTGGTTTAGAGGAAGCAATCTAATTACTTGCTGCTAATTGCTGGTAAAAGCCCTGCTGAAACTGCCTCTCTTCCCCTCCCTCCCCACCACGGGTAGGAAACAGACAGAGGTTCACGCTGACGCTCCCTCCTGGGTCCCCTTTCAGGAGATGCTGCTGGCTGCCCAGCCTCTGCCCATCCCTGCCCATCCTCCAGGCCCTTTCCCAGCATCCCAGCTGGGGGTGGTGAATTTGGTGAATCAAAATGCTTCCTTGTGATTCCTGTGCAGCACAGCTCCTGGGGAGGTCATCGCCATGAAAAAATGTTCCTCTCAGGGTGTCTTCAACCCAGTGGGCATGCCTGGAACATATGAAATCTACTTTTGCCTTGCAAACTTTGAGGAATCCCTGAATCGAGCATTGCACATCATTTCCTCCAACAGCACTGCCCTCTGTGGAAAAATGTGCTGTTTTCCCCTCTCCCTTGATGGCTGCAGAGATTCAAAGGAAAAAAGGGGAGAGGAAGGGAAACAAGCATATCTGGCGTAAAGGTTTGACCGAGAGAAGGAAAGGATGCTCTTGGCCCCAAGACCTCTACAGGCAGGTCTGGCCTGTAAGTTATTCTGGGAATCTCTCGCAGTTATTTCCTACAGGAAGATCAGATCAGTCTGAAATTATTGATGGAAAGTCACAAGAGCCACATTTCCATCTTA
This sequence comes from Larus michahellis, assembly GCF_964199755.1. Classification (NCBI taxonomy): domain Eukaryota; kingdom Metazoa; phylum Chordata; class Aves; order Charadriiformes; family Laridae; genus Larus; species Larus michahellis. Next base: position 1,333,515 of record NC_133908.1, read on the forward strand.
CGTTTTGAGTGCAATGTGGGGACGCCCACTTGTTGTGGAGGCTTGTTCGAGGATCCTGAAAAGCGAGGAGCTGGTGGCTCTGCTGGAATGGGACGCAGAGTTGCCTCGTACAACGCCATGGATGCAGGCATCGGCCACAGCTGGGCAGGTGCTTTCCCATAGGCCGAACTGTGCTAAATATGCCTGTGTCAGAGACAAACAGCCCCCCAGAAGGCAGCCCCTTTGCTCAGAAGTAAGTTCTTTGGAACAGGGCTTATGTTAGATGCGCATCCAGGACCCACGATGCAAATACATATTGATGATCACTCTCTTTCATCACCGAAGTCAGAGACCTCCCAAGAGTGAAAGGCTGAGGAGGTGCTACAAGTGTATATTGATTTTAGCTTTTGTGTTCTGTGGTACAGCATTTTTAATTCTGCAGTTTAATTGTTTGGCTCCCGTGGCATATGTTGTTTGTGGTTAGTGGCAATGCACTTAGAAGGGTGATTTTCAGGCTCATCTATTACTTGCAAAGAAAAACTCTCCCATGACCCTAGCTAATTTGCATACTATTTTTGTTATCCTTTAGGAAGCAAACTGCTGATTTTGGTGCTTTGCTTGAACATCCAGTCAGAAGTGGAGTCTTGCCCCGGGGCGTGTGTATGCTACAGTGAACCGAAGATTACAATAAGTTGTCAGCAGCAAGGACTGACAGCAATCCCCACTGAGATACCCATCCAGAGCCAGCGCATCTTCTTGCACAACAACAAGATAACCCTTGTGAGGTCCACCAGCTTCACCTCCTGCCGCAACATGACTATTCTTTGGATCCACTCCAACAACATCAGCCTCATTGAGCCTGGAGCCTTCTATGGGCTCAACAAACTGGAGGAGTTAGATCTCAGCGACAACACGAACCTGAAATCTATCAACCCTGTCACTTTCCGGGGTCTTGTTCACCTCCACACCTTACACTTGGATCGTTGTGGGCTCCTGGAGCTCTCCACAGGGCTTTTTCGAGGGTTGTTCTCCTTGCAATATCTCTACCTTCAGGATAATAATCTTCAGAACCTGCTGGATGACACCTTCATAGATCTCGCAAACCTCACCTACCTGTTTTTGCATGGGAACAAAATCAAGAGCTTGTCAGAGAATGTCTTTCGCGGGCTAATCAACCTCGACCGTCTGCTTCTGCACCAGAACAGGGTCAGCCTGGTTCACCGCCGGGCTTTTCATGACCTTGGGAAAGTGATGACCTTGTATCTGTTTAACAACAACCTGACTGTACTCACGGGGGAAACCATGGCTCCCCTGGTGTCCCTCCAGTACCTGCGCTTGAACGGTAACCAGTGGATATGTGACTGCCAGGCTCGGTCTCTCTGGAATTGGTTTAAGCAGTTTAAAGGATCGTCTTCGGAGCTAGAATGCCACCTTCCCCCCCGCTTGGCAGGGAGAGACCTCAAAAGGCTGCAGAGCGCCGACTTGGAAGGATGCGTCGACTCCTTCAACCAGATACGAACAAGCGTTTTTAGCACTAAGACCAGATCTGGCAAACTGCCGACCGGGGTCCCCCCTCTTGGTTCCCACAACGGCTCCCCGAAGTGCTGCCATCCAGAAACAGATAAGTCTTTTATTTATGAAGCTAAAGGCAAGGCAGGCCCTTCTTCCCACAGCAGCCGGCCATCCTCCAACAACCCTCTCAAGGATAAGGAGAACATGTCCAAAACCAAGTACGTTGAGACGGACCCTTCCAAAAATGGCAGCAACAAGCAGATAAACGATTCCCCCTTTGGGACCTTCCCCAGCATTGTAGACCCTCCATTGACCAAGTTGAAACCAGAATTTCTAGAGCCTATTGAACCTTCCACAGTCCCAACCAAAAAGAGGCAGGGCTGCTCTAAAAAGAACAAATCAAAGGCCCAGTGCCGCCTCATCCAGCAAGGAAACAGCTCCACGTTACAGCTCAGCCTAAGCCTTTTGATCCCCCCCTTGGTGTGGAGCTTACTGTTATTCTGCTAAAATTAACTCTTTTCCTGGGTTGATGACACTTTAATACTAGACTTTTGCTGACCTCCATAAATGTTGCAAACAAAAGCAAAACTACCATCCACCCTGAGAAAGCTTTGTTACACAAAAGATAACTGGATGCCTTTATAAAAAACAAAAAAGACAAAACACCAAGATGTACATAATTTATTTGTCCTGAAACCTGTGAATTATACCTTTGGTCTTCGGAACTGCACTTGCCCACAAAGCAGCTTTTGCTACAGCAGATGGTAAAGAAATATGGTTTATTTACAGGAAAAAAAAAAAAGTGTAAGAAATGCTCCGAAAAGAATGTCTAAAATCTGTTTGTAACTTAACATCACACTGAACAATATTGCAGGTTCCCATTTGCAGAGGTAATGAATTTGATGCTGTTTTAATCCTATGTTTATGAATATTGCAGTTTTTCTGTATTCATTCCATCACACCATGTTTACGGGCAGCATTTGTTAAAGAATGCTACCTTTTCCTTCACAAGATTGCAGTATATATAGATATGCATTTTATTTTACTTGTGTACAAGTATACAAAAAAAAAAATATAAAATAAAGATTTCTTTTTCCTAAATGGTTGTCCTCTGCAAGGGTGAAGTACACTAACCAGCTAGAAAGCTGAAAAATTAAAAGGATGTTGAGTAATCCGTGATCTGAAGGCAGGTTGAGCGTTTAACACGACAGTAATAAATAAGACATACGCGGCGCGGTTACGCAATCTTTAACTGGTGCCACCACAGGGTTTCCTTGCGTGAAACATGCTCTGCCAATGCTCCTGTTTCCCTTCGAACTGTCCCACGCATTGGCCCAACATCATTCATATTTCAGGACGCTCAGAATAGCAGGAAATATTAGCCCAGCCCCTTGGAGCTGAGGACTCCAGGTTGCAGGTAGGGGAACGTTAGTAAGCAATCCCAAGAAGTCGGGCAGGGTCATTTTTCTTCTGATACGCATAGATAACTAGACTCAGCTCTGTGATTAATGAACCAGAAGGTAGTTCCAGAATGGAGCAGCACTCAGGCTTGTATTTACGAAATAAGGTGTATCTCCCCAGACACACAGCTCCTGGCCTTGCAGCTCAGGCTGGCTGTGCTGGAGAGCTGGTGTCCATTCCTGGCTGTGCCACAAAGGAGTTGCTTCATGGAGTTGCTGTGCAAGTGTCTTCGTCTTTTGTGTGACACCCATCTTTGACCTCACGGTGTTATGAAAATAAAACCATTGATGTCTGGGTGCCCCCATACCACACAGGGGGCCATAAAGCTCCTGCCCAGACCTAGTTGTCTATTCCTTGTACTGCAGGCAGCCCCCCGTGCACTCTACGGGTGCCCCAGGCTGTGGCAGGGTTGTGCAGAGAGTTTGCCAGGAGGTTGCTTTTCCTTCTCAAACTACAGATTTTCTTCTGTGCTCCTCTTTTCAGGAAGATTGTTGAGATATTGAGGTCTATGCATGCAAGACCAGCCTGTCACATGTGGGTGGCGTGTAGTGTGGGCCAGAGAAGAGCAAGAGCAATGCATGGGTGTACCAAGGTCCTGGGAACGTGCACTAGAGGACTATGTGTGCAAACCAGGCTTAGGCTCTCCAGGATGCACCAGCCACAGTTGGGGCTCACAGTACTGGGACTGGTGCTCAGCTTCACAGAACAACCACACATGGAGAAGGGAGGGACCATCACAAGCCAGGAGTGAAGGACATTGGCAGGGCCATGACATGGTGCCAGCCTTGCTCCAGGCTTGACGGTTCACGAGGAGGGAACAGTGACTGTGGGAAGAAGCAAGGGAGGATGCTTGGATGGCTCACGTCCCAGAGAGACTGTGAGGCTGCAAGTCGGGCAGCCAGCGTGGCAGTGTCTGAGGCCCACAGGCAACAACTTCGTGGGGTGTTGCTGGGTACTTTCCATCTCTGCCACAGGCAGTTTCCACCTGTGTGAATGACAGGGAGGGCAGTGCCCAAACTGTTGCATTTGCGATCTGTTTCCTCCAAATCCATCACTGGGGCTGCCAAAAAGATGTGGCATAGCCCCGTACTAGCGAGCAGCTCGCTCTTGGCACTGAGTGAGATGGGGACTGATCTGTCAGTACCAGCTGTATCGCTGGGCAGCAGATCCTGTGCAGCATGGCCCTGGGACCCCAGCAGACCTGATTGCTGCATCCCGGCTCCATGACCAGCATCATGACTCTGCAGAGGAGCCAGGCATGTTTTAGTGCAAACACATTGTCCTCCCTGAAGGATGAAGCAAGACGTCAGGCTGGGATTCCTAAGTGCCTTGGAGAGCTAGACAGCCTTGACAATCCTGATGCCTGCATGCACGTCCAGTTTGTGTGCATACTTACCCACACCCATAGGTCAGGGATCAGTACATTACCGGTTTTATGACATTCTCGCTAAGATTTGTCCCCTTCATGCCAGTGCTGGAGGATTTTATGAGGTCCTGCATGCCCAAAGCAGGCTCTGTCCCCTCCTACTCATCCAAACGCATCATTCAACCTCTTGAGGGATTCAAACCTATGCCTGAAGTTGAAGCACGGTGGCAAGGAGCAGCTCAGCCTGGCTTGGCCATGGGGTCAGCACCACACCAAAGCCCATAGAAAAGCCTGAAAGAGAATTGCTGGATGCTGTGACAGGCTACCTACTGTTGGAAACTCCCATTTTGGTCATAGTTTCAGGGCACACCGCGTGTCTGCCTTATGTAGTAGTTAGTGACTGTTGTGGTCAAAATGCTTGGACCAGTGCCCACAGCTCTATGGGTATGAGGAAACCAGAAGAGGTGGCAAAAAACAGGAGGAACCTGAAAAAAAGAAAAAAAAGAAAAAGAAAAAGAAAAAGAAAAAGAAAAAGAAAAAGAAAAAGAAAAAGAAAAAGAAAAAGAAAAAGAAAAAGAAAAAGAAAAAGAAAAAGAAAAAAGGAAAAAAGAGAACAGCTGCGTGTTGTGGCATTTCCCCACTGCAACTAAACGGGGCCTGAACAGAGCTGAGATCTGAGCTTGTCCGTGCCCAAATCAGTATCACAGGGAGTTTGGCTTTGGTGCTCCCTGTGGTTAACGCAAAGCAGACTAGCGCATTACTGTCACTTATCCTGAATGGACAAGGAGTCGCTTTATGCCAACCCAGTGACACTCTTCCTGCTTTCTAGAGCTTGACTCTGCTGTGCTTTCAGTGGCTTCTAGGACTGTATATTGGCCACAAGCCCAGAAGAGTCCCTTGTGCTAATTTCCTAGATTTCCTGCTGTCCAGATGCCAATTTCTGTGTTTACAGGCATTAGAAGGCCATTTGAATGACAAACTATTGAAGAAGGGGATGCAGTGGACAGCAGGAACACCTGTAGGAGGTTGGAAGAGGCAAAGGGTGAGCTCTGGTATTGGTGAGGGAAGTAGGGGTTTGAGGACTTCAAAGGAAGGCTGTTTTGCTTCTGCTTTGTGCTTTCCTGGGGTTGGCACAAGTCTTCCAGATATTCCTAGACTCACTGATGTCAGATGTCACTCATTCAGATGTCACTGAGTTAAGAGGGATTTACCCAGCAGGGCTCAGGACCCTGTTGACTGTTTCCCATCTCATGATACTTTCTTCCTTTCTCGCTGTGCAAGTCACAGTCAACTTTCTGCTCACATCCTTGATGCCAGGAGTGAAATCAAATAAAGTCAACAGCCAGGAGTCAAAATGGCTCTGGATGGATGAGGGATGCAGTCCTGACTTTCCTGGGAAGAATGGACTCCCCATCACAGAGTGTAGAGCTGCACAACTCCGCACGTAGTGTCCCCTATGCACTGTCCCCATGCAGACCCTTGATAATGCAGTGCCCACTGTTGAAGATGAAGTCAAAACACAGGCTTTCAAACAGCAGCGGAAAGACATCGTGTTCATGCTTGCTTCTCTGACGGCATTTGCCTCCGCAGATCCACACTTGTCCTTTGCTCCTGGTTCCTCACTTGTCCTTGCAGCAAGCAGGAACAGTACCAGAAAAGGAACAATTTTTCCAGGTTTTCAGGTCCACCTGTAAGCTAGCCAAGGAGACAGTTATAGCCCTCCTTGTCATGGTAACATGCAAAGTGTATTTATCCTCTGCCCCTTCCCTCCATCTTCCTATCCTCCTGCAGGGGGCAGGGAGACAGGACTGTCCCTCTGCCTATGGATGGGGAAGTGGAGTCCAAAAGCGTGTGTCCCCAGGTGGTGATTTGTCCCATCCTAAATGAGGTGCCTGACACAGGTATGGTGAGCCTTACTCCAGAGGTCCCCATCTCTGTCTACCACACTGCCAAGTTGCAACATCTGACACGGACACATTTTTATGTAAAAGCAATTTAATCACACTGGTTTTGAAAGCTTTCTTTTTCTTCTTTAGTGGACAACGGTGATTCACTGAGATCAAAACTTCATACAGGGATGCTGTGGCTTTGATGCCATTTCCATCGGCAAGACCTTTTTGATCAAAGCTAGGGAGGAAGAGAGGGGTAATGCAGTGTGAAAGAAACCCCACTAATGGCCTGGTTCCTAAGAAATCCTACATGTTGATTGGAAAGGACTTCGATGCTCTGACACATGTAGCTCAAGCAGTTCTAGTGTAAGCTGTGGTCTCCTGAGGATTCCTCACTTTCCCTGTCCAGAGCCCCTCCAAGCCTTCAAAAGATGAAATCTGGGTCTGTGCACTGAAAGTCCCTCACAGGTCTAAGCCTCACTGCTATAGCTGCTGCATCAGCCTTGCTGGAAATGCATCACCAGATGACCTGGAGAGCCTGGGAGCAGGACGAGACCACGGCCAGGCACTGGAACTTGGTAGCTTTGTTCTCTGCCCACAGCAGATTGTGTTCCCATCAGTGTTTCAGGAACAGTCATTTTGCCGCGTTCAGGGGATCCAGGAGAAGTGCAATGCCCTGAGGGAGACAAGCTCAGGCAGAGCTAGTGGTCTCTCTTGGCTTCAGACTCTACAGTTGCCTCAAATGTGCTCGTGACAGCTGCTTTCCTCCCCTCTTGCCCCTCTTTCACTGCATGTGAGAGGACATGCACGTTGCCTTTGCCTCTCCTGCCCTTCCTCTGAGAAAACTGACTCCCTGTGACCAAGCTGGTCACAGCAGCACTGTGACACCCCAACTGCTAAAAAACACTGCTCAGGTCCCTAACTGAAATCAGCTTAAATACGTCGGGCTTCTTAATGAAGCTCATCTGAGTTCTGCTTAGCTGTATTTGGTTTTGGAGACCGTGTTTCCAAGTTTTTCTTATCTGAGGCTGAAGTCTCCCCAGTCCTCCTCTGAGTGGGGGAACCATCAGAGAAACACTAAATCCCACAAGACTCAGGATGGTGCCGAGCGCTGGCAATGCCGTGTCAGGGACTGGAACCTGCTTCTGGCAGTAGCGTCTGTGAGGACAAGTACCTGCTTGTAACCCTGGCCCCGGTCTGCAGGCAGGTGACATCTCTGCCCCATCTTTCCCCACCAGCTCATAGAAGATCATGGGGCGAATGCCCAGCTGCCTGTGGCTCCAGAGGGCTGAGATCTCTGCTCCTAAACAGGATCCCCTAAACCTTGTGAGTAAGTGGTGTTTCCACACCCCTCTGCTCTGACACGGAGAAGATTATCTGAGCTGCCAAGTTTTGCTACAAACAAACATGATACATAGAAATAATAAATGCTGGAAGGTTTTCTAATTTGAAGTTGTGTTTCTGGATTAGTTCCCTATCATTAGACGGTGAGGGAGAGGAGCTATTGCTGTTCTGCCGTCTTCTCAAAATCAGAAAAGAATAAGAAAACCCAGAGTCACTGAGACATGGGGGTGGGCAGGAGAACAGAAGAAGCAAGTGAGGCAAAGGTGATGATATTGGAACATGGAATCACAGTTGCTGATGGGAAGCTCTGGAGATAGCATGAACTCTGGGTACTACCACGGTGAGGGCAAGGAACCTGTGCAATTATGCAGAGACCTTCCCTGTGAAGCCAACCCCAAACATCTGAATGTGGCTAGGGACGGAAACACTAATTAGAGACCCCTTGATTTATGCCATAATGAGGGCACTGCAGGGGGAAATGCTGAAGCAGGTGAGACTTAATGGGATTGCTTCCCAGGGCATCTATAAACAGGGATAATGGAGACTTGGCAAAGAAGCATGATGAAAATAAAGGTATACACTGCCCACTCACTAAATGATGAGGCACTTCAAATCTTGAAGTGACCCACCTTCAGTACAGTTTGAGAGACTTGTTCTAGGTCAGCAGGTACCAAAAAGGCCCAGCTGTCATCAAGCATAAAAACAGTAACGTCCTTCGGGATGAAATCATAGCTTTTGATAGGCTGCCGCCCTCCACGTGACGCCAACACCGGCGCGCGAGCTGGGATGAGTCACGGGCTGGGCTTCTTCGCAGCGTTTCAGCTGTGGGTGGCTCCATCTGCAGTGGTTCGCTTGTGTCAGGGTCCATCTGCAGTGGTTTATTTGTGGGTCGGGTGTGTTGGCAGTGGTTTGCTCATGGCTCAGCTCCTTTGTGGCGGTGTGGTTGTGGCAGGCTCCGACTTGCATTTGTTGTTCTGTGGCTGGTTTTGAGTACTATCACTTGGATTTAAAGCAGAAAGGGACAAAATCTGTCACAAGGAGGGAGCGCTGGACTTTTCCACGTGAGTGGGCAGCAAACACTTTGAAACGGTGAAGCTGCACCTATTGCCTGGTTGTGGTCAGCGGGGTGTAAAGCGGCACCCCTGCGACTCACTGCGTGTGTGTCTGCTGCTGCCTGAGCTGTGAGACCCTGCTCTGCTTTCCGCACAGCCCTCTCCAGTGCAGTTTGATCCAGCAGCTCTTGAGAAGGACCAGGAGCTTCATGGCATGGGCAGCAGACATGGCCCAGGAGCACAGCAGCATCTCTCACCAGATCTGCGGCATGATCCCTACCATTGCCCCGATGGGCCCGGGGTCCTCCCTGCTGCCCGTGAGCAGAAGGGTACGTTACGCACTAGTGTCTCCATGTCGGCACGGCTTCTTTCTTTTACAGCACCCACCACGGGCAGTCCCCAAATACACATGGAGCTGCCCCCCCCAGACCCTCAGACACCAGCCTCCCCATCGCTGCCTTGCTCTGCTTGAGGAGCTCGGTGTTTAGCCTCGGGCTAAAGCAACAGAGACAGCTCTGGCTGAGCTGCAGCTTCCAGCAGTGTCACACGCACAATACCAGACCTCGGGTGAGTCATTTAACCCCTTTCCCAGCACCCGTCAGGGTGCGGAGGGGCTGGTGGTCAGAGGCTGTGCTGGGTCTTCACACACATCCAAGCTTTTCCTTCAGCGGAGAAGGGCAGGATGCTCGGTTGCTTTTTGTTTTCACTGGAGCAAAGCCCTGGAGTGGGCTGACTGAGGACTTTTATTTAGCTGCACACTTGCTAAATAAGGGCAGAGCTGCTCTTTTCTCCCCTGGTATTTCCATTCAAACTGCAACAACAGCGGCAGCAGGAGCTGCCGCTCCCATGGAATATTTATAAGTTGTTTGCAGAAACGTCAAGAAGAGCCAGTGGTTGTATTAACACACTCTCAGAGCAGCAGTCTCGGAAAGTTATCTTATGCGATTCTTAGTCAAAGTGCTTTCTGTAATGGTTACAAGCGCTTACAAATCCCAGTGACATTTTCTTGTTTCTTGACAAACAGCCGTTCAGTGTCCTGACACTGAGACAGGAATCAATCACTTTTGCTCGTTCATTAGCTGTCTCCATCCTCCCCTCCGCCCCGCGGTGAAATTAACACCAGGTTACCTGGAAGGCTCAGTCCCTTTCTGCATGACAATTAGAGACTGAGCTCAAACAAGATGCAGCCAGGCTGGATAACAGGCACGCTCCTCACCCAGCGATTTCACACGAATTTCAAGTTGACTTCAAGATGCTAGGACTAAATGTTCCCATTTGCTTTGGGCAGTTAAAGTTGAAATTTTAACAAGGTTTCCAAGTAAGACTATTAAATTCTGTATTTTTCTAAATGTCTTTTTTTTTTTTTGCTCCTTGCTGCCCGTCCCTTGCTGCCAGACTGACCTTGCTGGGGATGAGACTGGTGAGGACGAAGGGTGTTGAAGGGAAAGCAACTTGAAGTGTCCCAGACAAGGAGGTCTGGGAATGCATTCATATGCGCACCTAATTTCTATGAGTTAGGGGTGGGGGTGGAGAGTCCACTGGGACATTTAACTTTACTATGTATGTTTTGAGGTTGTGTGTCACTTTTAGGAGTGTCTCCAGCAGCAGCAGGTCAGCAGAGGCATTCAATACCAGGGTCCTCCGGACTCCACGTGGGTAAGTTCTTGGGGTGTTTTTGGTTTGGTTGGACCTGAGAGATGCTTTGGTCTGTAACCAGATTGTCCTTGGTCAACTTTTGTAACCTGGAGACGTCAGGAATATTTAGGTGAAGTCAGAGGAGCATTTGGCTTCTGATTTGTTTCCGCATTGGAATATAATACTTATTTCTACCAAAGTTGTGACCTTTAAACAACCTAAGAGATTATTTCCAGCCACTGGGTGAAACAGGGGCCATCCCAGAAGGAATATGGGAAAAAAAATCTGTTTTCTCCTGATGCAGTGGCCTAATAGTTCTGGGAAGGAGAAAACTGTGACACACAGACATTGTGTGTTTCTCTATCACTGGTGCAGCTCATACATTTTGCCAGGGTCCTGAGTTAACTAATAGGTCCTAATGGTCCTGGCCAGCATTTTTGTGAGTCTCCACCCAAACTGTGAGCCCAGGAGCTCTATTTATGTTCAGCCTGGTGCCTAGGTCCCTGTTAGAGCCATGCTGGAGGAGCGCTGGTCTACAGCTCGGCCATAGTTATGTCCCTGCCTGGCTACAGAGCCCCGCTGCTCTGAACTTTGGCTGTAGCCTGATTTTGTGGCTTGACCTTGGACCTGTCACCTCACTGTGGACCTATTTGGTGATCACTGGACCTGGTCCTGACCTGTGGATTGACTTCCTTGGCTTCACCTTGGACCTGCCTCATTGCTGTGGTATTACCTTATGATGTGGACTCTTGGCTGGACCTGGCCACCATCTCTTGGTCTTGTTTCCTCACTCAGGTCCTGTGGAATAGGCTGTGGCTGGTGGGGCCCTTTCCAGCTGTTGGATCCTGCTCAGCTCCTGGCTTGCCTTCCCTGAGGGAGTAGCCCTGCTCTTGCTGCTCCCGGCCACATCTCATGAAATCATAAACCTTACAGACACCAGCTGTATGATGAGAATGGGCCAGCAGAACAAAAGGCAACCCAGGTGGCCTGAAGCTTGTCTAAGGTATGACCCCAGCCTTCTCCAGAGTCACTAAATTTTGCTGCTTGGAAAACCTTTTGTGGGGCTGGAACAATGCATATATGTATAAGGGGTGTCTAGTCAAGCTTTATACTGTCCAGGGTCTTTCTGGTTTGCTTGAAAAAAGTGAGGAGGAGGGTGGGCTCCAAACCATGTACCAAAGACTGGAAAGGAAGCCTCTAGTGTGCCCAGGGGTTGTCATAGTGAAGATGAGTGACACATAATAATGATGAATTCAGAAACTTTCACCTTGATTTCCCTGCCTATTTGAGCTTTGAAGTGAGCCTCTAATATTATGTTAGCAGTTTATTGTGTGTGCTTCATTAAAAATACATCACAGACTTTTTTGAGCTAGAAGGGACGCAAATTAGGTCATCTAGTCCAGCCTCCCGCTGTTCTGCCAGGACTCTGATCTTGCTAATGACTCCAGCCCAGCCCTGACAGGTGCTCGTCTGGCTGCCAATTGAAGCTCTCGGCTGACAGGGGGGAACCAGGCTCCATCCGAGATTTCACTTTTTAAAAACTTTCAGGCTTCTTGTTAAACGGGGTTTTATTTCATGTTCCAGTACACCCGCTTGGCCGGTGCTTGAGCTGCAAGGAGAGCAGCTTTGTCTCCTCTGATGTGTTGCAGCTCCCCTCTGCGCTTTGAGCTGGGCAGATTCAGCCGCCGCCGCCACTGTGGAGCAATGCAGGCATAGGCAGGTGTGACACAGGAGCTGCTCACCGGTGGGAGTTCTTCTCGAATGCATCTCAATGGTTGAAAGCACTTTGGTGGAACGTCGGCTCCAGGACCCTGGCTGCAGTGGTCTTTCCTCATGGTTTGTCCCCAGCCCTTTTCCAGCTTTGCTTTCCCCCATGCCTGTCCCCTGCAGTTCCCTTGGATGCTCCTTTGGGATAGTGGTGCAGGCAAAGGTGTAAGTCTCAGCACTACTGGGAGAAGAAGAATCCCTTCTGCGATGTTAGAAATGTAGAGTTTGCTTCAAGCTCTTTGTCAGCCTGAGCTGGAAGACACAAGGGTTTGAGAAACACTGGGGCAGACCTGAATGAAGATACCTGCATGCTGCCATCTTATTTTCTTTTTTGGGCTGAGTCTTTCTATGGAGTGGTGCAGCTCTTGAGGTTTGGTGGGATCTCAGCATCACACAACTTGCTTCTAGGTTGTGCTATTGTTTGCTATGATTGAGCCCCATGCAGCCTTGTGTCTTCCTGCCAAGGGAAGATTCAACAAAGCTGAGCTAAAATGCTCACCAGTGCTGGCTGGTGTGGACAACCAAGGCAGCTCTCCTCCGTGTGAACTCAAGAACCAGCTCACCTAACACTATAGGCGTGCGCATGGAAGAGCAATGAGATCCATGAGCTCTATGAACCCTCCTGTGGGCAGCCCAGGAGCTCTGTGCACCAGTTGCTGCACAACTGAGACAGAGTGGAGCTGCCAGGTCCTCCCTGGTGTGGGTCTGTACTGGCTGTCAACAGTTTGGGAGATGCATCTGAGATGTGTCCTCGTGAGGAAGAGTCTGACCCAACATTTGCTGCTCCTGGAACAAGTGGTTGGCCAAGGTCAGCATGGTGCTGGCAGATCTGGGGAAGAAACAGCAAGAAAAATGCAGGGGAGGGACCAGTGTTTTTTGCCCTGAAAGACCGTCGTGCCACAGCGTTGTTGTGCTCTGAAGTGAGGTCTACAAGCAGAGGTTCATCTTGTGGGGAGATCTGAGTGTATGCCTCCTCTGGGAGCATGGGCATGCCTCACTCACTACCTGTGCAACAGGACCTGGAAAGTCCAAGCAGCCTCAGCTGGCCTTCCCTGGATTTTGAGGCAGAAGAGACTGATTCCAGCGTGAAGATGCTCCTGGGTTTTTCTCAGGCTACGTGCCTCCTCCAGGGGAAGGAAAGCACAGACCTTCATTAGCTGTAATGACTGTCTGTCTTGGGCTGGGGCCACGGGCCCTGGGCTATGCAGCGCTTGGCAGAGTGCTGTGCTGAGCAGTCTAGCATGACCTAGAAAAACCTCTTAATGTGTTGTTCATTTTGAAAGGGGCAATGGTCTTATCTAATCACAAACCACATCCTTCAGCACCAGAGCCACTGCAGCCAAGTTAACTCAATTAGTAAATCACCACGCCGAGCTATTTAGAGACAGTTTTTAATGTCTCTAGCAACAGGAGGATAATAATATAGAAACAAAGTGCACTAATATGCTGTGATGGGATAACTGGCATCCCTCTCTCCACCCCTGCAGGGCCTTTGCAAACAGTGCTGTTATATGGGGCTTTCTCATTTCCACGGAGGCCCCCTCCCTACACCCAATCCCTGGTGCTCCTTCTTTGTCATCTCTGCAGCCTCAGAGAAACTCACACATTTTCAAGGCATGCAAGTTTGAGAGGGTGTGTGGTGGGTTTTTTTTTTTCTTTTTTTGCTTTCCCCAACAATCTTATTTTAAGTCTGTCCTCCCCCTCTTCCCTCCTCCAGGTCTGTTTTGCCTTGTGTTAGCCCGCTTGAGATCTGGGCACTTGCACTCAGAGGTGCTGTCTCTTGTTTTTGGGGGGGCTGCTGGCTACCTGGGGGGACAAAGTCCAGGTGCTATGTTGGCCATAGGAGGTTCACCAGGGAAAGGGGACCAGTCCCTGCAAGGGTGTTCGTACCCTGAGACCCAGGACGGTGCTACTGGGCTGGCAGGCTGTTACATGAGGACTCTGGGACCTTTTTCCATCCTTTGCCACAACCTACAACAGCAAAACCGAGCCAAAGCAGAGAGGTTAACAGAGTCATTAGCCCCCTGTGTCACTAGAGTTATGGAGAGAGGCAGAGCTCCTGTGCACTACTTCTCTTCCACACCTCAGGCTCTCTAGGAAGGGCTCAGCCCTATATTGTCATTACTCATGGGAGAAATGGAGGCTCTGAGCGGGTAAAATGCCCCAGGTGGCCTTAAAGGGTGATAGCGGAAGTGGGATTTGGACACTAAGTGCTGTATTTTTATCCAGGGCTCATCAAATAACATGCAGGGAATTTAAATCCTTAACTAAGCAAATCGGCATCTTTCCTGAATAAGGCTGAAAACCGGTACTCACTTATATACCGTTTCTTCTTTGCATTTAGTCTCATGTTTCACTAACAGTGGAATTTAGCAGTTCTGGATCAATTTTGGAGATGCTCATTCCCACCCCTACAAGGTGGACATCTGTAGCTGGAAAAGCCTGAAAGCCTGGCTTGAAGAGCGACCTTGCGGGAGGGTGATGCTCCATCAAACGCTATAGAAGTAGGAAGACCAGGGCTGCCTCCCCACGCAGTCTTGCTGCAGACTCTTTGCGAGCATGCCTTCGGATGATGCTAAATGATCTCATGATTTTCCCACACAGCCTCACCTCACTCAACCTGGAGAGCACTCAGGGTGGGACGACTGCTCTCTTCTCCTTTCCACTGGCACCGCTTAATGTGTGGCCTGGTTCACCCAGCCCTGCTCTGAATATAGCAGTATAAATGGCCTGGTGCTTATTGCTATGGTATCTGAGTGCTTCCCAGCCCGTCCTGGATGTTTTCAACACCGTTGTAAAATAGGGAGGTTATTTTAACACCATTGTAGGCAGCGCTTTCCAGGTGCTTGGAGAGCAGGGCATTTGGAGAGCGGAATTTGGTGCTTCTGCCCTCGAATCTGCTCAAAACACATGTGGGATTTGGCTTGTTGGAGCAGCAAACTGCCAGAAAGTCACTCTCAATCTCCTCCCTTTTAGCAAACAAAATTTCTATGATTTGACTGCTTTGAGGACGCCACACAGGTTAAAACAAACAAAACCAAAAACAAACAAGAAAAACAAAAAAAACACCCAGTATTGTGATATTTCTATTCTTTTCCTTCCCAACCATTTAACTAACAGGCAGCATTTCCCAGACATCTCTAATGAGATTGGTATAAATCATACCAACATGCAAATAATCTTTGAGGCATTAAGTGGCCAAAAGAGTTTGGACTCAACAGAAATGTCAGTGTTTTTCCACTTTCCCCCCCCCCGCCCCAAGAGGGCCGAAAAGAGGAAAACTGTGTGTTCAACAAAAAAAAAGCAAAAGCTTGGAAATAGCAGCCTGTACTTAGGCACAGATCCCCAAGAGAGTCAGGTAGAGGCCATCTCCTCTCCCCAAAGCCCAGCCCTGGGAGCTCTGCCGAGGACGAGGAACAGAGGTCTGGTCCCTCCTCTGCTTCTGTCCCTCAGGAGAGCAATCCCACCAGTGGCCAGCCAGGGGAGAGGGATGCTGGAGGCGAAGAAAGGTCCCAGGACCACATTGGGCTGCTTGTGAAATCCCTCCTAGGTGGGGGTCATTGCTATAGCATCATGCAAGGATTTTCCCCCACGGAAAATGCTGGCGTGCTTTGCTGCAGAGGGTGATCTCTGTGAGTCGTGACTAAACAAGCCCACCTCTACTTGGGGAGTGCTGCAGCACCTCCTCCTAACCTTGCTTTTCTACAGAGCCAAGTGGCCGGGGCTTTCTCACAAGGTGCAAATGTGGGTCTCACACCCATATCCCACAGCGGTGCCACGTCTCACACTTGACTCCCTGGTTCTGGGGTGCCAGTTCATTCCCCTGCCCTTGGGCGCCCCACCTCTGCCTTCAGCACTTCCATGGCCACTGTCTCATGGTGCACATCAGTGTCTTGAAGCTTTACAAGCACTTTTGTGCCCAGTGTCACTCCCCGGGGCAGGTTGGAAAGCTCAGTGCTCCCACATCAACCTCAGGGGAACTGAGTCACAAGAAGACTAAAAGCACAGTCTCCAAAACATCTCAATTACTTTTACGAGCTTCTCTTTTTCAGCTTCAGGGAGAGTTTTTCAAGGCTGGAGAAGCACATCGAAAACAGCCTGGATGCCTCGCGCCTGAAATCAATGGGCTTTTGATCAAGATGGAGCCAAGTGAAATAGTCACCCCCAACCCCCCCTGAAAAATGGGCTTTTGCCCAAAATGCCTGCGTACATCTGTATCTGTGCAGATATCAGTTTGGTTTCTTTTTCCTCAAGTTTTCACTGAAAACATTGAAATAGGAACATGTTCCACAGCACTTCAGCTTTCAAAGAAAGAAAAACCCAACGGTTTCTGAAAACTGAAACTTTTAGTGGAAAACTGAAATTCCTGGGCGGTTTCCTTTTCCAGTGCTAAGGGGAAATTTTGCAAAAAGTCAATTTTTCCTACAAAGAAGTGTGAGCTGTGCTGTTTTTCAAGCAGCTGTAGCATGATCTCATACAGGCAAAAAAGAAATGTATCCTGTGCACTGGGGGTGAGAGGCGTCTGGTGAACAAGAGCAGATTGTTACACCAGTGAAAGGCATTAAGATTCAACAAGTGAAAACTGGCAATCTTGAGGACCGAGCATGGATGGAGAGGATCAGGTTAATGAGCCTCCCAGAAGAATTGGAGGCCACAAGCTCAGCAGAACTTTGAGGAGGAATTAATTAAAGGTTTGTTTGTAGCTGAACTTGGTGATAAAAAAAATATATATATATAAAAATCCCCACTGCAAATGCCTATTGCATCCTGACACATCAAGCTCCTCCTGGACTGCTGCCAAGCACTCACACAGCCCCGTGCTTGCACCTTTAAAGAGCCAGTGAATGGGAGGGAGAATTAATTGCAAAGAGCCCAGACAAGGCTGCCAGAGGGAGACCATCAGGGCTGCCTTCATCCCTCCGCTCGGGTGGGTGGGCAGGACAGCGAGAGCAGAGATGCGCCGCGGGAGGGGACCGGGCAGGGCACTGCGGGGCCGGAGGGATGCGGGGATGCATCAGGCACCACTTGATGCTGCAACGCTCTCGGGGCCGGGGCCAGAGCCAGGCCGGCTTTAGGGAGCAGGGCAACAGCTGAGCACGGCCCCTGCAGAGCTCCTTTCCCCTCTCCCTGCGGGTAACCTGCTCACTGTGCCCATAGCATCACGGGGGCGTGCTGAAAAAAGCAGGTCAAAGTCTTGCAGAAAGGTTGTGCTACTGCTGGAGTACCACAGGAGTTCCTTCAAGAGGAGCAGTGACTGGGAATACAGGAGGTCTGCTTCAGCACGGCCAGTCCTCAGGGCAGAGAGTTCCTCTTTGGACGAGGTTCCTGGACCTTGAAGTCTGAATTTTACTTCTGTGCTGTTTGGTCATGAGGTTCAAGGACCATTGTGTATGGCGTCAATAAAACAGGACGCACTGAGAAAATGGCTGGGCTTCATGGCACTGAAGTCTGTCTCAGCATGAAGCTGACAGATATAACCCATAAAAGGCTTTTGCAAGGGATCTGACATCATATTCTGTTTTTAAACATTAGTATTGGGCATTACCTAATCCATGTTAAATGGGTTGGGAAGTGACAACAGACTACAAAACACTAGTAATCAACACAAAACTGTCAGCGAATGGGGACATTTCTGCCGGGATCTCAAGGAAACAGTGAAGCCTTTGTACTTTTCAACATTTCTATCAATTATCTAAAAATAAATCTAAAATTTGCAGATAACATCAAGACTGGCAGAATGGCATATACAGATAAAAGCAAGCAGCTTTACAGACTTAGCTAAATTCCTGGGTGAGTGGGGCTGCTCAATTAAAATGTGTTTTCGCACAGGCAGATGAGTGTTAGCTCTGTTGGTGCAGGGCAGACACGAGCTGTGGAAGGCACCAGCTCCGACAGGGATTTGCAGAAGGTGAGCATGCTGGCCGTCATTCCTGGGCCAGCAAATTGGGGTAGGATTTAAGAGGATCAAGGACAGGGTAAAGAAGGTAATTTTAACTTTTATATAAGACATTGATTGGACTGGTAGAAAGATGCTCTTCCTTTGATGCTCTCTGCTTATTGAGTCCCAAGGAATATTGATGCTGTGGGATTACTGCCGTCTCCCTGAGCATCATAACTGGTGTTACTGGTGGGCAGGCCATGGCTGTGTGCTGTAAGCACGAGACCTGAACACTCGCCGAGCTGGGGCATTGCAGCCTCACTGCCACATCTCTACTTTGGACAACACTATGTTCCCCTTGCAGTCCTCCTGAGGCAGGCATCGTAGGGTGACTTCAGTCCCCAAATTCTTGCCAGATGGCCATGGAGGGGGTGTTTGGTGATGGGCTGTGTGACAGTGCATGCTCTGGGACAAGGCAGGGGGCTGTGCCCAGTGTACCCCACGCAGACATGCCTTGCGTGTGACCACTGGGGAGTGCTTCCATTGGTCTTGGATGCACCAGGACAGGCTCTCCCAGACACCACACTCAACCTCAGGCTGCCATGGGCACTGGACCTGGTTCTGGGTTTGACACACAGTCCCCGCCGAAGGACCCAGATCTGGTGTGCCAGGACCTCATGGGGCAAATAGGTAGAAGTCAAACGTACACAAGCTTTTCAGCTGCGTTTGAGTTTTTTTCCCAAGGGAGTGTGTACCAGGGTAGGACCCCATCAGTACGGGGTCAATGAGGACAAGCAGGGGTTGGGAATGCTCCAGCATGACAGTGTAGATGTGAACGACTCTGGAAACATCCCTCAGTGTATCATGAAGTGTCATGGTGAATGGAAATGTCATTTCCTGCCCCTGAAGTGCTCTCCCACCTCACCTGCCTAGCACGGCTAAATAGATTGAGTGAACATAAAAATGAGGCCCCACAGTGTGGTCTTACAGGTACATAAGGAAACAACCGTGTCATGGGTAGCTTCCCTGAGACAATAAAAGTATGGCTTAGTATGCAAACCACTAAGGCAACCTTTTTTTTCTGGGGGTGGGGAATGATGGGACACTGACCCAGCCCCAAGGCATCAGGTCAGCAGCCAACACAACCCAGCTCTCGGTTGCTTCATCTGGAGTGAGGTCAAGGAACCACAACACCCACTGGAGTCAGAGCTTTGGTCTCAGCTTGGCTGCACCCATCACAGCAGTTAGAGCAGTAGTGTTCGGGGCTTTTGGACAGTCTATTTCATCCCAGCTCTTTTGCATTTAGATTTTACTCCTAAGCAAGAAGATCCCTGTCTGAAGCCGTGTACCCGGGCACCAGGTCCCCCGCAATTTGGCAGGTGTGTTTTAAACCTGCTTCTGCTCCAGGAGAGGTTATAAATGTCCTGTGAGGGAGTTTATGTGCCATCAGGCACAACTTGCTTAGCTTGGAGGTTAGGGCTGGATCACCCCTCTACCTGATCAGCACACGAATGGAAAGAAACTGCCAGTTACTGCCATGGATGCTGTCTTCAGCACAGGCAGGTGCCAGGTGGCTGCCTGGAAAGGAAACAGTGCAAGTGCCCCTGAACCACAGAATCACAGACTGGCAGGGGTTGGAAGGGACCTCTGGAGATCACCCAGTCCAACCCCCGGCCAGAGCAGGGTCACCCACAGCAGGTGGCACAGGAACGCGTCCAGGCGGGGTTGGAATGTCTCCAGAGACGGAGACTCCCCCACCTCTCTGGGCAGCCTGTGCCAGGGCTCTGCCACCCTCACAGCAAAGAAGTTCCTCCTCACGTTGAGATGGAATTTCCTGTTTTCCAGTTTGTGCCCGTTGTCCCTTGTCATGTCACTGGGCACCACTGAGAAGAGCCTGGCCCCATCCTCTTGCCCCCCACCCTTTAGCTATTGCTGAGCATTGAAGAGACCCCCTCTCAGCCTGCTCTTCTCCAGCTGAACAGCCCCAGGGCTCTCAGCCTTTCCTCGTAAGGGAAAGGCTTTAGTAGAAACATCATATTTCACAGCAACTGTCCACACAGACCTTGGAGGCAGTGTAACCTCCCTTATGTACAGAGGTGCAGGAGGAACATGGTCTGGCTACAGCCGACCACGAGCTGACAAGGAGTGTGTGAGATCTTTTTCAAGCTATCAAGATAAATGAGGCTAGAGGAGAGGAAGGTGGAAATGCTCTCACTGGGGCACTGGTGCTGGGCTGGTTTCAGAGGTAAAGCTCTGCAAGAAGGCTTTTCTCAGTGATCTGTGCAGAACTAATGATACAGCTAAAGAGGGAGATGAAATGTAATATGAATCCTGAGATCAGAAGGAAGATAAGCAGATGTAAACATCTTAAATTTCTACAATAGGGGGATTTTTTTTGGATTTTTTCCAAAGGTGATGAAGAGAAAAGAATCTTACCAGCAGCACCGAAGCTGATTGGGGGTGAGACAGCAGCCCCAAGACTCCTGAGATAGGGGGATTTATTTAGAAGACAACCACAGGCAAATATGTTTTTTTTTTCCCCTTGCTTTTTGATGAGGAATATTGCTGGAATCAGCTCAAGGGACAGAGGCTTTGATCATGCTTTCGTGGAGCAAGAAAAGCTGCTTTGAATTCCTGCACAAAGCAAATCCCAGGAGGGACTGTGTGCGTGATGTTCACGCTGGTATAGAGGCCCCTGTTTAGAAGGTGGGACTGTCCAGAGACAGTGACCACCCCCTCTTCAAATCCTGTGTTTAAAATAGATATGAATGGGCGACAGAGAACTTGTATCCTCACAGTGCTGCTGATGAGTTGAGAAATTATAGGTAGCTACCCAAATCTGAGCTGCTCTTTGCAGAGGAACCCAGAACACCGGTGGCTTCCAGAGAACATCCCGTACAAGCCATCTAAGTACCTGTTTTAAGATAGAAACATCCAGATGCCAAAGTCAGCATGGAGGAACCCAAGGTCAAACTGCAAATACCATCTGATGTTGGACCAAGGACTTCTGGTGAGGACCAAGGCTTCCTCCAGCTGTGCTTCTGGGGCTGCATGGTAAAACCACTGTCGGGATACGGTCCTCAGTGTGGTGTGGGAAGGAAATATAGAAAAGGGGGGGCAGATCCATGGCAGGAGCTGTTAAACCTATTTCTGCTAAGCATGCCAAGAAAAGTAGTGCTATCAGCAAATGTCTAGGAAGAATATATCTTCTGTGTTGAGATGGGTCATGAATATGCTTCACCCAGGAAAATTGCCATCAGGAATTTTTAATAGTGACATGAGATCTGCTAGAGGACGGAAAAGATCCATATCCAATGCCATAGGAATGTGATAAAAGCAGTATGTGTGGATTTGGCTAGATTTCTCCTATACTCAGAAACAAGAGTATTTGTCTAGATGGTGTTAATTGGAGTAGCATGAAAAAAATTCCAAAAATAAATATCTTTTTTTATTCGGGAAACAACGTTTCTCTGAAGGAAATTGCTTTTGAAGGAGTGACACTAATTTTCAATTACTTTTTTCATTCCCTGCTTCTATTTTTAAGCAAAATGTTTGAGAAACAAAACTTCTTTACAAGACTTTGAAAGTGCATTTAGTTGAGTGTGTGGATTTTTCTTCACTTTGACCACTGAAAAACCTGCGAGAAGGGAGAAAACTCAACTTCTCCCATGTGGATATTGGCTTCCCAGCTCATGCCACCTGATAAAAGCAAACCTTTTCCAAGGGTAGCTTTCTCTGTGAAATCATGAATAATTAAAACGAAAGCTTTGCCTTTTAAAAATGAGGTCTCCTCCACTTGCCCATGTTTTTGAACTGGACAAAGATCAAATGAGAGGGAAAATCACAAATTCTGTGGGGGTAAATGAAATCTTCATATGAAAGTAATTGCAAAGAGATTTCTTTTCTTCCTGAAAATAAAATAATTGAAAAAACAATAAGAGACCTCCTTAGTTTTCTTAGCAGTTTTAGTGTTATTATTTCCCTGAGCCATTTTGGAATATTTTTCTCAGACTGGTGATGGAGACAAACCAAGTTAAATTTATTCCCAACACCTGTACAATGTGGCAAAGAGGTGTAGGTTCCCTGAAAGGCGTCCAAGATAATTGCTATGGCATCCTTTCTTTTCAGTAAAAGCCTGCCCTGGCACCACAGCTTTCATCATTAAAACACATTTATCTCCCCCCAGTGTGATTAAGCCCGTGGAAGGGTAACCCTGAGCGTAACCCATGTGCACCCGTGGCTGAGCACCACAGAACTGATCCAGCAGCTCCGTGGACACCCCGCACCATTCCCCCTGGCATTGGAGCCAGCTGGGCTTGACCACAAACTTCTCCTTCCTCTCCTCCCATCGACACCCTTCTGTGTGTCTGATCCCAGCCTTGGCTGCAGCTCGAAGGGGAGAGAGGAGAGGAAAGCACGGATGCACCAGGGATTCCAAGGAGCACAGCCCTGCGAATGCTTTGGGCTCATCCCCCAGCTGACTCTACCCTCTGTCTCCAAGCTCAGCTCTTCCACACGGAACCTGCTGCATTTCCAAATTCTGCTCGGACTGGCCCTTCTGCCAGGGACCTGCTGTGTCCCCAGGCTGCCCGTCCCCACGGCTTTGCCCCCGAAACACACAGGCTTTGCACTCGGCTGCTGCCTTTGTTCTCTTTTCATCTTCCCTTTATCATCCACAGCTCCCATTTGCAGCCAGCCAGCACTTCCAGCCCGACAATTAACAGTTACAATTAAGAGTTGCAGAGGTAGGTGTTTCCCCTCTGAAGGGACCTGATGTTTTCCATGCTGAGCATGAGAGAGATTCCCACTGAGGGAGCTAATTTGTGCTGCTTAGTAAACGCAGCTGAATATTGTCCTTGCTGTAATCTTGCTCGCTAAGTCTAAAAAGTTGCAAAGTATTAAATCTGTTTTTTTTAACCTATTTACTGACAATCCCAAATTCCTGTCAAAAATGAAAGTACATGAATTTTAGGTGATTGTTGCTCAGTCCATGCTCTTCAAAACTGCTAAGCAGTTTAGAAAATCAGGTAAACAATGAGGAAAAGCAGTAGCTACCCAGTAAAGGATTTTTTTCCCCATCCATTTTAAGGAAAGGGTTGCTACATGAAAGGTAGGATATTAGGGTTGTCCACAGAATACAGCCATAGAAGTAGCACTGCTAAGTAGATGGTGCGTCAAAATGTTTCTGTTGAATTCTCATATCCTTTAGTGAATGATAAAATGGTAGAAGCTGGGAAATAATGGGAAAAGATGTTCTGGACCTGAATGGAAAAAAAAATATGCAAAAATCAAAACAAGCCACCAGTGACATGGAGCATTTTCACTGACTTTTGGCTCCTGAAGTCAGACGTGCTACTGGTGTCCAATGGTGGTGTTTTATGTCTTAAGCAGTGAATGCCAGTATGACATTAATAGTGAAAATATGTATTTTACAAATAAGACTGTGTCTCAGTATCTGCAGGGGAAAATATGTTTAGATCCTACTCTGCTTGTTGCTAAAAGTGATCTAATGTTGCAAGCGAAACAAGAAAAGCCTCCAACAATATCTGTCTGGTGATGAGAAATGATTAATTTAATACCTGCTGGAATAGCTTCGTAGGCATCCCCAGGACAGCTGGATGGATTGTACATGATACAGAGATGTAGCACTGTGCAAATAAAACAATGAAGAAATAAGGAAGTGTTATTGATGGAGATTATTTCTCCCCTTACTTGATCATAACAGTTTTATATCTGTGTAAAAATGAATTCTAGTTTGTAATGTGGTCTCTGGGAGTTGTATTTATTCTGTTTATTGGTATCAGGAACTTATTACTTTGCATAAATTATTCATGTGAATTAGACATGCTTATGATGCTCACATTATTTGTGTTTGGAGGGATGGGTAGCAGAAAGCTGCCACAATGCTTCCTTTTTTGAGAAAGAGCACTTGGAAATCATGGGACATGAGAAAACCCCAGTGTGAATGGCATCGCGCTGTTTACCCTACACACAACAAAATACTCTGTCCACATAAACCATGAGGGTGTCGGGGCATCTTCACCATGCACAGTAGAGCACAGCACAAAGCCTCCCTGCCCCGGCACTGACGGAGCTCCGTGGGGCTCCATGGGGCACAGCAAGGGCCCTCAAAGTAGCAAAGGTTAGAGGGGAGTAGCTCTCCCCTAGCAAAGTACAAAGTTTATCTCACAGCCTTTAAATGTCCGGTATTCTGTACAGAGATAGCATTTAGTTGAAGATTTAACATCTTGCTGGAGCATCTGTTCTTTAGCCATAAAAGAGGGGCCGTATGGCTATTGCTCTGTGATCAGCAGGAGATTAGAAAGATCAGCATAACAGTCCCCTCTGGTTATGAATTTGTAGCAGGGAAGTACAAACCCCTTCATTCGCTGGTCTCCACTGGCAAATGCCAAGCAGGAGGAGCCCATAAGATGAGTAACAAACTGCTGGGATTGTGCCTATAGCTGCTGCTTGCCCCATAGTTCACCCATCAGGGGCACATGTTGGGTTCTTGGCCTTGCCTATGAGGTCTTTTGCAAACCAATTAGCTTCTATGTCCCTCTCAGTCGGAATTTGCCTTAAAAGCGTATTTCTTTCCTAATGTGATTGAATATTGATTAAAATACTGTTCAGGTTCGGTTCTGATCTCGAGAGATGGATTTGGCAGTGGTGCTGCTGTGATGGATCTCGTGCAGCTGGAAGGAACGGTGCTGCCCCGCTGCTGCACCATTCACCCTGGCCGCTTTTTCTCTCCCTGGGCTGTTGCTTCTGCCCAAGCCTTCCCCCAGGTAGCTGCGGTATTGTTGCCTTTTTGCAAGTGGTAATTCAAAAGACCTGGCTGACGTGCAGTTTTTTGGAGAGTTCTTGGAACCATTGGGGTGGTTTTGTGTCCATCTGAGCCACGTGCCTGTCCCATTGCAGCTGGGCCTTCATTAATCATACCCCAGTGGTGATGCACTCAGCAAGCTGCAAAATGTTTTTGCTGCACAGCCTGTCTCGCTATCCCATTTGGAGCAAAGCTCGGAATTCCTCTGGCGTGTCTTTCTCCAGCTGCTGGACGCACTTTCTGTACAGCATCCAAATTGCACAGCTGCACAGCGGTGTGGTAAACACAACAGCCCTGTCCGCCCTGGTTTGGGTGAAGAGCGGAGAGAGCCCACCCTGAGGCTCTGATAGCTTTATTATAGGAAGAGAGTAGCTGTCTGTGAGCAGTGAAGGCACCAGATTGCAGCACCAGGGGCTGGATGTAAATTTTCACCTGTCAAGTGGCTCAGTCTTTCTCCAGAAGCCTGGGAAGCAGCGAGCAAACTGGCCAGGGGCTCTGTGACTTGCTCTTCTCCACTGACAAGGGAAGAATCAAGTGCCCTGGCAAAAGCCAAGCTTCACTGGTGATGGAAAACATAAGGGCAGCAGAGGAAAAAACTGTATTATGCAGTAACTAGCAGCTTCTTTCTCAAAGCACACAGGAATCACTTAAAATCTGTTTCTCAGCTTGATGAAGAAGCTGGTAAAGAAGCCACTTGCTTCCCCCTGTGGCGTGGTGTCATCCCACATGGCAGATCTTTGACCATGGCAGGTAGCAAGCCACCACCCAGGCTGCACAGCCCCAGCAGAGTAGAGCTGCCCACCACCCTCTCCTCCTAGCTGCTCTGGGGGATCACTCTTCAGCCCCAAACCACTCAACTAACTTCTTCACAGCTGAGCTGGAATGAGGTACAGTAGTCTTAAAAAACTGGAGAGATGTCAGGTTGGTTATAAAGGGCCAATCCCTTAAGGCAGGCTCAAGTGAGCGATGTGCATCTTAACACATTGGACACAAGGACTTAAGTCAAGGCACAGACAGCACAGATCATACTTGTGATATGAGAAATAATAAAGCCATGACCCCACAAATGACTGGGAGATTGTTTGAGATAATCACCTAATGGCAGCTCTC